>NC_058135.1:36210921-36229878 GCF_016433145.1 Gracilinanus agilis | reverse complement strand
GCAGTACCAGATATTAAACTATACTATAAAGCAGCAGTCATCAAAACAATATGGTACTGGCTAAGAGATAAAGAGGAGGATCAATGGAATAGACTTGGGATAAATGACATCAGCAAGACAGTGTATGATAAACCCAAAGAGCCCAACTTTTGGGACATGAATCCACTATTTGACAAAAACTGCTGGGAAATTTGGAAAACAATATGGGAGAGATTAGGTCTAGATCAACATCTCACACCCTACACCAAGATAAATTCAGAATGGGTGAACGACTTGAATATAAAGAGGGAAACTCTAAACAAGTTAAGTGAACACAGAATAGTATACTTGTCAGATCTCTGGGAAAGGAAAGACTTTAAAACCAAGCAAGAGTTAGAGAAAATCACAAAATGTAAATTAAATGGTTTTGATTATATTAAACTAAAAAGTTTTTGCACAAACAAAAACAATGTAGTCAAAATCAGAAGGGAAACAACAAACTGGGAAAAAATCTTTATAATGAAAAACTCTGACAGGGGTCTAATTACTCAAATATACAAGGAGTTAAAGCAATTGTATAAAAAATCAAGCCATTCCCCAATTGATAAATGGGCAAGAGACATGAATAGGCAATTTTCAGGTAAAGAAATCAAAAGTATCAATAAGCACATGAGAAAGTGTTCCAAATCTCTAATAATTAGAGAAATGCAAATCAAAACAACTCTGAGGTATCACCTCACACCTAGCAGATTGGCTAAAATGAAAGAAGGGGAGAGTAATGAATGCTGGAGGGGATGTGGCAAAATTGGGACATTAATGCATTGCTGGTGGAGCTGTGAACTGATCCAGCCATTCTGGCTGGCAATTTGGAACCATGCTCAAAGGGCTATAAAAGAATGCCTGCCCTTTGATCCAGCCATACCATTGCTGGGTGTGTACCCCAAAGAGATCATAGATAAACAGACTTGTACAAAAATATTCATAGCTGCACTTTTTGTGGTGGCAACAAATTGGAAAAGGAGGGTATGTCCTTCAATTGGGGAATGGCTGAACAAACTGTGGTATATGCGGGTGATGGAATACTATTGTGCCAAAAGGAATAATAAACTGGAGGAGTTCCAGGCGAACTGGAGAGACTTCTGGGAACTGATGCAGAGCAAAAGGAGCAGAGCCAGAAGAACATTGTACACAGAGACTGATATACTGTGGTAAAATTGAATGTAATGGACCTCTGTACCAGCAGCAATACAATGACCCAGGACAATTCTGAGGGATTTATGGTAAAGATGCTACCCACATTCAGAGGAAGGACTGCAGGAGAGGAAACATATAAGAAAAACAACTGCTTGAACGCAAGGGTCGGGGAGGACGTGATTGAGGGTGTGGACTCGAAACTACCACACCAATGCAACCACCAACAATTTGGAAATTGGTCTTGATCAAGGACACATGATAAAACTAGTGGAAATGCGCATCGGCCATGGGTGGGGGGAGTGCGGCGGGGTGGGGGTAAAGGGGATAGGAGGAGCATGAATCAGGTAACCATGTTAAAAATGTATATTAATAAATGTTAAAAAAATCAATTAAAAATACAATTAATAAGCATTTGCCCACTCTCCCTGGGAAAAAAGAAAAAAGAAAAGAAAAACGAAATACCTGCAATTAGTATGCACTGACAAGCAAAACACATTCCCACATGGGACCAGGTCCAAAAATGCATGTCTCAGTCTGCTTATCTAGACTATCACTTCTGTGTTGGGAGGCTGGCAGAATTCTAAATGATCAGTCCTCTGGAATAGTGGTTGATTATTAATTACATTGAACAGAGACCCCTGGAGAAGGAGATGGTCAAGGCCAGTGCTGAAGTGATTTTTACCCAGTAACTCTCCTAGCCAATCACACAATAAGCATTTACTAAGCACCTTCATGCAGCACATTAATTATAAGCATATTTATTCGGCAGTACATGGAGTATTCAGGGAGGACTAGCTCCTCACTTTCGGGGCTGCTCACTCACTTTAGTATCCATCTGGCATTCAACTCTCACCTATGACTCCAAGAAGCTGTAGCATGTGCAGCAAGGGTAAACCCATCCTGGTAAACCCACCTCACTTAACCATCTCAGCAGACAGGGTAAACCAGGTTGTGGGTAAGTGATGGGCCACAAAGCTGTTGGTAAGTTAGGAGAGTGTCTGTCCCAAGTATGTGAAGACTTTTCCTGATAGAATGGGCAAATGAGAATAGTTTGTTTCATTGGTCATGAAGGCAGCTAAAGCAGGCACTGTGGAACAGTTAGAGAAAGATGTCCTGGTCAGACATCAAAGATGTCAAGGTCATCCAGTGCATCCTGGGGCATCACCATTTATTTGGACTTTTGTCTTGACACTGGGCTTTGATGATTCTGGAGGAGAGAGTGAGGCTGATGGATGTATTTATGCAACTCTGCCTCACTGAAATCCAATTCATGTGCAAATCAAGACATCACCCCATGTCATCATATCTTCTAAACTGAAGAACAAACAGCAATATATATATACATATATATATATATAAATTCAAAATTCTAGGGGCCATCTTTTTAATGTAATAATGATATGTTTTTATTTCTCCCCCAGTCCTTGCCATGACACACAAACTCTCTTCATCTCAAATCTCTTTACTCCTTTCCTTGGATTCCTTCATTTCCCTTCAAGTTTTGGGTTTTATACCACCTTTATATAAATTTACCTTGAATAGAGATACTTTTCCCTCTCCTCCCTCCATAATAGTCTACTGCTGTTCTTTAACTAATGACGACACCATTCTCTTCACCTGGATTTCTTTCCTACTTACTGAGAGCTTAGCATTTTAAGTAATTTAAGTAATTTAATTTCTAGATGCCTCTTTGAGCAGTTCAAATCTAAAAGAAGTTGTGATGCTTAATGATGGTTTTTAAGTAAAGAAGGTACTGCCTCCAATATATTTATATATTTATGAAGCACCTATTATGCACCAGGCATTGTGCTGGAAAGGGAAGAAATGAAACATTATCTGCTTTCAAGGAGCTCATTTTATGACAACACAGGGATAGAATAAAAGGTTCTTAAACCTATGGTTCTATGGATCACTTTTTTTTTTTAAACCCTTGTACTTCGGTGTATTGTCTCATAGGTGGAAGACTGGTAAGGGTGGGCAATGGGGGTCAAGTGACTTGCCCAGGGTCACACAGCTGGGAAGTGGCTGAAGCCGGGTTTGAACCTAGGACCTCCTGTCTCTAGGCCTGACTCTCACTCCACTGAGCTACCCAGCTGCCCCCCTATGGATCACTTTTGAGAGCCAAGAGGTCTTGGGAATCACATCCTTACATTAACTTCCATTAATCCTATCTTCTCTCTAAACATCATCCTCTTCCTATTTGCTTCTTATTTAGACTATTTTTCCATGGTTACCTGTTTCATGATTTTTCTCACCCCTCTATGTGCTTCTTTCTTGTTGTCTACATCATTAAAGAAACCCTCAATTGACCCTACCATCCATTTCACAACCAAACTCCTAGAAAAAAAATTAAACACATTCGTTGCCTACACTTTCTTTTCTTTTTCTCCAGTTACCAAATTGTCTCTTCATGTTAAAATCCATTGGCCTTTTCTCAACCCTAATTCTTCTTGATCTTTCTGAATTTGACACAATTGGCCAGCCTCTCATTCTAAATAAGCTTTCAGGGTTTTTGTGAAACTGCTCCCTTTTGTGCTTCTTCTCACCTTCCTTCTTAGTCTTCCTTGATGGACCACCATTTATATTATATCTCTCAACTGTGAATACATCCCAAAACTCTAACCTGGGACATTTAAATTTTCTCTATTCACACTCTTGCTAACCTCCTCATCCCCCATGGGCTCAATTATTATTTCTATTTGGATGCCTTCCAGAACTAGTCCTATTTCTCCTGAGATCTAATTCCATATTACCAACTGCCTAATAGACATTTTGACCTGAATGTCCCATAGGCATTTCAAATATGTGTCCAAAACAGAACTATGAAATAATCCACCACCCCCTTAAATCTAGTCAAACATCTAAGATAAACATTCTATGTATACAGGGTGGTTACCAGGACATTTTAAGTTGTGAGGAAAAACCACATACAAAAGAGTGACAGTGCCACTTGCCTTGGCATTGAGGCAGTAAGAGTCAGTCCACAACCCTCAAGATATCATGTGCCCATGTTGTATGCATTCTTTGTTAGCATTTTATCTTTAAAAGACAATAAAAAGAGTTTCTATTTATGTGGTACCGTTTATCTGAGAAGCCCAAAGTATTTATTACTATCACTCATTAATCTTCATGGTGTACCTGGAAGCCAGGGAACAATACTTGAGATTTATAGTTCCTAGTGTAAACAGTTCAAAGAGCTTCACATATTCTATCTCACTGAGCCTGAAAGTATGCCCTGGAGTTCCAGCTGGTAAATAGCTCATATTGAGAAATGTCTTCCTTAAGTGAAGACTCAAAGAGATTAGCTGGCAAGGATGAAGTCATACAAACCCTTGCTGTTCACAAGTTAATGATCTCTCATTGTAAGGAGCAAGGGCTTTATTCATTTACACATGCTTTTTTGAATGTTCAGACACTTTATCTGCTATCTTTTTTTGTGAATACTAGAAATGGAGCCATCATACTACCCCTGGAAGAGAAGGTATATGGTTTATTGATAAAAATACAGGTCTTAATGGTGAACAGCCAAAGTGGCAGAGGTTTAGAAGAAAAATAAGAAAGTAGCAGAAGGGGTGTGGTGCTGCACCTTACACCTTGTACTTCAGGTGGGTGAAGACATGCTCACTCCAGGCTGGTTCCTTCCCTCCAATCTGTTCTCACTTTGGCTGGCCCAGGTACCAAAGAAGGACAATCACTAAATAGTTATACTCTAGTTCTCAGAGTTCTTTTTTTTTTAAACCCTTACCTTCCATCTTGGAGGCAATACTGTGTACTGTGTATTGGCTTCAAGGTAGAAGAGTGGTAAGGGTAGGCAATGGGGGTCAAGTGACTTGCCCAGGGTCATACAGCTGGGAAGTGTCTGAGGTCAGATTTGAACCTAGGACCTCTCATCTCTAAGCCTAGCTCTCAATCCACTGAGCTACCCCAGCTGCCCCTAGTTCTCAGAGTTCCAAGGATAATCCTGTTATGGGATAACAAGCACCTGACAATGCTTGAGTCCCCACCAATGTGTTTCCATTTATATAAGTGAAACACTACCATAATAATGATAATTTCGAGCTTACATATTGTGAAAGGGAATTTTCATTCCCTTTGTCTATTTTAAGTTAATTAATCAAGAACTTAAAGTGTCCCTACTTAACACTTAGCAAGTCACTAACAAAGAGAGTTCACATCCTAACAGGCCACAAGCACTGCCTTCCCCCCCTTTTAATGAGTTCTCCCTAGGTAAAATTCTCCACTCTGTTCTGAATATCAGAGTCTTTCCAGAGAGTGTGTATTTATTTCTCTCAGGGCTTTCACTTACTGAAGTTAGCTTTCCACATAGCCACTTCTATGATCTCTCTTTGCTGGTGAGACCTCATGGTCCCATTAAACATAGTGCCTAGAACATAGTTGACACTTACTAAATGTTGTTGATGATTGACCATTGATAGTACCACTGAATCTCCTGAATCAAGAGGATCACTTGTGGAGGAAGGATGAAAGAGAAAGAGAAATCTCCTTCCTGTAAGCTATTTTTTTTCAGGGGCTTGTCTGGTACTATAGAGTATTAGACTGTCAGAACTCTTGAACTGACCTGTTTTATGCACATTCTCATGGCAAGTTCCTGATTCTCTTCATCTAATCAGAAGATATTTCCTTTGTAGCATCTTCTATTTTCATCCAACGATTGAAAGCATCTATGTATGATCCTTTCAAACTGCTTAAGGATCTATTTAAAACTAATTAACTTTTGATTAAATCAGTTAAGATAGCTGAGACTATTGCAACTAATTGAGGGACCTGTATCCTTACATTTTAGAGCTACAGGTTCATGGCACCTGAGTGACTAATAAATAGTCTATGTTTTTCCATCTGTGCAAAAAAATTGTTGTATTACCATGCAATTTGTTCCTTTATGAAATGGGTAGCTATCCTTCCTGTTTAGCTATATCCTGTGGGGAGCATCTGAGGACCACATTTCCTCCTTTAATTCGAAATGCAGTTTATCTGTAAACTCAGTTCTAGCTTTCCTATTAGCATGTATGTTTAACTTAAAAAGGGCACATTTGTTCTGCACAGATATCCATATATATATATAGGTGTGGGTGGGGTTCTTTTCATTACTGTAATTCTTTTATCAGGTTCCACCACTTATATCAGTGGCAAGCAGGACACAAAGATGACATGGTTGGTATTCCTTGTAAGAGTTGATAATCTAAGGCATAAGCAACCTAATGGGAACTTACATTTTTATACTGCTTTAAAGTTTTCAAAATACTTTTCTCTTAATAACTGTGAGGTAGGTTGTATGCATGTTATTTTCACTATTTTCCAGAGCCAGAGGTTCTCAGAGGTTTTGTTTTACCCTTGATCAAATAACTAATCTGAGGCATGTTTCAAACCCTGGCCTTATGATTCCTTGTCCAGTGCTTGAGCCACATGCTGTCACTAAAAGCCTATACATGAAATAGCAATACCCATGGAAGAGATTAGGTTGTCGAGTTGGGCTAGGTGGGGGAGGGAAAGGAATAAACATTTATATAGTGTCTATTATGTGCAAGGCACTGTGCTAAACACTTTTTACTAAAATTGTCTCATTTCATCTCAGTTAAGAGATTACTACGTTTCTGTCCCTATTCCTATTCTGTCTGTTTCTGTCTCTTTGTCTCTGCTTCTAATTCTTGTCTCTGTCTGTCTGTAGATCTATTTTTCTCTCTCTCCATTTTCCCTATTAAAGTAAAATAAACCCGTAGTGAGGAAAACTAATCTGAGGAGAAGGATATTGGGAGAATCTTGAAGATGAGGTTGAGACTAGGTATAATCCAGGTTTGGAAGCACATCTAACTGTTTCTGAGGCGGTATATAAAAGACACTGGACTCTTCTGCTGGGGTTCTGTAAGGAGTTCACAGTTCCTTGGCCAATCAGCCAAAGGATCTTAGATAAGTTATTTGAGCCCTGTTTCCTTATCTACAAATAAGAATAATATCTGATCCATAGAGTTATTGCCAAATACTAGATGAGATAATACAGGAGTGCATTTTTGAAAAGTATAAAGCTAAATTATAAGACATCAGGTATTATTGTTAGCCATGTCCTGGATATGTAGCTGATATGTTTCTCATCTTGTCACCACAAGCCTCCATGTCACCACAAATACATGCTCTGTTAATTAGCAGCCAGATAATTTGCACTTAAAAATGTTTAACAATAATAATTATTACAGAAATATTCCCCAAAACTGGGGGTGGGGGTGCATTCTCCCCTTGAATATACAAGGTACCTGAAAAAGAATGGGCTCAAACTTAAAGAATATATGTGACCCAATGATGAATTCATAGCTCCTGGTTACAGGAAGTTCTTTTCTCCCCTCATAGAATCCTTGTGAAGTTTCCTTAGCTCTTTGCTGGGTTCTTAGGGTCAATGCTCTTAAAGAACGGAAGATTTCTCTATTCAGTGTCTAACTTCTCTTTGATGTTGCTCTCACTCAATTCCCAATGCAGATTCTGCCTGCTACTCTCAGAACTCTTCTGTAAATGTATTTTTTAAGCTCTCCCTAAGTGCCCCTACTTTTGTTGTAGGGTTTCCAGGCTATTCCCTATCTTAGATTCTTTCTGTGGCTCTTCTCCCATGCTGTGGTGCTTCAGGGATGACCTTGACTCCTGTCCTAGACTCCTGCACAGACCTAATAGAAACAGAGGACAGAGTGAAAAGAGAAAGAATTCACAGTTCCCCTTCTGAAAAAAAAAAGTGTGAATCAAAACTCTCAGTAATTTCATAGCCAAGATCCACAACTTCCAGGTCAAAGAATAAATACTGCAAAAAATCAGAAAGAAAGATATCAGTTACATAATATTTGGCAGCTACTATCTTAAAGAGTAGATAATTTGGAATATGAAATTTCAAAAGTCAAAAGATTTAAGTTTACAATCAAGGGTATTGATGAAATAGCCAGAGATTAAAAGAAACTCTAAATTGCAAATAGAGTCAAGAGAAACATAAAAAAAGGAAATATGAAAAAGCAATTATAAGACACTTCCGGGTTAAGATGGCGGCAGAGTAAGAAGCAGCTCTTAACCTCTCCTGACCAAAACATACAAAACTCCTCAAGGGGACATAAAAACAAGTCCAGACGAACGGAGGAACCCCACAACAGGGCACAGCGTGGAAGGTACGTGGAATCGAGACATTTCCAAGCTAAAAAGGGCTCTCACTCACTCAATCGCGAGCTGAGCAACCGCCCCACCCCCACCCCCTCCACACTCACCTATAGCTCCGAACCCAGCTAAAAAGAAATAGAGCAAGTTTGGGGCACCCATCGAGTCATCAGCAGCTCCGGGACCTGTTCCTGACAGCAGCAAGACTTAGGACCCCATTAAGTCAAAAAAAGCACGCGAAATCTGAGCGCGCGCGCCGGAGCAGGACGCTGGGCGCGCAGAGTGCCGGCTGAGTAGAGGCGTGGGTGGAGGCAGAACTAAGCCTAAGTGGGGAACCAGTGCAGATGGGTATACGACTGTGGAAACAGCGCCCTGAGACTTGTAAAGAAACCTCCAGCAGAGGATCAAGCAAGAGGGCCCACCAGGGGGCTTGACCTTGGAAAAAACCAGAATTCAGACCTCAGGAGCCAATAGATTGGGAACAGACACTGAGCCCGAGGATAAAGCTGAGAAGCTGCTGGGCTAATGATGGCTACTCAGCATCAGCATCAGGAGGTTCAGAAGAGAAAGAATAATAACAAAAAGAAGAAGTCTTTAACACTCGACAGCTTTTACACAGAGAAAATCCAGACAACCGAGCAAACAGAGGAGGAGAACAAACAAGCATCCGGACCCTCCTCAAATAAGGAAAACTCCTCACAACCTATGGAAGAGTTCAAAACTGAGATCCTGAGGAAAATGGAAGAGATCTGGCAAGAAAATAACAGTTTAAAAGGTAGAATCTTGCAATTGGAAAGTGAGGCTCAGAAATCAAATGAACTGATAAGCAAATTGAACACCAGAAATGACAAGATTGAAAAGGAATACCAAAAGATTATAGCCGAAAACCAAAAGATTATAGCCGATAACCAGTCCCTAAAGGCTAGAGTCGAGCAATTAGAAACCAATGATCTCTCAAGACAACAAGAACAAATAAAACAAAGTCAAAAGACTGAAAAAATAGAAGGAAATATGAAATATCTCAATGAGAGAGTGACAGACCAAGAAAACCGGTCTAGAAGAGACAATTTGAGAATAATTGGTCTTCCAGAAAACCCAGAAATTAATAGAAACCTGGACTCCGTACTAAAAGAAATTATTCAGCAAAATTGCCCTGAAGTCCTACAACAAGAGGGCAATATAGACATCGAAAGGATTCATAGAACACCCACTACATTCGACCCAGAGAAGAAATCGGTTAGAAATATTATTGCCAAATTCAAAAGCTTTCAAGCAAAAGAAAAAATCTTACAAGAAGCCAGAAAGAGACAATTCAAATATCAAGGAGCACCAATCAGGATCACACAGGATCTGGCAGCCTCCACACTAAAAGACCGTAAGGCTTGGAATACAATATTCAGAAAGGCAAGAGAGCTGGGCCTGCAACCACGGATCAACTACCCATCAAAATTGACTATATATTTCCAGGGGAAAGTATGGGCATTCAACAAAATTGAAGAATTCCAGGTATTTGCACAGAAAAGACCAGGGCTGAATGGAAAGTTTGATATCGAACCACAAAAATCGAGAGAAACCTGAAAAGGTAAATAAGTTACAGAGGGAAAAGAAAGAAAACTTGTAATTTTTAAATTTGCCTTTTTAAGGGCCTCAGTGAGATCTAATTATCTGTATTCCTATGTAGAGAAATGTTATGTTTAATTCTCAGTAGTGAACTCTATTCACTATTATAATATTCACTATTATAGTAATCAGAAGAATAATTTACAGGGTGAGGGTGGAACACTAAATAATCTAAGATGGCATGGGGGATGGGAAAGAGGGGGTAAATAGCAGGGGATACCAAGAGAAACTTGAGCGAATAAGAAAATAGAATATTCTATTACACACAAAGAGGGCATGGAAGGGAGAGGGGACAAATACTATTATAAGAAGGAGAGGAAGAGAGCATTAAGAGGTAATAATCAAACCTTACTCTTAGTGTAATCAACCCGGAGAGGGAAGAGTAGTTAAACTATCCATTGGGAAATAAAACTCTTATCTAACCCTTCTGAGAAAGTTAGAAGGGATAAACCAAGGGGAGCAGGGGAGTGGGGGGGGGGGGAAAAAAGGGAGGGGAGAAGGGGGAGGGAACTCATAAGGCTTTTAAAAACAAAAAGGGGGGGGGAAATAAGGGAGAGGGTAGAAAGGGAAGTCAATCAAGGGAGGGGATAAGGGACAGGGTCTTAATAGCAAACCGCTGGTTTTTAAGGAAATAGCTTAAGGAGAAGGGGTAGAATTGGGGGAGGATTTGAAAATGTCAGCAAATGCACAACTGATGATTATAACTCTGAATGTGAATGGGATGAACTCTCTCATAAAACTTTGTGATAGTAAGTGCTTTACAAACTTTCTAAGTCCATGGGACTCTGCTGTGGAGAGGATTTTTTAATTGGTTCCATTGGAACACATTCTCAACAACCAGGTTTTGGTGGCTCACAGATAGCTGTTTAAGATCTATATGATCTCTCTAGTTCCTGGGTGATGAAAACCAACAACCCCTCTGTGGAAGAAAATTAAGCTCTGGGTATGCAGTAGAAGAATATATCTGAGGGGGCAGCTGGGTAGCTCAGTGGAGTGAGAGTCAGGCCTAGAGACAGGAGGTCCTAGGTTCAAACCCGGCCTCAGCCACTTCCCAGCTGTGTGACCCTGGGCAAGTTACTTGAGCCCCATTGCCCATCCTTACCAATCTTCCACCTATGAGACAATACACCGAAGTACAAGGGTTTAAAAAAAAAAAGAAGAATATGTCTGAGGCTTTCTTGTCACTGATAATGGATACCTCCCATTTCTCCTCTTTACTTTTTGTTCCCATTCTCTTCTTTTATGTCTGTGATATTATCAGGATTTAACACATTTTTGAGAAAACCAGAGCTGGAGACCAACTTCCATTGGCCTCAGCCTCTATCACTATCATCCTTTTAACTTGTCATGTTTCTAAGTCCTTTAGATGCCTTAATTAATGGCTCTTTTTAAAAAATCAAAAGCTCTTCTTTAGTTGTTAAACATATTTGGCCAACTCACTTTCATTTTTCTTATGTTTGTTCTTTGGTTTCTCTAGGACTGTTAACAATAAATGGAGGGTGTTCCCCTTGACATTGGCTTTATCTTCTTACTCAGTCTCCTTTAGCATATACTCAATTAATTATGTCAGGTCACTGGGGAGTCTTTCGTTCCCTTGCCACATGGTGACATGCTTCCCCATCTGGCCATCTGATCACCCCATTCTCTGTATCGTTTTTGCCCTTCCTTCACTTCAACCATGATGTGAGCTATTAAACCATTTCAATTTATTCCTTCCTGCTACAAGAAAACATTATATACTAGGTCTAACCCAGGCCAGTCTGGTAACTAAGATTGCGATTGGACTAATATGAAACACTGGTAGACCATCTAAAAGTTAATAAAAGGAGGAGGACAGCCAACTAGCATGGAAAGTGTATTCAGCTTGGATATAGCTCTGTTTCAGGAGAGATCCATCCCCACACTCTCCATGTAGAAATGTGTCTGATCATCAGTATATCACTCATAAAATCAGTTGGACATCTGAAGGGCACTTGTGGTCAGGCCTGTTTTATTGCCTTTTAGTGACAAGAAAGTCCCATTAATGACTTGAATTTTTTAAAGGTCCCAAACCAACCAAATTTCAGAGACAGTTACAGGGCAGAGACCCTGCTATATGTTGTTCTAGCCTTTCAAGACCATCATGGACTCTTTCCTGCAATGGCCTAAAATGCATTATTTCCAAGGTAAGGGACATGTTTGGATGCAACCTTGGGATCTCTGGGCAATGTTTCCCTAGTAACCAACTGCATTAGGACATCACTGGTATGGGCTTCAGCCCCAATCCAAATCCCATTGGTTGGCTAGGTCAAATGGACAGAAGAGTGATGAGTGGGAAACAGTTGGAAGGATGAGTAAGGAAGTAAGGGGAAGGGAAAGACAAGTTAAGGCTTTGTGCAGATCTAGACTCCTGTTAGCCATGTTTCCTCAGTTAACAGCCTGTTAGCCTCAGTTTCCCATTCTTGAGATTTCTTTCTCTTCCTCATCTAAGACTCTCAGAACACTCTCAGTCAATAGCTTTTTATGCAGGGATACGCCAGGTGCAAGATTGTGTCCTTCTGTGCTAGAAAAGCCCAAATTGGTTATTCTATCAGCAAGAGAGAGAATTGCCAGGTCCCTGGAGATAGAGACAGAGAAGGCCAGTCCTGAAGTAATTTCACAGTAACTCTCCTAGTCTGTCAGATAATAAACATTTATTAAGCACTTTTATGCAGCATATTTATTAAGTGGAAAATGAAGTGCTTAGGGAGGACTAGCATTTTTTGATAAAATGATTTGCCAACCCTTTTTCAGGGCTGCTGAAAAAAAAATGTGTCTACTTGTCACTCAGCTCTCACCTACAGCTCCAAGAAGATATAGCAGTCACTGCTGTGTTTTATGCCTGCAAAACCACTTTAATTAGTAGGCTAAACCTGGTTAAGGGTAACCAACAGGTCTCAAACCTTTCAGTGAGTTAGGGCAATATCTACCCCAAGCATATGAAGACTTCCCCTGGTAGAATGGGCAGATGAGAACAATTTTTTTCAATGGCCATGAAGCAGGAACTGTAGAGCACTTAGATCCTGGTAAGACCTCAAGATGCCAAGATGATCCATCATCAGTTGTTTTGACTTTTGTCTTACTACTGGACTTTGCCGACTCTAGAAAAGAAAGTGAGGCTGATGATTTTGTACAGCTCTGCCTCTCTTAAATTTAATTCATGTAGGAGTCAAGATATCACTCCATAATGTCATTTGTCCACTTCTGAAATGAAGAAGGAACAACGATTGAGGACCTATTATGCACCAGGCACTTTAATAAACATTGGAGGTACAAAGAAAGGCAAATGTAGTCTCTTTCAAGACAGAGCTCTCCAGGAGCTCAAAAATCTACTCCTTAGGAGAATTATTGAAGCTTCTGCAATATGCCTGAGTCTGGCATTGCTGCCCTGCCATCTCTGCTGCTAATGGGGAGAAATAAAAGATGAATAAAGCATTTATTAAGCACTTATTATGTACAAGTCACTGTTCCAAAGCCTAGGGGTTACAAATAAAAAAGTAAGGCCATCCTTGTTCTCAAAGACCTCACATTCTAATGAAATGAGTTTTTGGATAAGTCTTTGACCTTCCAGATGACTGATCCTACAGCTCAGGCATAGCCAGGAGAGTGACAGCAGAGAGACTGTGCTCCACCCTGAAGAGTAGAAGAAATGATGAGTTATCATTACTGTTCAAATGTTGATGAAACAGCTTTTGCTAGTTGTCACCATGCTTCATGTTATTACGTACTTTTGCCCTGATATAATTAATCTGCTATGATTGATGATCAGATATGTAAGTGAATTATGGCTGTTGTATTCAAATGGGAGTTATTGTCTCTGGGTGGGGCAAAGCCACAAATGATTAGTAACCCTAGAATTCAGGACTTACACAAAGGAGGCAGAGGCTGTGGAGACTATAATTTTTTTCTTTCCAGACAAGGAATCTGTCATATTGGGAGATGAAAACTTCCATGGCCACAACTCAGCCTGACTCTTACTGAATGAATCATCAGCAACTCATTGGTAACTTCTAGTCTTAAGGAGTGGCCTAGATATACCATTTATTAAAGTCAAAATGGATACATGACCTAGACACAAGGGGAGATATAAATAAATTAAAAGAACATGGAATATATTACCTATCAGATATATGGAGAGGAAGAAAATTTATGAATAGACAAGAGATAGAAAGCATTGTGAGATGTAAAACAATTGCACTAAATAAAGAGGTTTTGTACAAATAAAACTAATGTAGCCAAGATTAGAAGGAAAGAAATTTTCCCCAGAAAATTGGGAAAATATTTTTAAGACAGTTTTTTAGGTAAAGGCCTCAGATCTCAAATGTATAGAGAACTTCATCAAATTTATAAGAATATAAATGAGTCCCCAGTTGATAAATGGTCAAAGGATATGAACAACAAGTTTTTGGAGGGAGGAGAAAACTTATTTATTAAGGACCAACTCTATGCGTGGCACTGCTAATCACATTTAAAATATTATCTCATTTGGCCTTCACTGAGAGGTAGGTGCTATATAATCCCCATTTTACAGTTGAGGAAACTGAGACAAAGCAGAGGTTGTTATTCAGTCTAGGGTCACACAACTGGGAAGTGTTTGAATCTATTTTTAAACACAGGTCTTCTTAAGCCTCCTTCTCTACACACTCCAATACAACAAACATCTAATAGTTGCCTACTGTGTGCCAGATCCTATCCTTAGCTCTGGGGATACAAAGACAAAAGTGAAGCCTTCTTTGCCTTTGAGGAGTCTAGCAAGGGGAAATCTGTTCATGTATGGAAATATTCAAAATATATACAAATAGGAATAACTTACATTGGGCTAGGTGTGAAGGGATTTAAAGGCCTAACAGGGGAGTTTGTGTCTCATACTGAAGGCAAAAGGAACCACTGTCATTAGGAGAATGCTATGATAGACCTGCTTTAGGACCAACGCTTTGGTAGCTTTTAGGAGAATGGATTGGAGAGGTGAGAGGCTTGAAACAGGAAGACTTGAATTATGTGCATCAAGAAAAGGGAATTTATATGCGATAATGTGGAGATAGAAATAAGATATGGCAACTGTGTGGTATTGTGGAGGGAGAGTGAGATATCGGGGATGACTTCACACCTGAATAACTGAAAGGATAATGTAGACCTTAAAAGAAATATGGAAGTTGGTGTTGCCTTCAACTCTCACTCTCAGATGCATCTCAGCTTCCGGATCAAAGCTATATCTTCCCCTCAGATTCTTAGGGGTATGCCTGAGGAGTCAGGAGTTATTGTCTAATGTGCTAGCTTGAGCCCACACCAGTGTGCTCTCCCCTTACCCACTGCAATGTTGTCAGTTGAGAAGCATTTTAGAATAGTTTAAGTACTTAGAAAGAGTCATTTACTTAGCTGATACAGTAAGGACATCTGGTCCAAAACACCTCCCAGCCTCCATCCCCAAGGTGATTTGGTACTGTGGAGAGGAGCAGGTAATATGTGATAAGTCTGAGAAGTAGGCTTTTGTTCCATGTATCAATGGAAAGTCCCACTGTCCCCCCTTCTTGGGTCCTTTTTCTTCTCCCACTTTAAATCCTTTAAATTCCCCTTTTAAATCCTTTAAAATTCCCACTTAGGAGGGAAAGCTCATCTTCTAGACCTGATCTGTTCCTCTCTTCCTATGCTGGAAAGAAATGGAGCAGGACTCCCTGCAGGTAGCCAACCCAAGTCTCATGAGAGGGTTGTCACAGCACCTTTCCTGTCTTTTTACATGTCACTTCCCTCCACATACTCTATGATTCAGCCATGATGGACTTCTTGACATTCATTGCACATGATTCCCTCCCTTCTGCTTCTTCATTTTTCTTGGCTCAAACCCATTTTCTGCAGATCTTTCCTGCTTTCCCCAAATACCTTCACCTATTGTATAAACACTTTGTATGTGCCTAATTAATTACATGTTATCTCCTTCATTAGAATGTACATTCCTTGATAGAAAAGACTAGGTTGCACGTGTATGCATGTCTTTCTTTTCTATCTGCCTTCCTTTCCTTCTTCCTTCCATTATTTCCTTCTTCCTTCTTTCCGTTCTTCCATCTCCAGTATTCAACTCATTGCCTGATCCACTGTAGAGCATAAATGCTTGTTCTGGTAGCAGATCAGTAAAGTAAAATTAGCACAGTTGCTTTCCCAATGATGGATCCCAAATAGTGAGCTCATCCTTGGTACCAGCCTGCTTATCTTTGGGCTTCTAAGAATCTTAGCAACCTTGAAACCAAAAAGTCTAGGGGTCATTTTAAAGTTATAAATAAATAAAGTCAAGATTTGGAGAGAGACCAAGTAGGCTCAAAAAAAAAAATCATGACATATTAGTATGGGCCCAGATGATAATGGAGATTCCCAGAGGAGAGATGATTTCATCACCAAAAGCTGTTCAGTTGGGTAATTTCTACAATGTCACAACCAATATATAACCTTGGGCATTAGGTGTGTCAAAGAATAAACAAGCTTAGAAATTTAGTCTAGAAAATAGGTAGGTAGAGAGGTGAGTTCAATATCATTAAGTCTCTTTTTTATCCCACCCTTAACAACTAAATTTTATTTAGAGCTAGATATAGCACTGGACATGAGTTGAGGAGACAAATTCAAATACAGCCTTAGACACTTGCTAGCTGTGTGATCTTGGGTAAGTCATTTTAGTCTTTGCTTCAGTCTCTTTAAAAATGAGGATCATAATGAAACCTATTTTTTGTTGTTGTGAGAACTGTGAAGATCATGAGATAATTGTAAAGTGTTTAGCACAGTGCCTGGCACATAGTAGGTATTTAATAAATGCTTATTCTCCTCTGCCCTATTTATGCCCTTTGTTTTTACTTTAGAATTATTTCCCAGTGTACTTCCCCATCGAATCCTCCTTTATAACAAAAACATTCAAACAAAATGTAAGCAATAGTGTCTAACATCCTTTGCCTCTGGCTCCGAATTTCTCTACCAAGACGTGAAGGTGAAGAATCATAGATTGAAGCTAGAGAGAAATTTAGAGATCTTGTAGTCTAATCTTGATTTTAAAAAAAGATATTAATCTACTACTCTTTTTACTGACCATACTGCTTCTTCTTTGAGGTCAACATGGATTGTTCCAATTAATCTGAATTCTAGCCCCCATTTAAATAAAATATTTAGTGAGCCCCTACTTAGTTATTAGTCCATATTTGGGAGAATTAGAAATTACAGTCAATTTAGAGGAAAGGGCTGGTTGAAAGGATATAACTAGAAAAGCTGTATAAACTCTGGTAATTTCCATAACTACATTTTTCCACTTCCTAGTTTTTCATGGGGAAATACATGAATCTTTTTTTTTTCATTTCCCCTATGGCCTTGACTGTAGCAGCAGCTGGTCAGAAGACAAAGCAGCTGTACAGGTCTAGCAACCTTTAAAGGTGAGGTAGCTGATGAGTTCAGTTTTGGACTTGTAGTGTTTATGGAGACTTTAAATACTGCAAGTGAATAAAAGAAGAGAAAAAGGACAGAGGTCACAGAAAAAACCTTTGGGAAACACCCACAATTAAGGGAGAAGGAGAAGATAAAGACCCACAAAAGAAAAGGCTGAAGAACTAGAGTAGCTACTATACACTGCTTAGAGTTATTACACTATCCAGTGTTAGTGGCAAAACATTCATAAGTGATGAGGATAACTGTGTAACCAAATGATGATAGCTAGCATTTATATAGTTTTTCCAAAGGTTTGCAAAATTCTTTTTTTTTTCTTTTTTCTTTATAAACAGGTGAGCCAAAGGAAAAACAATATCAAGAAAGAGTAAGTGTGCGATAGTATCAATAAGGAATAAGTTGGCAAAATTTTTTATAAATATTTTTAAAAATATTTTTATAAATTTCTGGGGAAGGATCCCAGAAAATAGGTCTCATATCTAAAATATATAGTGAACTTTGTCAAATATATAAGAATATGAGTCATTCTCCAATTGGTCAAAAGATATGAATAAATAGTTTTTGGATAGAGAAATCAAAGATATATATAATATATGAAAAAATTCTCTAATTCATTATTAACTAAAGAAATGCAATTCAAAACAACTTGTATATCAGCTCATACCTGTCAGATTGGTTAAAGTGATAAAAGAGAAAAATGACAAATGTTGGAGGGGATGTAGAAAAATGGGGGCACTAACACATTGTTGGTAGAACTATGAACTGATCTAACCATTTTGGAGAGCAATCTGGAATTATGCTTAAAGAATTATAGAACTCTATTTACCTTTTGACTCAGTAATACCACTATTAAATTTATTTCTAGAGAGAATCAAGGAAAAAGGAAAAGAAACTATATTCTTTTAAATATTTATAGCAGCTCCTTTTGAGATGGAAAAGAACTGGAAACTGAAGGGATGTCCATCAATTGGGAAATGATTGAACTAATTGTGATATATGATTGTAATAGAACACTATTGCCACATAAGAAATGAGAAACAAGGTGACTGAAAAACAAAACAAACAAACAACCTGAAGAGTTACACGAAGTGATAAAAAGTGAAGTGATCAGAACCAGAAGAACACTGTATACAGTAACAACAATAATAAGATGATGATGACCAACTGTGAATAACTTACCTATTATCAGCAAGCCAAGAATCCAGAACAATTCCAAGAAATTCTTGATGAAAAAGGTTATATTCTGCCACACAAGGAACAGATGGAATCCAAATGCAAATTGAAACATACTATTCTTTATATCCTCCATGAGTTTTTCTCTAGTGTAAGCAATATGTGTCTTGTTTCAAAACATGATGAACAGGGAACATGCATTATATGTTAATATATATATATATATATATAATATATCATATTACCTGCCTTTTGGGGGAGGGTCTTCCCAAGTTGGGAGTGAGGAAAAAATGAGACAAATTTTTGAACATAAAATTTATTTCTATTGGATAAGCATATTTATTATATTTTATTAAGTACTTAAAACAAATCATATGTATGTTATGTTACATGTTATTTCATGTTATGTTAAGTAAAAAT
>NC_058135.1:36152795-36210720 GCF_016433145.1 Gracilinanus agilis | reverse complement strand
GAGGCTACCAGATCCTGTGTGATCCTGATTGGTGCTCCTTGATATTTGAATTGTCTCTTTCTGGCTTCCTGTAAGATTTTTTCTTTTGCTTGAAAGCTTTTGAATTTGGCAATAATATTTCTAACCGATTTCTTCTCTGGGTCGAATGTAGTGGGTGTTCTATGAATCCTTTCGATGTCTATATTGCCCTCTTGTTGTAGGACTTCAGGGCAATTTTGCTGAATAATTTCTTTTAGTACGGAGTCCAGGTTTCTATTAATTTCTGGTTTTTCTGGAAGACCAATTATTCTCAAATTGTCTCTTCTAGACCGGTTTTCTTGGTCTGTCACTCTCTCATTGAGATATTTCATGTTTCCTTCTATTTTTTCAGTCTTTTGACTTTGTTTTATTTGTTCTTGTTGTCTTGAGAGATCATTGCCTTCCAATTGCTCAATTCTAGCCTTTAGGGATTGATTTTCCGCTATAATCTTTCGGTTTTCGGCCATAATCTTCTGGTTTTCGGCCATGATCTTCTTGTTTTCGGCCATAATCTTCTGGTTTTCGGCCGTAATCTTCTGGTATTCCTTTTCAATCTGGTCATTTCTGGTGTTCAATTGCAAGATTTTACCTTTTAAACAGTTATTTTCTTGCCAGATCTCTTCCATTTTCCTCAAGATCTCAGTTTTGAACTCTTCCATAGCTTGTGAGGAGTTTTCCTTATTTGAGGAGGGTTCGGATGCTTGTTTGTTCTCCTCCTCTGTTTGCTCTGTTGTCTGGATTTTCTCTGTGTAAAAGTTGTCGAGTGTTAAAGGCTTCTTTTTCTTGTTATTCTTTCTCTTCTGAATTTCCTGAGTCTGGGTAGCCGTCATTAGCCCAGCAGCTTCTCAGGTTTATCCTTGCGCTCAGTGTCTGTCCGCGGTCAAGCCCCCTGGTGGATCCCCTTGCTTGATCCTCTGCAGGAGGTTTCTTTACAAGTCTCAGGGCGCTGCTTCCACAGTCGTATACCCGTCTGCACTGGTTCCCCACTCAGGTTTTCAGAGCTTTAGTTCCTGGCTGTGTCTGCCTCCACCCCCGCCTCCGCCCGTGCCTGTACTCTGCTCAGCCTGCGCTCTGCGCCCAGCGTCCAGTCTCTGCTCCGGCGCTCAGATTTCTCTTGCGTTCTTTGGCTTACTGGGGTCTTAAATCTTGCTGCTCTCAGGAACAGGCCCCGGAGCTGCCAATGACTCAATGGGTGCCCCAAACTTGCTCTATTTCTTTTTAGCTGGCTTCAGAGCTTTAGATCTTGTGTGTGGAGGGGGTGGGGGTAGGGCGGTTGCTCAGCCCGAGATTTAGTGAGAGCCCTTTATAGCCTGGAAATGTCTCGATTCCACGTACCTTCCACGCTGTGCCCTGTTGTGGGGTTCCTCCGTTCGTCTGGACTTGTTTTTATGTCCCCTTGAGGAGTTTTGTGTGTTTCTGTCAGGAGAGGTTAAGAGCTGCTTCTTACTCTGCCGTCATCTTAACCTGGAACTCCCTGTCTTTTTTAATCATATCTATTTTTACTTTGGCTTTGTCAGAAATCATAATAGCCACTCCTGCCTTCTTTTTTCTCATTTGATGCCCAAAAGATTTTGTTCAAGCCCTTAACCTTAAACTTGTGTGTGTCTACCCTCCTCATATGTGTTTCTTGTAGACAACATATGGTAGGATTTTGGTTTCTGATCCACTCTGCTATTTGCTTCCATTTTATGAGCGAGTTCATCCCATTCACATTCAGGGTTACAATTATCAGTTGTGCATTTACTGACATTTTTGTATCCTCCTCTAGTCCCACCCCTTCTTCTTACACTATTTTTTTTAAACTAGTGGTTTGCTTTGAGCCAGTATCCCTTATCCCCTCCCTTTATTAACTTCCCTTTCTGCCCCCTCTCTTGTTATTCCCCTCTTTTTGTTTTGAAGGCCTAATGAATTCCCTCTCCCTTGTTCTCCCCTCCCTTTTTTGACCTTCCCTCTCCCCTGCTCCCCTTGGTTTATCCCTTCTGACTTTCTCAGTAGGGTTAGATAGAGTTTTTTATCCCAATGGATAATATAGCTACTCTTCCCTCTCTGTTGATTACACTGAAAGTAAGGTTTGGTTATTACCTCATAATGCTCTCTTCCTCTCCTTCTTATAATAGTATTTGTCCCTTCCCCTTCCCATGCACTCTTTGTGTGTAATAGAATATCCTATTTTTCTTATTTACTCAAGTTCCTCTTGGTGTCCCCTACTATTCACCCCTCTCTTTCCCACCCCCATGTCATCTTAGACCATTTAGTATTCTACCCTCTCCCTATGAATTATTTTTCTGATTGCTATAATAGTGAATACTATAATAGTGAATAGAGTTCACTACAGAGAATTATACATAGCATTTCTCCACATAGGAATACAGATAATTAGATCTTATTGAAGCCCTTAAAGAGGCAAATTTAAAAAATTATGAGTTTTCTTTCTTTCCCCTCTGTTTCTTGTTTACTTTTTCATGTTTCTCTTGATTTTTGTTGTTGGATATCAAACTTTTCATTTAGTCCTGGTCTTTTCTGTGCAAATACTTGGAAATCTTCAATTTTGTTGAATGCTCATACTTTCCCCTGGAAGTATATAGTCAGTTTTGATGGGTAGTTGATCCATGGTTGAAGGCCCAGTTCTCTTGCCTTTTTGAATATCATATTCCAAGTATTGCGGTCTTTTAGTGTGGAGGCTGCCAGATCCTGTGTGATCCTGATTGGTGCTCCTTGATATTTGAATTGTCTCTTTCTGGCTTCTTGTAAGATTTTTTCTTTTTCTTGGAAGCTCTTGAATTTGGCTATTATATTCCTGGGTGTTTTCCTTTCTGGGTCTAGTGTAGAGGGTGATCTATGGATCCTTTCAATGTCTATATTGCCCTCTTGTTGTAGAACTTCAGGGCAATTTTGCTGAATAATTTCTTTTAGTATGGAGTCCAAGTTTCTATTAATTTCTGCTTTTTCTGGAAGACCAATGATTCTCAGATTGTCTCTTCTAGACTTGTTTTCTTGGTCTGTCACTTTCTCATTGAGATATTTCATGTTTCCTTCTATTTTATCAGTCTTTTGGCTTTGTTTTATTTGTTCTTGCTGTCTTGAGAGATCATTAGTTTCTAATTGCTCAATTCTAGCCTTTAGGGAATGGTTTTCGGCTATAATCTTTTGGTTTTCGGCTATCATCTTTTGGTTTTCGGCTATCATCTTTTGGTTTTCCTTTTTAATCTGGTCATTTCCGGTGTACAATTTGCTTATCAGTTCATTTGATTTCTGAGCCTCACTTTCCAATTGCAAAATTCTGCCTTTTAAACTATTATTTTCTTGCCAGATCTTTTCCATCTTTCTCAACATCTCAGACTTGAACTCTTCAATAGCTTGTGACCAGTTTTCATTGTTTTGGGAAGGTTTGGATATGATTACTTGTTTGTCTTCCTCTGTTATCTGGATTTTCTCTGGGTAAAAGTTGTCGAGTGTTCCAGATTTCTTCCTGATTTTGGCTTGCCATTGTTAGCCCAGAGCCTTCTGCGCTTTATCCTCACACTCAGGGTCTGTCTGAGCTCTCTAAGCTTCTGAGGTTTCAGGTCTCTTTGTTCTCGGGGTGGAGCCTCCTGGTAGTCCCTGGTCTGCCCCTCTGCCTGAGGCCCCTTAAGCAGTCTCAGGGCACTGCTTCCACAGCCCAGGGTCCCCACTCGAGGTCCAAGCCTGCGCTCGAGATCCTAGTCTGCTCTTAGGGCAATGCTTTCACCTGCGCAGACACTCAGGAAAGTCCATGTGCGTTTTTTATCCTCTTTGCGTCCTAAGTCTTGCTGCTCTCAGGAACAAGCCCTGGAGCTGCCAGTGACTTAATGGGTGCCTCAAACCTGCTTTACCTTTTGTGAGCTGGCCTCGGTGCTGTATGTGGTGTAGGGTGTGGGGGGAGGGGCTTCTTCCTCTCGCGTTTTAGTGAGAGCTGTTTCAGCCCTTTATAGCATGGAAATGTCCCGATTCCACGTACCTTCAATGCTGCGCCCTGTTGTCGGGTCCCTTCGTTTGTCTGGATCCGTTTTTATGTCCTCTTGAGGAGTCCTATATGCTTCGGTTAGGAGAGATCAAGCTGCTGCTCCTTATTCTGCCGCCATCTTAACCAGAAGTCCTGGAGTTAGTTTTAAGAGTACTAGGGTCCTACCTACCAGTTTCCCTTATTCCTTTATGAAATAAACTTTGTTTTCCATAAGCCAAGGTTTTCTGCTTAACTGGCTATTGGGAGTTCCTAGGTGAGTTATATCATCTAACATCCCTGAAGGACAGTTTACCATTATAGAAGGGTCTTTTCCCTCTCTGTTTCAGAGCATCCAGCCATATAATCTATTTCCTATGAACTTACTACATAGTGAGGAAAAACCATCTTAATTAGTTGCTGAGCCAGAATGAAAGGTTTACAAAGCATTTAAACAGACAAATGCTCTCTAACTTCCCTGGTGACAAGTGAGGCAAGAATTTTTATAAGCATATGGTTAAGGGAAAAGGCAGCAGCAACAGAAGCGACAGGATTCTGCTTCTCTCTCTTCCTCAATAACTGCCATGGGGTCATAAATGCATAACACCACCTCTGCCTCTATCTCTGTGGTATTTCATTCTTTCTAGATCTTAGGTGAATGAGTTTCCAGAGATGGATCAGATCAGGTCAGAACCTCGTGAGCTTCAAAAGGTTGGGTGAGCAACTAAAATCTATAACAATGTATAACTAATAGTTACCATGTTCAATGAGAAGCCAGCCATGAAGAGTAACTTGTCCATTGCCTATGCCACACCCAGAAGTTACTTGGGGAGGGGAATGTTTTTTTTCCTTCCATAAACATGATATTTTATTGAGTATCATATCAAGTTTATTAAACAAACACAATAAGAGTTTTATGAATTGTCTACCTATGGTCAGAGCTTGTACTTTTATCATATCCAGTATGTCAATAATACCATTATAGGTTTATGGAGAATGTTTTATAACCACCAATTTCAGATGGAGTCTACTTTCTCTAGAAACTGAAGTGGTAAAGAAGAATGGGTTTCGCTGCTTATGCAGTGGGGTCAGTTCTCTGGAGGTAGAAAGGAAGGAAACAAGTATTTGTTAAGAGCCTACTATGTGCCAGGAACTATGCTAAGCACTTTAAAAGTATATTGATCATTGCAACAATCCTACATGTTAGAGGCTATTATTCATTGGACAGTTGAGGAAATTGAGGCAAACAGAGGTTGTGGCTTCCCTGGCTTCATATAGCTATTAAGTAAGACTGGATTTGAACCAGGTCTTCTTGACTCCAGGTTCAAAGAAATGCCTGCAGAAAATCTCCAACATCTATCTGTGAAAAATTTTGAAATAGTCACTGCCTTAGGGGGAAAAAGATAGTTTGTTCCTCCCCTCTTCAAAAAAGGAGGGTAGAAATCTCAGCAGGAAAAAGGAGAAATATCCACAGGGAATTGGTATGTGCCTCTGTGTGTGTGTTTGTGCATCTTTGCACAATAAACAGTTTGTCAATTTGGCATAACCTTCTTTTTGTAAGACTTTATTTTATGATTGACTTCTTTTGAGTAAGTTATTTTCCTTTAAGTTGTTTTTCAAAAACAAAACCAACATCTGTTTGGTGTGATATAGTAAACAACATGCATGTGTTCTTAAATAACTAACAAATTTATTGGATTAGTGGATTCTCTGATAAGACAAACCACTAATGGGAAAAAGTATTATGGACACTTTTATCAGGAATATTGAAACAATCCACAGCAAATTATGAAGGAAATAACGTAGAAATGCTTGTGGTTCACTTAAGGCCCCAATCATCAGCCTGTTCCTAAGATGTGATTTAGGCTGCCTCATGTGTTCCTAGCACTTCAGACACACATTTTGGTGTGAGACTCAACTAGCTTCTGTTGGCTTGAGGGTAGGGCTGATAGATGATGATGATGATGATGATATGACTCACCATATGACCACCTAGGAGGGAGACTTAAGGCTCTGGCTGGGAAGAGAGGGAACTTTGCTGAGTCCAATAAGAAAGAATGATTGGAACCTTGAAAATATCAGGGTGGTAGTTTGTTTTAGAGAATATTGTTTGCATGCTTTGACTTTAATAGTGTGATTGCATATTTGTTGGCATAAGTAATGTTAGATTACCTGAATGTCACAGTGTGACTATGAGCTAAGATGCTGAGCCACTCATTCAATGGAGAGTCCTTTGGGCCAGAGAGAAGAAAAAGAGTGGAGACTGGAGAGACAGACCACAAGCAATGAGAACAACAAAGCTATACCACTAATACTTCATGACTGTAGCATATGAGGGCAGCTAGGAGGCTTAGGGGATAGAGAGCCAGACCTGGAGGCTGGGAGGTCAGGGGTTCAAATGTGATCTCAGATAGTTTCTTGCTGTATGATCCTAGGCAAGTCACTTAACCCCTTTACCTAACCCTTACTGTTCTTACTCCAATACACAGTATGAATTCTAAGACAGTGGGGTAAGGGTTTATAAAAAACAATTTTTTTAAGTATAGTTTGGGTGCTGAATTCCTCCCAACAGAAAATTCCTAAAGACCAACAGGAACCTTCCTGCCTCTTTTTTTCCTTCTCCCTCTCTCCACTCCCAAAGAGAGTACATTCTGATTCCAAAGCTTATCTCTGATCTTTAAAATTACATTTATAATTTATGTGTGATTATTTTTGAACTTGTCAACTATGTAAAGAAATCAATAATCACTCATCTGAGTTGTGAAGGCAAAGTATACAGATGAAAGTGGGGGGATACTTTTCCTAGAGTGGCATTATGACCTATAATAAGAGAGAATCTTACTGATTTTTAATATATTTATGAGTTTCCTAACAAAGTTATAAAACAGCACTTCATGATGATCACCTGGGTCCAAACAAGTTAAAATGATGGTTTTGGGGAGAGAGGCTTGGTAAGCAAGCCAATGCTTCAGATGAACTTAATGTCCACCATGTTCTCTGAGCTGGCCTCAGGAAAGGAGTGGATCTGAGGCATTGCCTGCTGTGCCTGGCTGAAGTGAGGAAGTGGGGAAAGGGTGACTCCATCTCCAAGAAAGTGGGGTCCCCCCCAAGAGCAAGAACCCAGTTTTCTGCTGACCTAAACACCTCCCATTTTATAACCTGTTAGACTTCACTGATGTTTTCTACCATTGCTGGCCTTTATTTCTTTTTAAATTTCCACACAGGAGGATTTTCAAGGCATTCAGGTGTTTGTTATTTACAAAACCCTGCCAGTCCTTTGAATAGACTGGAGTTAGTTCCAATCAGTGCTAACCTTTGCAGAGCTATTTGATGGGTCTCGAACAGACCACCAGAGCTATACAGAATCCATCTGACATCCACAACTTCCCTACTGAAAGGAAAGCTGTGAAGCTATGGGTGTGCTTCCTATGTTTCCCGTTGCCATGCTTCTTGTTCCCTCGTGGGTTACCCAGGAATAGTATTCTCCACTGTGCAGGTGTCTTTTCCCAGCAATTGCCTGTGTAGATGCATCGTGAAAGTACTGTTCCTCTCTGGGGATCTCTTTTCAGCTAGAAGAGTCCTGCCTAGAGCTGCCCTTTCTGGCTTGCCTTGCAACTTCCCACCTGGCTTCCTCCCCTTTATCTCCAGGGGGGTGCCTAATATGTTTCTTTCTAGGACCTCCTCTTCTACTACACGATTTTGCCCCTCTATCTTCAGAAGCCTGCATCCTTGTCCCATCTATGCTTCCTTCTGGGAAGGACAAAATTGAAAACTGCCTTCTTACTCTATTATCTATAGAGTGTTGTCCAGTGCATCTCTACTTCTCCTCTGCTCAGCAACTTCAAATATAAAACTCTCTCCATTTCTCTTTCCAGGAGTCAGGGTCAACAGAGCAGCTACTTCTACTTAATAAACTCCAAGGACTACCTCCTCTGTTTGATAGTCAAGGTCTTCCCTGACATCCCTTTGCCTTTCCAGGCTTTTATTCCTTACTCCTCCCCAAATATACTGTGATCCAGTGACACTGGCCTCCTTACTAGACCTTGCACAAGACACCCTATCTTTTGCCTGATCATTTTCATAGGCTGTCCCCATACCTAGAAGTCTCTCCTTTATCATCTCCATCTCCTGACTTCTCTGGCTGTCTTCAAGTCCCAGCTAAAATTCCATCTCTCTTAGAGGCCTTTCCTGAGTCCTTTTAATACTAGTGCCTAATGTATTTCCAGTTTATATCAGATTCATATTGTTCATATACAGTTGTTGCATATCCTCTCCCCTATTACATTATGAGCTCCCTGAGAGCAGTTATTGTCTTTTGTTTTTCCTTGTATCCCCAGGGCCTGACACATAGTAGGTTTTTTAAAAAGCCTCACTTTCTGTCTTAGTAACAAGACAGAAGAATGAGGGCTAGGCAAATGGGGTCGAGTGACTTGACCAGGGTCTTAGAAGTGTCTGAATGTCTGAAGTATCCAATTTGAACCAGGTCCTCTCAACTCCAGGCCTGGCATTCTATCCACTAAGCTAACATAAAAAAAAATTATGTTTACTGACTTGGCTAGTCACAAAGCATTTTTCCCAGCACCAAGGGTGTATTCTCAGTACGCTCAGAGTGTGGGGGTAACAGGGGAAAGGTGGTGAGGAGAGTGGGTACAACTTAGAGTACAATGAGTGTGAAGCCCTCAAATAGGGAAAATGTGGAGCCAAACAACTCACAACCTTGAAATTGCAGGGCCTTGATGTTTGCTTCCTCTTTGGAGGGTCCTTGAAATGTTTGCTGAGGGAGATGATATCAGTGATGGACACCCAAATGCTCCAATATTCCACTGAGCTGGCACTTCCCAGGGCATGGTGTCTCTGTTAAGACTAGCAGCTCAGCTGGGCTTGCTCCTCCTAAGACCTCGTTGGTGAAGCTGTGGCTCGCCTGCACAGCTGGCACTTGGGGAGCTGATCTGTTCTCCCTCTTCCCAGTGCCCAAGGTCAATTTTTTGCATGCTCCACCCCTATGTCCAGTCACCCAAAGAAAGCACTTTCTTCCTTAACTCTCTCTGGTAATCTGGGGACTCACAGACAATTTGAATTTGCCCTCTTGTCACTTGACTGGGAAAAGGTTCACCAACCCTGTCCTAGGGTGCGGTGCCTTGTCTGGGCCAGCCAATCTATGGCTATCCTGCAGTAAGAAGGTCTCCTTACCTGGCTCAGTTGCTGCTGGACCTGGCCAGGCAGGCTGTATTACTATGGGCAACTGCTACCAAACTCTTTTTGACAGGTTGTTTGGTCAGTGGGCTCTTCTCAAGGATGATGTCTGTCCAAGATGGGTCAATCTATTGAATTTCTTGTGCTCACTCTTTTTTAAAAAGTTCATTTATTTATTTACTTATTTTTGAATATTTTTCCATGGTTACATGAATCATGTTCTTTCTCTCCCCTCCTCCCACCCCACTCCCATAGCCAACAAGCAATCTGGGCTCACTCTTCCATGGGCCACTGCAGCCTTTTCCACTTTCAGCAACTGGCTTAGGTGAGTGGTAAATATTTTTTAGCTAGGGCAATCATCCTTAAGTTATTCTATCACTCTTAAATTCTTACCAATTTTGCCCATAAATAACACTCACTAACTGAGTCTCTTTCCAAGACATCACTTTGACTTTTCATTCTTCCTCAAATTTCCCAGGACTCCCTGCTGCCTTTACCCACTTTGAAGACAATTTGCCTCATGTTTACTAAAAAAATGGAGGTCATGCACTGAGAGCTACCTCGTCTTTCCCCCTCCTCATCTCATATCCCACAGATACATTCCCACAATATTTCTTCCTTCATTCCTTCTCATATAATGAGGTGGCTCTTTTCCTTGCTAAGGTAAACATCTCTACTTGCCCATGTTCCCAGTTCATCCCATCTTCTACCACATCCCCCTTATAATTCTATTATTTGTCTTCAATTCCTCCCTGTCTACTGATTACTTCCCTACTGCCTACAAACATACCCATCTCTCCCCCATCCTCAAATAATCTTTACTCAGTCAACCTCCTCTTCTTCTTATCAGTGATGGATACCTAATTGTATCACTATTCAACTGGGCTGGCATTTCACATGGAATGGTGTCTCTGAAAGACCAGCAACTCATCTGGGCTTGTTCCTCCTAGAATATGGTATCTTCTGTGGCTAAACTCTTTGAAAAAGCCTTACATAATCAGTGCCTCATCATTCAATCAAAATTGCTATATCCAAAGTTACAAATGATCTCTTAATTTCCAAATTTAATGGCCTTTTTTGGAATCTTCATCATCCTTAATCTACGTATAACCTTTGATGCTGGGTACTACATTTGACACATTCTTCTTCTGGATATTCTATTATCTCTAGTTTCTTTGCTTTTCTAATACTTTTATATTCTGGTTTACTTCCTAGCTATTTGACTACTCCTTCCTAGTCTCCATTGCTGGATCTTTATCCAGGTCATGCCTGATAACTTTGGGTGTTCCACAGAACTTTACACTGGGCCCCCTCTTCCTTTTTCCCTCCATACTATGGTGACACCATCATCATCTCTTATGGATCCAGTTATTATGTTGATCATTCTCAAATCTACTCTAACCTGTTTTCTGACCTTTAATCTTATATTTCCAAATGCCTGTCAGACATCTTGGATGTCCTATGGATATCTACAACTCAATATGTCTACAAAAAAATTCATCATCTTTCCCCCACAAACCCTCTCCTCTTCCTAACTCCCTTAACTTCTCTCTTTTTTTGAAAACCCTTCCTTTCTCTCTTAAAATCAATACTAAAAATGGTTCCAAGGCAGAAAAGAAGTAAGGACAAGGCAATGAGGGTCAAGTGAATTACCCAGGTTCACACAGCTAAGAAGTATCTGAGACCATATTTAAATGAAGTACCTCCCATCTCTAGGCCTGACTCTCTAGTGAGCCACTTAGCTGTCCCTTCCCTATTATCCTTGAGGATACCACCTGCAACCCAATAGCCTGTTGGTTGGTCTGCTTGAAACAAGTCTCTCCCAACTCAGTCCATGTTCCATTCAATTGTCAGTGTAATCTTCCTAAAACTTAGCTCTATTCCATCACCATGTGACCACTGCCCCCACTCAATAAATGATAGTGGCTCCCTATTACCTTAGGGTCAAACATAAATTCTTCTGTTTGGTATTTGAGATCCTTCATAACTTATTCCTCACTCCATATTTCCAGTCTTCTTACACCCAATACCCTCCCTCTTCATGTAATATAACTTTTAATGACACTGGTCTCCTTGTTGTTCTTTGCCCAAGACGCTCCATCTCCCAACTCTGGGCATTTTCATTGACTGTCCCTCATATCTGGAATTCTCTACTTCTTCATCTTTACTTCCTAGTAACTTTCAAGTCCCAACTAAAAATCTCATCTTCTACAGGAAGCCTTTCCCATCCTCTCCATTAGAATGCCCTTCCTCTGTTGATTGTTTCCAATTAATCCTATATATATGTTTTTGTGTTATTTCCCCCTTTAAACTAAAAATTTCTTTTTTTATTTTTTTTGCCCTTCTTTGACCAACATAAGCTCTTTCCTTAGCTCAGAAGTTATCTTCAGGCAAGAGTTAGAAGTCTCACTTCTTCTATTTGACCATCCTTGCTCAAATGTCTCTTCTATCAGCTAGCCATTTCATATCGCCTTATAGTGAGCAGTTTAAATTGTATCAGTTCCACCTCATATAATTCTTTACGATTATTAATAGATGAGGGGCTAGGGACAAAGGTATGGCAGCTATCTCTATCCAAGAAATAAGTTCATTGTATTGCCTCTTTATATTCAACTGAGTAACTCAAGCCTCAGACTGCTTTCTAGTTTGGGGAATCTTTATTTTGTCTTGGAAGGCAAAACCTGTATGTTTTAGCGTCTCAGTCATTTAGATCTTTAGCTTTTGCTAAAGTCTAACATTCCCTCCCACTCCCAACTTTCTGGTGAAAGCAGCAAGGGACTTCTTCACTAAGTGCTGAGAAGGGAAAACAGGGATGATGGAAGCCTTAGAGTATACAGAAAAATGGTGGTGAACATTAGAAAGAGAAAAAAAAAAGTAGAGAGCCCTGAGGCTAGACAGTTTAAATCATTGTGGGTGAAAATAAAAGGAGAGGTTCATGATCTGCCAAAGTGAGGATTAAGGACCCAGCTGTAGTGGCTGTAGCCCTAGGCTTTCTCTACCTCTAATAGTGTTATCTCTTCCATGATTGCCAAAGCAGTGAAGAGCAGTGCATAGAGTTATTACACCATCCAATGTTAGCAGCAAAACATTCATAAGTGATGAGGATAAAAATGTAAGCAAATAATAGCTAGCATTTATATAGTTTTTTCAAAGGTTTGCAAAATTATTTGTAACTATTGCTCTACATGCTATTATTATTATCCTCATTTTATATTTGAAGAAACTGAGGCAGACAGAGGTTAAGTGACCTGGTCAGAGTCACACAGCTAGTAAATATCTGAGGCTAGATTTGAACTCAGGTTGTCTTGATTCCAAGCCACCAGTAGTTCCCAAACTTTTTTGTCCTACCGCCCCTTTTCCAGAAAAAAATATTACTTAGCCCCCTGGAAATTAATTTTTTTTTAATTTTAATAGCAATTAATAGGAAAGATAAATGCACCTGTGGCCATCACCACTCCCCTGGATCACTGCAGCACCCACCAGGGGGCGGTGGCACCCACTTTGGGAATCACTGCTCTACACTATATCTCATTGTGTATAATTTAGTCACCTCTGTTCAGTACAAAATATCTTAGATTCCCGAGATAAGCTTCAAATTAGATCTAGGTTTACCTTTGAAAAGATCTTGTCAATAAGGTGATGCTTAGAACAAAACTGCAATGAAAAGGAGTTACAACAGAAGGGGCTAAATATTGGGAACAGAATTTCTGAGTTGGAAGAAATCTTAGATCTTGTCTAGTCTAAAACTATTTTTGTTACAGGTAAGGATACTGAAACTCAGGGAGTTCCATTATTTGTCTACGATCACAGAGATAAGAGCCAAGACTAAGACCACACTTTCCAGATTCATCATGTCAGACTCCTCCTGTTTACTTATCAATGCTTCCTGCATTTTTTCCCCCTCACATTTCCATTATACTCTGGAAAGTTTTGAAAAATCTTTAGCTAATATAACTTTATTTTCTACTGATCTTTGATAATGACATACTCCAAGATTATACAAAGAAACAGTTCTGGAAAAAATTACAAAACATCAACAACTTGAAAGGATTGTTCTGAAACACTGATAAGAGAAATGCAAATCAAAACAAGTCAGGTTTCACCTCTTTACCTAGCAAACTGCCAAAAAATAACAAAAGAGAAGAAGGGCCAATGTTAGAGGGACTGCAGAAAGACTTGGGCAAACCAATTTGGAATTATGCTTAAGAAAATGATTGAAATGTCCATATAGCTAGACTGAAAGATCCCACTATTAGGCATTTCCCCAAGCATATCAGACGGAAAGTCCCCATGTACAACAAAATATTTATAGTAATGCTTTTTGGTAGCAAAGACATGGAAATGAAATAGATGTCTAGGTCCTGGAGAATGACCAGACAAGTTGTGGTACAAGAATGTAACAATAGTATTGTACTTAAAGAAACAATGAATATGAACAATTCAGAAAAGCATGATAAATGAATGAAAACTTATTTAAGATTATTGTATCATCCAAGTAGTGAAGATAGAAAATTGAGTTCTTGTTTTCAATGAACTAATTACAATACTACTACTATTACTACTAATAATAATTAGCATTTATATAGTGCCTACTATATGCCAGGCTAGTGCCTTACAAATAAATAATAATGATAAATGATTTACAAATACTATCTCGTTTGATCCTCATAATAAGCATGGAAGAGTTCACCACCCTACTCTCTATAGATCAGTATATTTATTTAATGCAATTTTTAATGAAAAATGAAAGAGTTATATTTATGTAAGTGAACACACTAATTCTTTAATTGTTTTAAACACAATAAACAACCCAAGATACCACTCCAAAGTGGAAGTGACCAGGAAGGATAGAAGATAATGGGGGGTATTACTCCCATTTTACAACTGAGGAAGCTGAGACAAACCAGAGTTAAGTGATTTATCCAATGTCACACATCTAGTAAGGTCAAATTTGAACTCAGATCTTCCTACTCTGCCACCTACCTAGTGGCCTCAGACTAATAGCTCGTATGCAATACTCAGGTGGCTTCCTTCATAACCTACCTGTTTTACCTTTATAATCTTCTTACACCTTATATCTCTCCCACCAGACTCTCCTACTATATACTCTTCCATTCAGTGACATCTGCCTCTTCCCTTTTCCTAAAACAAGACACTCCATCTCCCAACTCCAGGCATATTCTCTCCTCTTTTGTCTTCCCTGACTTCCTTTATGTCTTGAATTAAATTATACCTTCTATCAAAAGCTTTTTTCTGATCCTCTTAATTCTAGTGCCTTCCCTCTGATAATTACCTCCAATTTACTCTCATCTGTAGCTTGTTTGTATATACATATTTGCATGCTGTCTCCCTCATTAGATTGGGAGCTCTTTGAGAGCAGGGACATTGACTTTCTTTGTATCCCTCAGAGTTTAGCAAAGTACCTGACAAAGAACATAATAAATAATATTGATTGACTAATTGTAGGAAAAAACACATATAAGACAGTTTAGCTGCAGGGCAAATGAAAAGGGGGCAGAGGTTCTAAGGATTAAGCAATAGGTCAGATGTCAAGACTTAGGCATCTGGAGTATATTGATAGGTGATATGGAAGGGTTCTGAGTAATGAAGATAAGGAGGACCTTGGGATACAATGTTAGAGCAGATAAGACCTGGAGGTCTTCCATCTTACTTCTGGTAAGCTTATGTTTGGTGAATCACACTGTTCATGCAAGTAATTAATGCAGCAATTTCTACTCATCAGTGGCAAGAGGTCTGGAGTGAGTCAGTCAATAAGCTTTTATTAAGTGCCTTCTGTGTACTAAGCCTGGGAATATAGAGGCAAAAGACCACCCCTGTTCTCAAGAAGCTCATAGTTTTATGAGGTTTTCCTGTTATCGAAATGAACCAAGGATGGTCTGGAGGATCCAACTGGAGCAGTTTACTTCAGTGGGGGTGTACTTGGTATCAGTGTATAGCCTGAGGGTTAAAGATATTGATAGAAAACAGTCACCCTGGCTTAGTGGATTGAGTCAGGCCCAGAGACAGAAGGTCCTGGGTTCAAATGACCTCAGACACTTCTTAGCTGTGTGACCCTGGACAAGTCACTTGATGCCCATTGCCTAGCCCATACTCTTCTGTCTTGGAATCAGTAAACAGTATTGATTCCAACATGAAAGGTAAAGGTATAAAAATAAATAAATAATTAAGCCATTCCCCAATCCATAAATGGGCAAGGTACATGAATAGGCAATTTTCAGATAAAGAAATCAAAACTATCAATAAGCACGTGAGAAAGTGTTCTAAATCTAATAATTAGAGAAATGCAAATCAAAACAACTCTGAGGTATCACCTCACACCTAGCAGATTGGCTAAAATGATAGCAGGGGAGAGTAATGAGTGTTGGAGGGGATGTGGCAAAACTGGGACATTAATGCATTACTGGTGGAGTTGTGAACTGATCCAACCATTCTGCATGGCAATTTGGAACTACGCTTAAAGGGCTATAAAAGACTTCCTGCTCTTTGATCCAGCCATACCATTGCTGGGATTGTACCTCAAAGAGATCATAGATAAATAGCCTTGTACAAAGCTGTGCTTTTTGTGGTGGCAAAAAAAAATGGAAAATGAGGGTATTCCCTTCTATTGGGGAATGGCTGAACAAATTGTGGAATATGCTGGTGATGGAATACTGTTGTGCTCAAAGGAATAATAAACTGGAGGAATTCCATGTGAACTGGAAAGACCTCCAGGAATTGATGCAGAGTGAAAGGAGCAGAGCCAGAAGAACATTGTACACAGAGACAGATACACTGTGGTAAAATCGAATGTAATGGACTTCTGTACTAGCAGAAATGCAATGACCCAAGACAATTCTGAGGGATTTATGGAAAAGAACGCTACCCACAGTCAGAGGAAGAACTATAGGAGTGGAAACACAGAAGAAAAGCAACTGTTTGAACACATGGGTTGAGGTGGACATGATTGGGGATGTAGACTCGAATCTACCACACCAATGCAAATATCAACAATTTGGAAATGTCTTGATCGATGGATGACACATGTTAAAACCAGGGAAAATGCGCATCAGCTATGGGGTGGGGGGAGTCGGGGAGTGAAGGGGAAAGTAAGAGCATGAATCATGTAACCATGATAACTTTTCTAAAAAGTAAAAATTATTTTTAAAAAATTTTGAAAAAAAATGGAAAAAAAAATAAAGAAAATAGTCACTCAGCAGCAATTGCTCTGTCAGGCATGAGGTGGCCTGGGGATGGAAAGGAAGACTGCCAAGACAGTGGAATTATTGATGACGAACATTTCATATACAGAATTGCTTGATAGAGTGCCAGGTTTTGTACTAAATTTTGGGGATACAAATAAATACAAAACGTATTTTATTTATATACAAAGAAATACAAAAATCTAATGAAAGAGAAAACATATGCATAACTATGTTCAAACAAGCTATATACAGGATAAACTGGAGTAATCAAAAGAGAGGAAGGCCCTAGAATCAAGGTTGACCAGGAAAAATTTCCTCTAAAAGGTAAGATTTTTAGCAAGAAATCAGGGAAAATTGTAGGCAGCGATAAGATGAAAGAAATTTCAGGCATAGGGGACAGCCAGAGAAAAATCTCAGTCAATAGATGACATATCTTCTTGGCAAGAAAGCCAGTGTCACTGGATCAAAGAGCTCTTGGAGAAGTTCAAGTTCATGAGATGTAAGAAGACTAGAAAGGTGGTGGAGGTAGAAGGCAGAGTTGGGGTTGGTTATGAAGGGTTTTTAATTTCAGGTGAAAGGGTGCCACTAGAATTAATTGAATAAAGGAGTGACATGATTAGATCTTATTTGAGGGGAAAGATAACAAATTTAGTTTTGGACATGTTGAGTGAAAGATGTATATAGGACATTCAGTTCTAGAAGTCTAAGACAGTTGGAGATGCAAGACTAGATATCAGCAGAAAGCTTAAGGATCAACAAGTTGATTTGAGAAAATAAGGTGTCATGAAAACCATAGATTTCAATATAAAATTTTAGAAGTTTTTTTAATGATATAGATGGATCATATATAGAGGGCTGGAGAGACTTTGGAGGTCTGTGCTCCATCATCTTCATTTTATAGATGAAGAAACTGAACAGAAACTCAGGTTAAGTTGGTTTGCCTAAACTACTTTACATGGATAATATAAAAATGGGTTTTGAACCAAGGACCTTTGATTTCAGGGCCAATGATCTGTGGCAGGGGTGTCAAACTTTTAAAAAAACTCCATGAGTACAGTCTGAATCAGATTAAAATGTAATTGGGAAATGTTAATAAATTGAACAGAAGTAATGTTAATTTATCAGTTTCCAAGTCTACATGTCCTCAAGTCCATAAGGATCCCTTTCTAATATCACTGCTCTGTGATATAAATGTAGAAAATCGTTTGCTTGGTTTATCTGGGTTTTCTTATTTGCTTTTCTCAGACTGTGATCTTTTTAGTACAATTCTGTTAGACATACCTTCAATAAATTCTGATAATAAAGGTGTGACTATCAATACATCATCACTCATAGAACATTGTTCCATTTCCCTCAACCTCAATTAATGGAACCAAGAAGATGTTACTCCTTGATACCTTTATCAGATAAGAACACCTCTTTGATTATTCAATTATAGAACCAATCAATCAAAGGTGTAAATTAGGTCAAACCATTCCTTAATCAATCTGAGAACTTCCTGCCAATGGATTAAATAAGATAAGTATATGGTATATGGAAAGCTATATGGATTGGTTGAAAGAATTAAACACACTTATCATGGTAAAAAATGATGTAAGATTTTGATCTATACCTTGTTTTTGCCAGACTTTTCTAGTTTCGTGAACAATTTCTATCAAATAGTGGATTCTTATCCCCAAAGCTTGTATCTTTACTTTTGTCAAACATAGGGTTACAATAATATTTTACTACTGTTTGTTACATATCTGTTCCACTTCACTGATCTACTTTTGTTAATTTCTACTTTATAACACACTTATCTGCCTAAGTATGTAAAGAAATTTAAAGAAAGGATTTCCAATAAGAGCTATTCAGGCTTCTAGAGAGTGAACAAACCCTACATCCATGGTGGCAAACATATGGCATGCGTGCCAGAAGGGGAACTCAGAGCCCTCTCTGTGGGCATGTGCACTGTTGTCCCAACACAGAATTTGCCAGAATTCCCTACTAGAAAGCCAGAGGGATGTGTGACCAGGCAACAGCCTCTCCTACCCCTCTCCACCAGTGCCTAAGGACATTTCTGCATTCTGAGGACCTGCCTCTCAGAAAGGTTCACCATCAATCCTTTATACCAGTGATGGGCAAACTACAACTTGCAGACCAGATGCAGCCCCCTGAAATATTCTTTCTGGCCACACGACATTATTCCTAATCTGCCGAATACAATACAATGAAACTTTGAAAGAGTTGCCTTAGAAACAGACTGACAGATGAGCATTTCCTTTCCTTTGGCCCCCCTCTTTAAAAAGTTTGCCAATCACTACCTTATTCCAAAGGACTGCCAGGAAAAGGGAGTGAGTGAGCAAGCCCAGAGGAAACATCATACTTCCCTCTCCTTTAACCAGGATGACTCTATGAACTTTAAATGGTGAGAAGACACGTAATTTTTATTAACATCAGTAATGGTGTCCACTGAAACTAGTGACAGTGGTGATGTCTCCCAGGGCAGCAGTGGCATTTTCATGGAAAGATACACTGAACACAAAATAAGAAAATATAGCTTCAGGACCTTGTAAAGGGACCAACCCTCAGAAACCAGCAGAAAATTATACCCAAAAGGAATTTCATAAGGATTCCATGAAGGAAGAACATATGAACTCTCTAAGTCTGAGAGTTAACAACAAGTCCATTCTCTCCAGGGACCTTGTATGAGCTAGGAGAGAATGTATTCCCTGTTTGGGAGATGTTTCTATAACAACTGTCCTTGCTATACCTGGCTAGTAAATACCCCGTTTTTAAAAGATATTTACCTCTGACTGGCTAATTGGTAATCAATGGGGAGTACACAGGATGGCCAGGAAATAACTGTACTAGAAAAAACCTCAACCCATCAAGATTACCCCTGGAATCCTGGTAGAAGTAGTCAGTCCCATTCTAGGGAACTCAACTTTCTTGTGTCAGAGTGAGCCCAGAGGGCTCATATAAAATGGGGATGATAATACCTATACAACCTAACTCAGGGGTATTAAGGAAAAAAATTGATTTTCTGTAAAGTATTCCTTAATAAATTCATTAAACACTGTTAGCTACTGAGAAAACAATATCTTAACTGCTAAATCCAGTGCCCTTTCTCCAGGCCTCATCTTTATTGATCTTACAGATTTTGATACCATCTCTTCCCTTGGTTTTCACAGAATTGTTCTTTACTGATTCTCCTTCCTATCTGTTCTTTGTTTCCTTATGCACTGAATATCTGCCAGACAATTACCCACATCCTCCTCAGTGTCAGTGATACCCAATGCTCTGTCATAGGCCCTTTTTTCTCTTCTCTTTGAAAAAAATTATTCTATTTTCCTCTATCTCTCAAAACTCATATGATTCCATTTGTTCAAAAATCATCTCTGAACAGATGATTCATATCCATATACCTATCTTTGGAAAGAAAAATAAATACTATCCACAAATACATAATCTAAATAATAGCTGGATTTAGATAAATACTATCTATAGCTAGATGTATGCATATAATAAAATAAAACATAGGTTTATTTATTGCTACTCTCCCAAACTCTTTTAGACATGCCTTGTCACCTGCCTCTTGGATGTAATTCAAATTCAATATTTTAGATTTCTCTCTTCCTTCAACTTTTCATATTTCTGTTGAGGGCTCCACTATCCTCCTAATCACCTAGTTCAGTGATGGGCAAACTATTCCCTACAGGCCAGATCCAGGCTGTAGTTTTCCTATCACTGCCTTAAGCAATTCCCTAATCACCTAGTTAACTATCTTAGAATTATCTTATTTCCTTCACTCCAACTCATCTAATTGGTTGCCAATTTTGGTCAGTGCTACCTATAATATCTCTCTCACAACTGTCTTCTCACATAATCATCACCTGAGTTGATATGTAGAATATTATAATAACCTAATTGATCTTCCTGCTTCCAGTCTTTCCTTCCTCCAACACATTCTAAGCTTGACCTTGTTCTTTTCTTTTTAAAAAATCTTCAGTGGGGGAAGTTAAGTGGCTCAGTGGATAGAGAGCCAGACTTAGAGATAAGAGGTTCTGTGTTCAGATCTGACTTCAGATACTTCCTAGCTGTGTGACTTAGTGCAAGTCATTTAACCCCAATAACTTAATCCTTATTACTCTTCTTCTTTGGAACAGATCCTTAGTATCAATTCTAAGACAGAAACTAGGGGTTTTTTAAAAACCCTTTAGTGGCTCCAGACTCTATAGGATAACTCCTTAATCTTTCACAGCCTACTTCTTCCTTAATGAATTCTAAGGTCCAGACAAACTGGACTAACTATTCTACCAATTCAACTCTGCATCGCCTATGCCCTTGCTTTTAGAAAGATCACTCCTTTGTTTGGAATCTATTTCCTCTTTATCCCTCATTTCAGAATCTTCCTGTAAGGCTTATGTCAGGTATTGCCATTTTGAAGAAACCTTCCCAGAAACCCCATTTGATAGCATTCTCTTCTTCAATTTTCTTTTTGCTATATTTTGTTTCATTGTTGAATAGAAAATAAATTCCTTAAAATCAAGTATTCTTTTGTTTTTGTCTTTCTACCCACAGTGTTTCCTTCATGGTACATACTTAATAGATGTTTTGTAAGTGAAAAAAAATTTCTAGAGTCTTTTACCATAACAAATACTTAATAAATGTACTTGTCTTCAAAGTATATTGACTTAGATATGATAATACTATCTCTGTGGAATACACTTTCTGTAAAGTTAGGAATTGTTTTATTTTCATCTGTCTTCCTGTAGTCTAATATTATACCTGGCAAATAGTAGGAGCTTTATAAATGCTGATTAACAGGTATTGGAGATGACATGTATCTCAAATGTAGTTGAAGGTATTAAAGTCACCAACCTTTGGGATAAGCCATTATTAAAGGACATAAAGAAATTAATATTAGGAATAAGATTGAGTTCAGAATCACCATATTTGGAATGATTCAGAGAAACCTAGGAAGCCTTGTATTGAATCGAGCAGATCCAGGAGAAAAGTTTATACATTGATATTATAAAGTCAAACAATTTTGAAATATTTCAGACTCTGATCACTGCAGTGACCAACCATGATTCCAGAGGACTTATGATGAAAAAGGGTACCCAGCACCTAGAGGAGGTAGATACAAGATAAACCTCTCTTTTTTAGGACATTGCCAAAATGAGATTTTGCTTTGCTTGACTATGCATATTTGTTATAAGAGTTTTTCTTTTTCAATTGAGGGAAGAGTAGAAGGGAGAGAAAATAAATGCTCGTGAATTAGAAAAATAGGGAAAAGCTCACAAAATTAAACTCATGAATTGTAAAAAATGAAATATCGTATTTGTAGTGGGAAGATAGGGCAAATTGAAGGGAGTTGAGAGTAAGATTTACACATGGATAACTTAAGGAAATAATGATTATTATTGCTGTTGAATTAAATCCTCATGTGGAAGCTTCATAAAGTTCTTCTGCTTTCCTTAGAGTTCTCACAAAACAGCATCTTAGCTTTCCTCAATTCTCTGAGGGACATAGTCAAGTGATGGCAACCTATTGCTGTGACGACAGTGGATATGTTATCTCATTATCACCTTAAAGGAAACTTGGCAATAGAAAAAATGGCACCTTGTAGCAGCTAATTCCAATGAGTAGTGAGGCCAGTAGAAGATGTCAGGAGTTAGTGTTAGACCTTTTATATCCATCTAAGTGTTCCTGGCTCTGAACCACCTCCTGCTGGGCTATCTCTCTAGCTTCTCCTTTTATTGTCACAGCCTGTCAGCCATGAGTTTCTTAAATCACTATTTGTCTCAGCTTGATTCCTGCCTGTGACCTTCCTCACATAGCTTCTTTTCTCTAGTAAGGAATCACTGCCTTCAATCCTGCCTCTTTGCCAGCTTTGGCTTTCAAGATCCCCTCATCCTATCTTCCGTTTAGCTCATTTGAACAAAACTGTCCCATTTGTAGTTGCTTCTTATCCGTGATTTATTCAGTCATCATTTTTTCAATATAGAATCTTCAAGATTCATTATTTCCTGACCATTAAGCTACAATATCTGCTGGTATGGCCCACCTTACTCTTAGCCTGTCCTGTGATTGCCCTGAGAACACATCTCTGCATTAGTTATCTGGTACATGGGTTTGTCTTGCCTCAGCCACTTACTTGCTCTGTAAATTTAGAGAAACTAATGTTTTCAAAGTCTCATTTCTTCAGTCACAAAATAGAATTGCCTAGTTAATTCATATGGTGTTATAATAAAAATTAAATGGATGATGAATATAGATCTCTTCTTGAAAATGTGAAATGTAATTTTAACTCAAATACATCAGTTAGTCATTGAGTCCATATTCCTAGGCACTGATGGATGGTTCTGTAGAAATGAAGAAAGGGGATACCGAGAGATGCTATAGTATGACTGAGCCCCAAACAGAAGCTGCACCTGGAGGAGACATGGCAATCTTATATTTTAGTTGCTACTCTTTCTTCTTTATTGTGTTCACATTTAAGACAGGTATTGAGATACGAAATTCCAGATAGCTCGTCTAGAAGCATAGTGTCGCCCCTTCAAGGAGACATGTCATTCTATCTTTAATCTCTCTTAAGATGTTAAAAGAAGATTACAGAGAAGGAAGTTAAATCTGACAATACAATTATTGAAACCAGTGGCCTTGTTCTCCTTGGAATTCAGTAGCACAGGAGTTAAATAAAGTGCTTTGCTAAAGGTAACCCAGAGTAGGGAATGGAAAGGATCCAAAGTGCATGTGGGGGAACTAAGGGCATAACTTATTCTCATGATCTCCTAATTTAAGGTCTTGCATGCTGATGCGAAGACAGAAAGCTGATTGTGAGAAAGACAGGTTTAGGAGTGTGATAGCCCAAGCAGAGGTGCCAGAACCATGAAATAAAAAAAAAAGTGGGGAGGGGGGTAAGGCCTGAACCAAATTATGCCCTTGGCTACCAGACAGGATGGAGACCATGTAATCAAAGGGGACCCACTAGAAGGAATTTCAATGAAGTACAACTTGAACAAAAACAATAACTCGCCTAGATCCCTTGGAGTGTTGTCAGATGGGCCTAGAGAGTGGAGTGCCTCTCACCCGTTTTTATGCATTGAGGCCAGAGGAGGATAGAACACAGACTTATTTCATAGTGATGGCTGCTTAACCTTCCACATGATCTCCTCTGGCAGACTTTCCAGTGAAAAATTTTAGGATGTGCCAATCAACTTCTCTTCTCTTCCTTTGTCAAACATGCCAAAGCCCCCAAATCCTCCTGTAGCCATCCTTTCCCATCCAAGGCCCCAATTTGAGATTTTTGTTGTTTCTTTTAGCTTATGTTGTCTTTAATAATAAATCCTAAGAGTGTCTGAGTATTCCTTCATTTCTTGTTTCTACTGATTCTTGAAAAATATTTCAAGGGTCCAGGTGCTAAATTGCAGTCCAGTACTACTGAGGATTTAGATTTAGAGTGATTCTTGAAGGCAATCCTCCTTTCCTTGAGTTGTTTGCTGATGGACAAATTGCTCCCTTGTTCAGCTAGATTCTTTTTGCAGAATATAGCATCTTAGTTTATGGATCATTTCATAACTGGGCTGGGTCAAGCAGGTTTCTTGACTCCTTTGGTGGACTCTTGTAAGCCCTAACTCCTGCTGTTACCCAGTTTTGGTGGTTGCTGAGGGGCTCTATGATGGCTCTTCTGACCCTTTTAAGCTCACAAGATTTTTACTTGGTCAGTTCCATGTCTTGCTACTCATTTACCTAAGATAAGGAAAGGCTAAACATTTTAGAAGTAGTCATCATGCTTTCAGAGATCTGGACCATCTGCATGGAGGGAAAACAAGTCAAATGCCCCTCTTCCCTATTCATTGGCTCATAGAAGTTCTTTTTCAATCAAAAGGCAATAAAGAAGAGTACCCAAAAAATTAAAGTATTGGCATATTGATTCTTCTGAGTGTAAACTTGCCCAACCAGAAATCTTTCTGTACATTACACCAGTTACTTATGGCTGAAAGTTAACTCATCAAGTCTCCACATGTTGAGTTAACCAGGAAGGAAATATTGTACATGCTCTGAATAACCCCCAAGGAAGGACATATCTTGGCACACTCCAAAGATAGGGTGCTCCCATTACAAGTGAAAACCTTAGACTATACTTATTCTAGGTGGAATCTGGCTAAGCCTTAGACCAGGAAAAGTAGTGCTCTATTTGAACTCTCAAATTATTTTCTTTGGCAATTGCAGTGGCAGAAGCTAGTATCTCCTCCAAGAAAAGTAAATGCTATTTCTAGAGAAACTTCTTGGCAGATCCTGGCTCCTGAGGTTTGAGCAAAGAGATCTCAATGGATGGCAACTTCTGTAATTTAAAAAGAGATCTAAATTTATTCTAGAAATCCTTCACTGACATATGGTTAATGGATTGTTCCTTTATTTGCATTCCTATTATATACTATTATTGTTTTGTCTTTGAGTTCTTTTCATGTATACATCTTTGTCTTTCCAATAAAAGGGCAAGTTTTATATTTGTTTTATATCCTTCACAATCCTTAACACTGGCCCCAAACTGGTAGGAACTCATAAATTATTTTTGGCTTGATTGTGAAAGATGTACATTGTTTCTTGGGACAGGAGGAGGAGAATTTGGCAGTAACATCTAAAGAATAATCCCTCTTCCTTTCTAAGGTCACCAAACTATCCTTTTTCTTCCTTCTGTGAGTAATCACCAAAATGCTCTGTTTCTTTCCCCTTAATGATTTTATTTAATTTACATTTTGTCTTGATTTCTCTCTCCCCCATTGTAACTTCCCTTTCTTGATTCTTAATTTTCATTGTTCTCCCTTTTCTCTCTTGATAGGGAGATTATGCTTGTCCCTCTTCCAGTTCCCACAACCCCCTCTTGTACTCCTCTCCCCAACTCATATATAAGTTGAGGAGGCTTTTGGTTTATTTTGGGCAGCTGGGTGATACAGTGGATTAAATGGTAGATCTGGAATCAGGAAGATGCATCTTTCCAAATCCAAATCTGGCCTCAGACACTTATTAGCTATGTGACCCTGGGCAAGTCACTTAATTCTGGTTGCCTCAGTTTCCTTATCTGGAAAATGGACTAGAGAAGGAAATTGCAAACTATTCCAGTATCTTTGTCAAGAAAACCCCCAAAGATGTAGACTCAAAATTATCACACCAATGCAACTATCAACAATTTGAAAATAGGTCTTGATCAATGACACATGTTAAAATCAGTAGAAATGCATATCGGCCATGGGAGAGGGTCGGGGGGCTGAAGGGGAAAGTAAGAGCATAAATTATGTAACCATGTTAACTTTTCTAAAAAATAAATATTAATAAATGTTTTTTAAAAAAAGAAAACCCCCAAAAGTGTCACAAAAAGTCAGACACAACTAAACAGCAATTGATCATTTTGTCCCCTTACAATAGCTCTGTGCCTAGGTATACATACCTCTTAGACAACCCTTAAAGCCAAATGAACTGATTCCTTACTCAGAACAGCTTTTAGCAGTACCCTTTCCAAAATAAACTCCAAACATTCCTGCTTGCAGATTGTCACTTTATTTCCCTTACTTCCCTACTTGACTGAGTCTTATCATTCCTGAAAGAATTAGTTTAGGTCCTACCAGAGAGTTCAAGCATATCAACAGAATAATTCCTGTCTCTTCAAGCACATCAACGTATATGGAAATTTCCCAAGCCAGAAAATTCACCACAAAAAATTCTCCTCCTATGTGCAAAGAAAAAATATTGAGTAAATGCAGTCATAGATTTGCTTTCTAGTTTGGGCTAAATTACATCTTTAGAAACAGACATTTTTACCTCCTCTTGCATAACAAATAACCTTTTCCCCAGATCCAGGACCTTTTAAACTAGGTTTCAATTTATTCCAAACACAATGCTATCATTCAATTAAAAAATTAGTAACTCCCTAAATCCTTAGGATACAGAAACTAAATAAACCATAATCCCTACTCAAAGAGATCATAATCTAGTAGAAAAGATCAATGATATCTGATTCCTTCAAAATAAACCTGAAATATGGCATATGTAAAGGAGTATGTGACTCCTGATGGGCTGAAAGGCCTCTGATCTGGGACACTACATATGGCCAATGTGAGGGAAAGAAATGGAGAAATGGGATAAAAAAGAAGGAACAAACTTTAGAATGGTGAGTAGGAGTCTCCAGTGTCACAGACATGTGGGGAAAACCAACCCCGTCCCCAATATGTCCCTTAATTCCTAATGCATATGCACCCAGATATTTTTTTAAAAAAATACTTTCTATCTTAGTAACAACTATAAGACAGAAAGGCAAAGACTGGGCAAACGGAGTTAAGTGATTTGCTCAGGGTCACACAGCTAGGAAGTGTCTGGGGTCAAACTTGAACCTAGAACTTCCCACTGCCAAGCCTGACTCTCTCCATTAAACCATTGAGCTACCCCCACCCAAACACTTTTAAAAGCAGACATCTGTGGTGAGATTGTGCTCTCCTTATTTGAGTTGATATTTTATTTTACATCTTTAGAAATAGACATTTCTATTTCAAATCAAAGATTCCATTTATTGTTATCTATCTCTCATCTACTCTAATCTTTACAACTTCTCCAGTTTTTATCTAACTAGCTCCTGAATAAATATGTTCCTTCTCTATCTATGACTGTCTTTTGTGTAACCAGCACTCAGTGAGAGGAAACTCAAGTGTCCAAGAATTAGCTAATTATTGCCTTCCTGATATAGGTAGTAGGAGAAACTATTTTTCACCTAGAACTAGGGTGAATGACTTTTATACTGAATCCCTCCAAAAGCAGCATTGCTCTGACAAAAAATATCTAGTATATAGTACTAGATAGAATTCTAGACTAATACACTTCTTAGAGATAGGAGAGTGGTGGAGTGAATGACCAGCGACAACCATTCTCCTGCTCCACCTAAAGGTAGAAATAACCATCTCCCTGGGAGTTAGGGAGTAAAGCACTCAAGATCTCAGATTGTATCGTTCCAACTAGACAAGCTGTTCTAGGTCTTTGCAGCCAGGGTTTAAACCAACATAGAAGTTAAGTTAAACTTACAATGTACTAGTAGAATTATATACATGAGTGAGGAAATCTTACTGTTCTCAAGTGGAATATATGTGTATTAAAAACCAGTGGAAATGCATGTCAGCTATGGGGGGGTGGAGTTGTTGGGAGGGAGAGAGTAAGAACATGAATCATGGAAACATGGAAATTTTTTTTCAAAAAAATAAAATTATAATGTATAAAAATAAAATAAAATAAAATCTCACTAATATGGAGAAAAATAAATAAAAACAAAACAAAAACAAAAAACCAACAACAACTTCACAAGTATAAGATAGGGAAAGTAAAGCTTTCCATAAGAACTCTTTAGTTGACAAAAATTGCTGAGAATGCTGAAAAACAGTATGGCAGAAATTACTAACATAGACCCACATCTCACACTATACCAAGAAAAAGTCACAACAGATACATGATTTAAACATAAAAGGTGCAAATTAGGGGAGCATGAAATAATGTACCTGCCAAATCTATGGTTAAGTGAAGAGTTTATGGCCAAAGAAGAGATAGAGAGTATTATGAGAGATAAATGGATACTCTTGATCATATTAAATTTAAAAGGTTTTGCATAACAAAACTAATGCAACCAAGATTAGAATAGAAGGAAAACAGAAAATGGGGGAGGGGGAATTTTCCCCGCTAGTATCAAAGTTCTCACTTCTCAACTATATATAAAAACTGAGTAAAATTTATAAGAATATGCCCTTCCCCAATTGATAAATGGTCAAAGGATATGAACAGTTTTCAGATGAGGAAAGTAAAACTCTCTTTAGTCATATGAAGAAATGCTCCAAAATCACTTTTGATTAAAGAAATGCAAATTAAAACAATTCTGAGGTACCGCCTCATATCTATGAATACCTATTATGAGAGAAAGGAAAATGACAAATGTTGGAGGGGACGTGGGGAAATTGGGACCCTAACGCACCAATGGTGTAGTTGTGAAGCATAATAGAAAACAAATGTCCTTCCATTAGATCAACCAAGTTTATCCTCGTTGTTTTTTTGATTGTTTTAATAGAGAAAAAGGGCATTGGTTTAAATATTCTTTGTGTAATATTGCTAATATTTATTATCAGATTGTCACACATTTATTGAGCATCTACTCTGTTCCAGGCACTGTGTTAGGGGTTCACAATTATTATCTCATTTGATCCTCTCTCACTCACATTTTACAGTTGAGGGAACTCAGGAAAAGCCTATGCCTTACCCAAGGTCTCATTTGCCAGTAGTTGAGGCCAAATTTGAATGCAGGTCTTTCTACAACTGGCACTTCATTATATGTTATGCAAAAGGCACAGAAATATCATCAGTAAAACTGCTTTGTCAAATAGAAGAAATGTTTCCTTTTAATCAATGATAAAGATGGGCTGCCTCATGACAAATCCCAAGATTTAGTACAAGGGATAGAATCTGCAAAAATACCAATTGTCAAAGGACCTGGACTTTTTCTTACTGATGTGAATTATTGGATCATGATGACCATGACCACAACCCCCACCCCAATCACTCCTATTCCTACTACCACCACCACTACTACTTTCCATGCAAGCAACAAGTCCCTGTTCTCAAGAAGCTCAAAGACAAACAGAAAAGACAATGTGAAAACAATTATGATATAACAAGTTAGAGACAAGAAAAGTTGGGAGTAGTCTCACAGGGAAGGCATTGACATTAAGGAGAATCAGAAAAGGCTTCTTTTAGAAGGTGAGACTTTAGCTAAAACTGAAAGGAAGCAAGGAATCCAGGAAGCAGAGATGAGGAAGGAAACTATTCCAGGGGTGATAGACAGATGGTGAAAATACATGGGGTCTAGAAGGGGAGGATCATATTCAAGGAAAAACAAAGAGAATGGGAAGTAAGATATAAAAAGAGTGGAAGAGTAAGTAGTAGAGGGACAATGTTGTGAAAAGCTTTGAATGCTAAGTAAAGAATTCTATATTTGCTCTGGGAGGTTATAAGGAGTCCATGGGGTTTATTGAATAGGGTTGGGGGCGGGGAGTGGATGACAGGGTAAGTCAGATCTGTCCATTAGGAAGATCACCTTGACAGCTGAGAGGAAGATGTACTGGAGTGGAGAGAGATTTGTGACGGAGACACTCACCAGCAGGCAATTGCAATGAATTGCCTCCTCTCTCTCCTCTCTCTCCCCCTCTTTAAACATGTCCATCTAAGAAACACACCTTTGAGTCATTTGCTCAAAGAAATTGCTTTTGCTTCTTGGAACAGGAACTATTTCTCAGCCTTCTCAAAAGAAAAATCCTCTAATTCAGCAAAACGTTCTTTAAAAAATAATTTGCATTTGCTAACCTTAAGCCTTTAACCTTTTGAGTTAGACAACAACAATGTCCATAGCACCAACCTGTTCTGGTACATTTTCCAAGATTAAATCAATACTTTACTTATGTGAGAGAACTGGGCACTGCTTAAAATGGAACTCCTTGCTGGCTACCCATGTAGAGAACTTGTTTACAGAAATCCTGTGTTGCCAATAGAGTCACTTGTCAAGGACAATAGCTGTTGGCACAGCATTGCTATGGGAGCATTGGGAGAGCTGCCAATGAATGCAAACTCTTTTGTGGCATGCTCAATGTTATGCTAGGCCATCAGTTTAGGTTCACCATTGAGGGCCTTCTGAAAAAGACCCTTAGCCAGTAGTAAACCAAGAGAGTGACACCAAAATGGAGAATGAACTTTTATGATGTAGCAGAAGAATGATCTGGGAAAAGTCACTTAGCTTCCTGGGCCTCAAAAATCAAAGTTAATTAATTTATTCACTCTTTCATTCATTCAACAAATATTTATGAAAGGCACACTGTGTGCAAGGTACAGTATGAGTCATGGGCATTTAGGGTTTTTTTGTGTGTATATATATTTATATACACATCTAATACATATGGGAATATGAGGTTAAAAAGTTTTATTCAGATTCATTCAGCAAACATTTTTAAAAAGTCCTCTATGGGCAAGGTACTGTTCCAGGTGCTGGACCTATTACAACAGAAAAGAGATGGTTTCTGACTTAGAGAAGCTTTGATTACACTTTATACTACAGGTGTCCCAAACATATATAGATAAGTAAATAAAAGAGCATATGCAAAGTCAGAGAAAGTACATCCAAGAGGAAGAGAACACTAGTAAATATAACATCAGGAAAAGTCTTATGTAGGAGTAGGCAATTAAAATGTTCTATAAAAGAAACTAAGAATTAAGTAACAAAGGTAAGGAGAGAGGACATTCTAGACATGAGACCACCTGGACAAAGACAGAGAAGTAGGAGAACAATTGTACTCCTTTGGTACTATCCTGCAGGACAGTTTAAATGGAATAAGTAAGGTATACAAAAAAATCTTGTGAAGGAGCTAAATCAACTGTACAAAAAAATCAAGCCATTCCCCAATTGATAAATGGGCAAGGGACATGAATAGGCAATTTTCAGATAAAGAAATCAAAACTATCAATAAGCACATGAGAAAGTGTTTCAAATCTCTAATAATTAGAGAAATGCAAATCAAAACAACTCTGAGGTATCACCTCGCACCTAGCAGATTGGCTAAAATGATAGCAGGGGAGAGTAATGAGTGTTGGAGGGGATGTGGCACAATTGGGACATTAATACATTGCTGGTGGAGTTGTGAATTGATCCAACCATTCTGAATGGCAATTTGGAACTATGCCCAAATAGTTTTAAAAGACTGACTGCCTTTTGATCCAGCCATACCACTGCTGGGTTTATACCCCAAAGAGATAAATAATAAGGAAAAAGATTTGTACAAAAATATTTATAGCTGTGCTCTTTGTGGTGACAAAAAATTGGAAAATGAGGGGATGCCCTTGATTGGAGAATGGCTGAACAAATTGTGATATCTGTTAGTGATGGAATACTATTGTGCTCAAAGGAAGGATGAACTGGAGGAATTCCATGTGAACTGGAATGACCTCCAGGAATTGATGCAGAGTGAAAGGAGCAGAACCAGGAGAACCATATACACAGAGACAGATACACTGTGGCACAATCAAATGTAATGGACTTCTTTCTAGCAGCAGTACAATGATCCAGGACAATTCTGAGGGACCTATGAGAAAGAACACTATTCACATCCAGAGAAAGAACTGTGGAAGTAGAAACACAGAAGAAAAATAACTGCTTGATCACATGGGTCAATGGGGACATGATTGGGGATGTAGACTCAAAGTGATCACCCTAATGCAAATATTAATAATATGGAAATTGATCAATGACATGTAAAACCCAGTGGAGTTACTCATTGGCTACAGAGGTGGGAGAGGAGAGGAGGGAAAGAACATAAATCATTTAATTATGGAAAAATATTCTAAATCAATTAATTAAATAAAATGTTTTTAAAAATTTAATTTAATTTACTTTTTAAAAATCTTATGAAATCAATCTAGGAAGACAGATTGAAGTTAAATTGTGGAGGGCTTCAAATGCCAGTGGAAGAATTTGCATTTTATTTGAAAGGCAATAGAAAGCCACTTTATAATAGCATGAAATGGCAAGATTCTATGTTTAAAGAATATTAATTTAATAGCTTTGCTGAATTGAAGAGGGGAGAGACCAAAGGCAGAGAAAGATCAGTTGGAAGGCTTTTGCAAAGTAAAAATATTAATTGTTCATTGTTGGGCCGTGCCAATATAATAAAAATGACAATAATACTTAAATCCACGTACTTATTCAGTGCCATGCCAATCCAACTAGAAAAAGGACTACTTTAGAGAGCTAGAAAAATAATAATGAAAGTTCTTTTCTGGAGGAACAAAAAGTCAAGATTTTCAAGAGAAATAATGAAAGTAGGAAACAGCCCCAGATCTTAATTTATACTAAAATACAGTAATCATCAAAAAATATTTAGTATTGGGGGCAGCTTGGTGGTTCAGTGGATTGAGAGTCAGGTCTAGAGATAGGAGGTCCTAGGTTCAAATCTGACCTAAGACACTTCCTAGCTGTGTGACCCTGGTCAAGTAGTGATTCTAAGAAGGAAGGTTTTAAAAAATATATTTAGGGGGGCAGCTGGGTGGCTCAGTGGATTGAGAGCCAGGCCTAGAGACGGGAGGTCCTAGGTTCAAATCTGACCTCAGACACTTCCCAGCTGTGTGACCCTGGGCAAGTCACTTGACCCCCATTGCCTACCCTTACCACTCTTCTGCCTTGGAGCCAATACACAGTACTGACTCCAAGACGGAAGGTAAGGGTTTTAAAAATATATATATATATATATATATATATTTAGTATTGGTTAAAAAAATAGAGAGTAATCAACAGAACAGATAGGTATATGACATATAGAAACAAACACAGTAGCATAAGTTTGATACATTCAACAACTTGACACTCCAAATCAAATTCTGGAAATGACCAGGATAAAGACCTTTAAAACAATTAAAACCAAGGCAACAAATATGCAAGTACCTATTATGTGCCCTGCATTGTGCTTAATGTTGGAATACAGAGAAAAGCAAAAATGGTAACCTGCTGTCGAAAAGCTCAGAGGGAGACAATATACAAACATCATGTACAAATGTAAGATGTATTGATGTGCAGGAAGACAATGACAGGCATCTCAAGCATACCTTCCTCCCACCCTTCTCAAAGGGAAGCTTTAATTCTTGCCAGGAGGAGAAGCAGATGATTGGGGCCAAGGTTCCCATTATTTTCTCAAAGAGGAGGTACCAAGATAGAATTACATCTATCTGTGCCCTTTAATATTATTAGTCTAGGTAGGTGATATAATTTTCAGAATCAAGCCAAACTCCAGATCACTGTTTCTTAATGGGGAAAAGGAAGATCCCAAGCATTATATTCTAGGCTTAACGACTTTCCCAGCAAATTAACCCACAGAGCAAAAAGCAGAGAAATTTGTTTATTCATGTTAACAGCAAAAGAGAAATCAGAGAAAATATACATATGAGAAATATGCCAGATAATACAATTTGAAGAAGTTCTCCCATTAAGAGTGAGGTAATATTTGTAAATGTAAAATCTATGTAAAATATGTATCAGATTGCTTGCTGGTCTCAGGAAGTGGGGAAGATAAAGAGGGAGAGTAAGAATTTGACTCAAACTTTTTTTTTTCATGAAGGTTAAAATTTCTTTTTTCATGATTGAGGAAGAAAATTTTTTTTTATTAACTTTAAAGAGAGAGGTAACTTGGCACAACCAAGAGAGACAGATTTAGCCCAAAGAGAAATTCTCTTAAGTTTATAATGTATATATAGCTGAGAATAGGGACAATGATAGAGTCTGCCAACGTTTCTTATGCTAGTTTCCTCATTGAGTCTTTCTTTTCATTCAGTGACCTTGAAGGTTGGCAACACATATCTTTCTTTCTCAAAACTGCAAGCCAGATGAACCCTAAGAGACTGGTTTTCTCTCCTCTCTTATCAGTTCTGCTTTACTCCTCACTCAGGTGTGGGGCATTGATTTCCACCAGTGAGTAGAGTCCCTACCAATGGACTTTTGGGGACTCAGGTTACACAAACAAGGTATATACATGATGATTCAGAGATAATCTCAGAAGGCACTAGCATTTTTTTCAAATATAAAGGAAATCCAAATAGCATCAGTATTCGCATGTACCAGAAACCACAAAAAGTAACGAAATAACATCTTACAAAGTTAAAAAGCTCAGGTTACAAACTAAAATGGCATGCCTTGCAAACTTGAACCTAATCAATAATAAAAGAAGATGTTTGTTCAATAAAAAATTTGAAGCATTTCTGGGAAAATAAACTCGAAAAGATTATTCAATTTGTAAACATCTCTATATAATACAAATACAAGAAAGAAATCTTATTTGATTGACATCCACCTGAAAAAAATGCTCCAAATTAAAAAAAAAAACCTTTTATACCTTTATCTTCTGTCTTAGAAGACAGAGGAGTGGTAAGAGCTAGGCAATGGAAATTAGGTGACTTGCCCAGGATCACACAGCTAGGGCACCTGAGTTCAGATTTGAACCCAGGACTTCTGATTTCTAGGCCTATCAAATCACTGAGCCACCTAGTTGCTCCTTCCAAATAAAATTTTAATTAAAACAATTCTACATGGCTATCAGATTGGCAAGAATACCAAAAAGAGAAAAATAACAGTTATAGGAGGGACTATGGGAAAACACATTCTGGTGCATTGCTAGTAGAACTACTAGAATTGTCTCAGGCATTTTGGCAAAGCTATTTGGATCCCCAATAATCCTAGGTCCTACTCCAAAAAAATAAAGACCCACATATCCCAAAATACTTGTAACTGCTCTGTTTTTATAATGGCAAAGAATAAAAACAATGGGAATTTCTATCAGTTGGGGAACAATTAAACAAATTACAGTATGTGAATGTAATGTAATATTATTGTTCCATGAGAAATGATGAAAGAGATGGTTTCACAGAAACTTGGAAATATTTGTATGAACTGTTGCAGACTGAAATGAGCAGAGCCAGAAGAATGATTTCTATAGTAACCGCAACAATATAAAGAAAAACAACTCTTTAAGGCTTAGGAACTCTCATCAATGGAGTGACCAACCAGAAATTTAGAGAACAGAAAATGAAATATACTATACACTTATTGACAGCACAGTGATAAACTCAGGATGGAAAACTAGATGTATATTTTTGGGATGTCCCTATTTTGTACATTTTTTTTGCCTGATTATGCTTCTATGTTATAAGAATTGTGTTTTTCTTTTTTTGTATGAAGGGGAGGAAACAGTAGGGAGTATGGAGATTAATATGGGAGAGAGAATGGATATGATGACTAACTAAAAAAGAATAAAAGAACATTGAATTGCTTTTTAAAGAGAACTAAAGGGGTAGCTGGGTAGCTCAGTGGATTGAGAGTCAGGCCTAGAGACAGGAGGTCCTAGGTTCAAATGCTGCCTCAGACACTTCCCAGCTGTGTGACCCTGGGCAAGTCACTTGACCCCCATTGTCCACCCTTACCACTCTTCCACCTAGGAGCCAATACACAGAAGTTAAGGATTTTAAAAAAAAGAGAACTAAAATTCAGAAGGAAGTATAGATAAGCAGGACAGTTTTGAAAGGTACAGGTTAGATTTATTATATACCAGGAAAAATTAATCTATATGTAATAGAAATTTACTTTTTTCATAACTTCTTTTCCTAATCTACTAGTTTCCACTTACTGATTATTGAACTCCTTAGGGGTTCTAGATGATGGTCCAAGCTAAAATGATTGAACTAAAAATTCTTTAATGGCCCAATAACAGTAAATAGTTGTTCAATTATGTTTCAAATATATTTTCCTCTGTTATAAAAAGCAGGTGACGTCTTGAAGCTTTATAAATTTGTTTCTAGAATAATTTGATACCAACATCAAAATTCTGTTTATATATGATGTAAATATTATAAATAATAATTATATATTATATATTAATAATATAGATTGAATTATCCTAGAGATTTACAACACTCTGTTGTTGCTCTTGTTATGGTCAAAAGAGTTCCACATAAAGAAAATTGTTGGGAACCACTGTTCTAAACTAAAAAAAATAAAAAAGACTAGTCCAGGCAAGTGATAATGAGGGCTTGACCTAGGATAGTGACAGTGTAAATAAAGAAAATGGGATGGATATATCGTGGCTATAGAATTAATAGGACTTTGCCAGTGATTCAATTTATGGGTGACAAGAGAGGTAAGAGTTGAGGATAAGCCAGGATTTGAGAATATCAGTGACTAGAAAAGCAATGGTATCTTCAACAATAATAAGGAAATCTGAAGGGGAAAAGAGTTTTGGCAAAAATATAACAAATTCTGTTGTGATCATTTTGAGTTTGAGATGCCAAGGGGTCATGCAAGAGGAGATTTCTAGTAAGAAAATGACAAAATGGTACTGAAGTTCAGAGGAGAGATTAGAAATAGAGATTTAATCATATAGCAATAAGGCCTCTGTGGTGTTTTATAAAACATTGAATAACCATATTATTTCGGTGGACCAGAGAAATAATAAGCATTTTTTCAACCCCCCAAATTTTTAAACTATCACGACTCACTACTTAAAATCCTTAGAGCCAATTTTCTCCTGCCAACTTTCTTTGCTGAAGGAAAGATTTCTAAATATGCAATTGAGTCAATTAATTAGTCCTCTTGAAATTTTTCAAAGAAAATGTATGAATATTAATAACCCCAAATTTTTGAATAATAATTCTGATCTAGTGAATAACTATATGAAATATAAATTCTATTTGATAGTCTTTCCAATAATCTTTGTATATAAGCAGGATTGTGCTGGAACCATTGACTCTACCAGAAAAAAAAATAGCATGATATACTTTTTTAAGTTTAATTTGTATCATTAACTTCTTTCTACTACTTTCTTAAGTCTAGACAATAAAAACAAATGTAGCAAGTCCCAATTTGCAGCTTTTGTTGATTTGCAGTGTAAGTGCTCACATTGAAACTTTAACAATAGGCTCTCCAACCAAGCCCTGCATGCAAGCATGGCTATAGTGAAAGGTTGAATAAAGTATCCCCCTGAGTAATTCTGGGCAAGAGAGAATGTCATTAGCTTGGACTACTGCATTTATATCTTTCCAAATTATCTTACAGATCCCTAAATAAAATAAACAAGTCCCCACCCCCTTAATCTCTATGGTGTTCTGTGTAGACATGCCTATGTATCTATTTGTGTCCCTTTGAAAAACCAGATTTGTAAGTAAAACCAAAATTACTTGTGTAATCATTCCCTAAACCTGCTAAGCATGTCTCTTCCCATGAGTCATAGAAGAGTCCAGATAGCTAAGGATCATCCGTAAGTATTTTTGTTGTCTGAACTTGTCTGCCCCAATGTTGGGATGATAATTTAATGAGAAACTTCTAAACTTTAGTGCAGAACTTCATTGCCTTAACAGGTCATCTGGTCCCAGAATGTAGTAGGTTCTATTGTTCACTTTGGCAAGACAAAATCTTTGCCACAAGGATCTCTTCTTATTAAGGGGGTAAATCTTGGGAAATTTAAGAAAGGCATATTACATATTCTGTTGCCCTGGGGAAAAAAAACCCAACAGCCCCATTAAGTCTTACTTTCAGTAAAAATGGGATAAGATTACTTTACTGTAAAGTCCTTGGAGCACATCAGAAGGCTTACATTAGAATATTTACACAGTAACCACGGGGAACCAGTAGCATGACTTGAAATACTCAGGAGTTACTGTGTTAGGAAACTGTGGCCAGCTTTTGATTTTTCAAAGTAGCTGTTCCTAGTAACCAAGTCACATTGTTTCTCTTCTGCTTTCTAGCCTATATTTTGGACATTTTTACATTTTAAGCTAACCCCACCACAGAATATCATCAGGAGTAAGAGTGCATCTGAAAGAGAACTTAACCAATGGTCTTATAAATGGCAGGGAAGAAAATAATACTTATAAATGAAATTAAAGCAATATTTGATATTGGCATCAAGAAGCAAATCTCACAATAAAAAAAGCCTTTAATACAGAGTTTTTGTGTAACAAATTTCCAAGGCCTATTTCATGATTCATTTGGTTCACAAAGAAACCAGGAGGACAGAACTTCCTTGGAATTTACTACAAAGTTGAGTTGAGCCATTTGTATGTCCTTTTAGCAGGAATAATTGAATTCAGATACAACTTTAAAAAGGAGGAAGACCTTCAATTCTTTTGTTTTTCTATTTCCTGATTCTGTGTCTTTAAGATTTTTCTGTGCTCCTGACTTATACTGTTCTTTTTAGGCAAAAGTTCTGTTTCCTGTTTTGTCTGACTTTCAGCTGTATGCCCTTCCCCCCAGAGGATGTTACCAAATGTTACCCTTTAGGATGGCTATTGCCACACAAGAGCACCTTTTGCTGAAGAATTCAGTTTTTTGTCTTCCTTCCTTTTCCCTTCCAAGCCTCCCTTGAACCTTCACAATCTTGGCATAATGACTCTGTTTCTGCTTCAACTCTTTCAATGTTTAAGTGGCTTCCAATAGAATGTTAGTTCACGTTTTCCTAGTTCAAATCACCCACAAGCAGTGTGAGATTTGTACTAGAAAATACTTTAAATTTCCCTAAATTGCCACCAAGGCCTAATTTAGATGTCAGTAGATTCCTGGGGTAGAGATGTATGTAACAGTCCCAACATCACCTTTCCCCACTTTAACTGAATAGTATTATTAACTATTAATGTGAGTGGGCTGCCTTTATGCATCTGCCTCAGGGCTTTTACCTTTTAACAGTTGCTACTAATTCTGGAGAATTGGGAAGAAATAAATTTCATGAAACAGACTGAGGGTTAATTAGAATTATCCACAGACTTGGAGATACTTAGGAAAATAAGAAACCCCCTAAATATAGTTGAAAAATTTTTTGTTTCTTTTCTGCAAGGAACAATAAGTGTTCATTTGGATGAATATTCATCATTTGGATGAATATTGCCAAATATAAAAACTTGGGAATAATAACAATAAGAACTAACACTTATATAGCACATTGTGCTTTCTAAAAGTAAAGTGCTTTACAAATATTATCTCATTCTCAAAACAACCTGGAGAGTTAGGTACTATTATTATCCCTATTTCAATGATGAACCTTTTGGAGATAGAGTGCCATGCCTGCCCCCCTCCCCTGACCAAATGCCATGCCTCCCCACCTTGCCACCCAGTCCACCCCCTTTCCATAGACAGGGGAGAGAGGAAACACTCCCATTTGACAGTTGGGCAGAGAGGCAGGTGATGAGAGGCTTGTGTGGAGATGGGAAAGGGAGTAGACCCAATACTCTACTCCCCTTCAGCTCTGCTCCCCTCCCTCTATGTGCCACACTGTGAGCTATGCTCCCCTCAAACCTAGCTCCTTTCCAACCCCACCATGGGAATCACCTTCACCATAGTCTCTACAGGCTTCCATCTGTGCTGCACCCTCACACAGCACCTTACCCCAGATAAGGGAAGGAAGAAGCACTTCCATTGGATTGCTAGGATGAGGGGAGGATGAAGTGAGGAATGTCCTCAGGCACACGGAAAGGGGGAGGGTAACAACTCCACCCCAAGTCCTTCTGCCTTTCTAGTAATGAACTCTGGCAGGCTACTACAGATGTGCCCACAGAGAGGGCTCTGCATGTCCTTTGTGGCACATGTGCCATAGATTTGCCATCCCTATCATATTTTATAGATGGGGAAAATGAAATAGGCAGAATATAAGGGACTTGCCTAGGATCACACAGCTAATAAGTGACTGAGGCTGGATTTGAACTCATGTCTTACCTCTTCCTGACTCTAGTCTCTTTACTATCTAGTTGCCATCTGTGCTTCTTGATTTATGGTCCCTGATAGAATATAAAAAAACAAAGAAACAAAATTCTCCCTTTGAGGAGGGTTTGATATTGATTAAGTACACTGAATAAGAGGCTATATGTGATGATTTGGTGAATCAGAGGTAAGTTTGGATTAGGTGGTTGGCCACATACTTTCAGGATGTGACATGTTGCTAACACGATTGAATTCATAAATCAAACAACAAAGATTAAAGAACTAATTTCTCCTGTCCTCATGGTTTTATAATAGGGGCCACACTCCTATTCGCATTTTCATAATCTAATATGGAAGAGTACTGCTTAAGCTTCCTCCTCTTATTGTTCAGAAATCCTGAAATTGGTTGGTTGGTTGATGTCATGAACACTCAAAGCTGACCTCTCTCTGTCTTTCTGTGTCTGTGCCTGTCTCTGTCTCTCATTTTTTTTAAAGGTGAGATTACCTTGACTTTTTGCAAACAATATCCCTTCTCTTCCCCCTGGATATTAAAATTTCCTTTCTGACATTATTTTGATCCCTCCCATTTCCTCTAGGAGCCTGGTTAGTTTGTCAACTCTCTGGTACACTGTCACTAGTCCCTCTGCCTGGGAACATTCTTGAAAATGCCATTGTTAAATGCCAACAACTGATTTTTTAAATTAGTTTCTAGTTTGGTGCTTTTCTGATTTTGATTTTAAATGGGAGGAGGGCAAGGAATGAAATACAAACCATCCCTGTCTTTCACTTGGATTGAACTAGAAATTTTGCAGAATTACATGTAGCTTTAAAGGATTTTCATTGTCCTTTAGATATTATCTGGCTTGAATGAAGTCATGGGGGAAGAGTGTGTTTGTAAGTAGGGATAGATATCTCAAAAGCACCACTATTTCCCAAGTTCTCAAACTATTCTTGTTCTCAGGCTGCATAAATGGAAGAATAAAGATTGTGGGGGTAGGAAGTGAATACTTGCAATGTTTGTCATTCTAAAAACTCAATTTCCATAGCTTTTGCCTTTTTGCAGAGTGACTTCATCAAACTGACACTCAGGCCAAAAGCAGGATCTCATCATCATAAACAAAGGACAATAACTCAAGAATGCAGTGTGAATGACTGTCTTAATAATGCAAAAGGCCTTGTACTGTTTTGTTTTGTTTTTTAATTACCAGGGACTTTTTAAAAAAAGGAAATTTAGTAGTTGGAATGAGTCATTTTCCAGATCATTGTAAATGATAGGTTTGATAAATGTCTAGCGGTCGGGCTGGACTGAATTCTACTTAAGGGACTTATAACTTAAAGACAGGAGTTAGAAATGTGAACCTGGCAGCTTCCTTCAGAATTAGAGTAGACACATAGCTGTCAAGATCATACTATGAAACCTCTTGAGAAGAATATAAAGATAAAGCAGATGCTGATCAACTGATCAGAATGGCTGAACAAGTTGTGATACATGATTGTGATGGAATACTAGTAGGCTACAAGAAATGACAAGCAGGATAATAAACCTAGGAAGACATGAACTGATACAAAGTGAAGTGAGAAGAACCAGGAGAATACTGTAAATAGTAATAACAATATTGTTTGATTGTCAACTGTGAATGACTTAGCTACTCTCAGCAATAAAACAATCCAAGACAATTTCAAAGGACTTATGGTGAAAAATACTCTCCAACTTCAGAGAAAAAATTTATGAAGTTTCAATACAGCTTGAAGCATAATGTTTTCACTTTCTTTTTTCTTTTTGGGTGCTGGGGGGGGGCAGGTGCGGATTACAACATAGCTAATACAGAAACCAAATATAAAGTGGTTTCAAGCCAAATCAAATCAGCAAATATGTATTGAATACCTTCTATCTGCAAAGTACTCTACTATATAAACCCAAAGAAGTCAGGATACTATTGTTCTTCATATTCTCCAACAGAAAAGTACTCTATGGAATAAATTGGGCTTCAATTCTTATACTTCTTTTTTAAAAAAAAACAAACCTTTAACTTCTGTGTATTGACTCCTAGGTGGAAGAGTGGTAAGTGTGGGCAATGGGGGTCAAGTGACTTGCCCAGGGTCACACAGCTGGGAAGTGTCTGAGGCCTGATTTGAATGTAGGACCTCCTGTCTCTAGGCCTGACTCTCAATCCACTGAGCTACCCAGCTGCCCCCTCGATTCTTACACTTCTAAATCTGAAAGGGATATAGAAGTGAGAACAAGGGCTTAGATATTCTTTAATGTTAGTATCTCAGAAATTTTGTGATGTTTTACAAAAACATTTTTTCAAAGTTCTGCTTTTACATGGTTTTCCAAACTTGAGTTTATGTCTCCTTTGTGGGATGTGTGGGAGTAAAAATGAATGAATACTCCAAGTATTTATTAATAACAAAGTGAGAGAGAAAGGGATTCCTTTAGCTGAGTGAACAGAGCACAGAGCCAGAGACCCACATCTACCACACTTTACAAAAGCCAAAGCCCAAAAAGAGCCCTGCAGCATCTCAGCAAAATTTATCTCTCAAACATAATGATGCAATAGTGAGGACATAATTAAAAAGGATGCTGAGTAAATGTAGTTCAGGTGTGTCAAATTTCTATTTGCACAGTTGTAATTCCCTCTTTTGAAAGGAAGGGAGATTAAAGGAAACAATGGCCAAAATATCAGATATTTTCAAATTCAACTGCCACATAAATATATTAGTTTTTTCACTTACTCAACTCAATCAATAAACATTTATCTACTGTAGGAGAGAGAGAAGAGGAGAGGAGAGAAGAGGAGAGGAGAGAAGACAAGGGAAGAGAATACAAGGGAAGAGAAGGGAAGAGAGGGAGATCAGGAGAGGAGATGAGAGAGAGGAGAAAGAATTAAAAAGTAATAGATAATTTTCTAGAAAATACATATCTAGTTATTTAGAAACTATGTATAAGATACAAATAAGATCAGATACAAAATAAAGACATTTTTCACTTTACATATGTAGACTGTTCCACAGTTCTCTATGTAAAGTGATTTTTATGTTAGGCAAATTTGTTCCACCCAATCTCTTTCATTTTACCTATATAACAAAGGTAAGTACAAAATAATATCTTTACACAAATCATAAAATGTACTAAAATGCAGACATGAAATACTGTACCATGATAAAAAACAGAATTATGAAATACAAGGTAAAGTTAATGCCAAGATATACATAGGACTGTACAGTAAAGTTAGCATAGGTGCAATATGTTACCCTCCCCCATCCCTTCATCCCTGGTGGTTGGTTGAGCAACTTTTTTTTATGAAACTATCAAGAGATGTTTAGAGATTGGCTCTCTTTTTTAACTTGTGACAGTAGCAAGCAATATTATCCTCATTTAGTCTGAACTTTTAAAAATCTTGAAGTATTTGGATCCATACAAGAAAAAAAAGCTATGCAAATGATGACATGCTTCTAACAGCTGTTTCAACATGAATCTTTTTGGTTCAACCTTGGGTTCTGAAACTTTTCTTTCTTCTTCAATCTTTGTAGCCAGCAGTTTAATCAGATTCTCTGCTGGTGCAGCTCTTCTCCAAGAGACACAATCAACTCCTCCACATCATTCTTGTCCACTTTTAGCTCCAATTCTTGTACTAATTTTACAATCTTGTTACTCATTTCTTTTTTTTTTAAAAACCCTTAACTTCTGTGTATTGACTCCTAGGTGGAAGAGTAGTAAGGGTGGGCAATGGGGGTCAAGTGACTTGCCCAGGGTCACACAGCTGGGAAGTGTCTGAGGCCAGATTTGAACCTGGGACCTCCTGTCTCTAGGCCTGACTCTCAATCCACTGAGCTACCCAGCTGCCCCTTGTTACTCATTTTTTTGAACATCTTTGTCAAATCCATGAAGATTGGAAATAAACTATGGACTCTTTTTTTCAAACTTCTTCATACATGTTTCTGTTACATCTCTCTAACATCTTTTTTTCTCCTTTTAGCAACTTTCTCTTTAATTCTTTTAGGGAAGTGGAAACCTTTGAGCTATTTCTACAGCCCATCCTCAGTAGAATTTTTTACCTAAAGTCGAATTTGAATAATGCAAATTTATATAAGGTAATAACTGTATAAGTATATAGACATTACATCTGGAAGATCCAGAAAGGCTTCACATGGAAAGTGATGCTTGAGCTGAGCCTTCAAGGAATTGAGGGAGTCATGGAGGTGAAGAGGGAGGGCATTTCACTAATGGCTATTCCCTAAGCAAAGCCACAAAGAGGGAAGATGGATTTCTCTGTATGAAGAACAGGAAAAATTCAGTTTGTCTGTACTGTCGTATACACGTAAACAGGTAATGTGTAATAAGATTGGAAAGGTAAGTTGAGTCCAGGATGTAAAGGGCCTTAAATGCCTCATAGAGACTGATATTTTTACCTAAAGATAAGTAGGAGACATTGGAGCTTATTGAGTAGGAGAAAAATTGTCCAAGCTGCACATTAAGAAAGCCACTTTGGCTGCTCTAAGTAGGATGGATTGGAGTATGGACAGGCACTTGGAGTCGATAAACAATGTGAGTGAAAGGGGAGGATACAAGAGCTGTTGTGGAAATTGAATCCAGACATGACAACTTAATTGAATTTGTACAGTGCTTGAAAGAAGAGAGCAACTGAGGATGATTTACCGAAGCTACAAACCTAGATGATTGGTGTTGTCTTGGCAGAAAGATGGAAGTTTTGAAGAGGGGTGGGCCTGGGAGGAAGAACTTTGACTTTGATTAAAACAAAGTTTAAACCAATGTCAAACAAAATATGACTAATATTGTGACTTTGTTCCAACCAACAATGAATGCAGTGAAATTATATTTTAATATTATATACATAAACAAGATCAAATTTACTCAACATGTGTCCAACCTGAACTCAAGAGTAATCTGCCATCATTACTCTCTGACAATTATCAATCAGAGTGGGCTTCCACCAGATGATGATTTGGGTCATCACATAGCCTGCTGCATTTGAATGTGAAGGTTGTAAATTCACAATTAAGTAATTTTTTGTGAAGTTAAGAGTACTTTAACATTAAATTCAAACTTAATTCTCTTAAATAAATGTAATATATCTTTGTAGCAGACAAATATATACATAACCCAGTTTGAAGAGAAAAAACAGTGGAACAACTTATCAGCAAAAGACAACAGAGGGGGCAGCTGGGTAGCTCAGTGGAGTGAGAGTCAGGCCTAGAGACAGGAGGTCCTAGGTTCAAACCCGGCCTCAGCCACTTCCTAGCTGTGTGACCCTGGGCAAGTCACTTGACCCCCATTGCCCACCCTTACCAATCTTCCACCTATGAGACAATACACCGAAGTACAAGGGTTTAAAAAGAAAAAAAAAAGACAACAGAGACAATTTAAGTAACATAAATACAATGTAAGAAACCTAAAGTCAGAAAATACAATACATCATAGTTATCGTTAGGATTCACCAGTACTGTTACTGATGGAGAAGAAAGACCACTGTGTTTATTTCATACAATAGCATTGGCTGCAGATGGCCTGAAACAATCAATTGAAATGACATCTTAAAATGTACATTCAGAATAAATTGACAAGTCAAGAGAACTTTTCCAGGGAAAAGTAGATGATTTTATGAAGCAAAAACAAACTTATTTTTCAAAAACTATGTTTGTGATGTCAAAAGTATAGCTTGTATTACAGGAGATTGCTCACAGAATTGCTAAGTGTAAAAAGTCTTATTAGATAGGAGAAATGTTGGTACTATTTTCAACTACTGAAATGATTGAAAAGGTACTTAGCTAATCATAAACAAAGCAACTCCAAATGTTCCCACATGTGGATAATACAATAGGGAGAGAATAATGCCAATTAGTCTAAATAATTTTGTCATGAATTAAATGAGAAATGAAAACTTTGGCCTCAACCCCAAAATTGCCCATGTATTTGAGCATAAAAACCTCATCAAAAATATAGAAAAGCAGAAACAAAAATATAGAAAAGCAGAAACTTAATTTGCTAATCATACTGTAATAAAGATTATATTCAGGGGCCAGCTGGGTAGCTCAGTGGATTGAGAGCCAAGCCTAGAAATGGGAGGTCCTAGGTTCAAATATGACCTCAGACACTCCCCAGCTGTGTGACCCTGGGCAAGTCACTTAATCCCCATTGCCTACCCTTACCACTCTTCTGCCTTGGAGTATTGACTCCAAGAGAGAAGATAAGGGTTTAAAAAAATTATATTCAATACAGGGCCCTTGAAGAAAGAATTAAAAAGCAATAGAGACTAAATCAACTGATGGATCAAAAAACAAATTATAGAAACAGAATTTCATCAAAGAAAATTACAGTAAGGAAACAATGTATTAACATTTATGAGTAAAGTAATTCTGAGGTGAAATTATATATTTCTAAGAACTTTCACCAACAAAAGAGGGGAAAAAATTCATACATTGGGGAAATAATAAAAAATCCACATAACAAATTAAAAATCCCCAAACAAATGGCAAAATAAAAATTCTGAAAATTAAAGAAGTGATTAATAAAATTGAAATCAATGGAACTGATAAATACAATTAAAAGCCCATTTTTAGAGACAAATGCAAATGAAATTGATAAATAGCTAATCTGGTTAAAAAGAGAGAAAACCCCAAATTCTTCCTATAAGGTGAAAAAAGGAGAACTCACCACAATAGAGGAAATAAAGGAAATTATTAGGAAACTATTTTGCCCAAATTATATGCTCACAAAACTAATAACTTAGAATAAATGGATCATTACTTACAAAATTATAAAATACACAGATTAAGAGAGAAAAAAGAGACTATTAAAACAGCCAAATATCAGGAAAACAAATTGAACAAGTTGAAATGAAATCTCAAATGAAAAACACGAAGACTAGATTGATCTAGAAGAGAACCCTATCACACATTTAAAAAACAATTCCACTACTATAAAGAGTTAGCAGTAATAAGAAAACAGGGACCCCTTCTAATCTCTTTTTATAATACAAATATAATCTTGAGACCTAAACAGAGAGACAATACAAAAACAAATGTAAAACATTATACTTAATGAATACAAAAAACTTTAAAGTACAAATAAGTGGATCACAATAAACATCAGAAAAAATATATACTATGACCAAGTTGGATTTATATGAGGAATGTAAAATTGGTTCTACATAAGAGGACTACAAATATAATAATATAAATAATGAAAACTGTGGTATGGGATGGGATCCGCTGAACAAAGTTGGGCAAAAATTCCCCCACCACACATCTTTTTGCCCAAAACTAAGGGTGGAGCTCCAGGACAGGGCAATCAAGGGTGTGCCTACTTGGATCAAGAACACAGTGAGACCAAAACCTTGAGCCTAATCCTGGGGCTAGAATTTGATCAGCACCTGACCTGAACAAGTTCAGGGTGAGATCAAAAGCTTACACCCAAGCCTGAGGAAAGTTTTAAGCTATCAGTTGAATCAGCAGGGGGAGGGGGCTCTCAGAGATCTCAGCCCCCAGAAAATAAGCTGACAATAACATCAAGGAAGGAATAAAGTTTAAGAGGATACTCCAACTTCCCAGAAAAAAAGAGCATGCCTATAATTAGATAGGAAAAATTAATAAATAGCAAAAAAAACCACCTAACTCTAAAGAATTTTTATGGGGACAAATAGCAAGGTACAGACACAGAAGGGGACTGTGAAAGCAAAAGAAACACATGCACAGTCGAAAACAAAAATATGGATTAGACACAGACTCTGGAAGAGCTCAAAAAAAGATTTCAAAAACCTATTAAGAGAGACAGAGGAAAACTGGGAGAGAGAAGTGATGCAAGAAGAAATGGGTCAATTGAAAAAGGAGAACCAAAAACTGAGAGGAAAATCAGGACTTAAAAATCAGAATTGATCATCTAAGAAATTAATGATTTCATGAGAAATCAAGAAACAATAAAGCAGAATCAAAGAAATGAAAAATAAAACAGAGAAAAACATGAAATACTGAAAAAACAACTGACCTAGAAAATAGATATAGGAGAGACAATTTGAGAATTATTGGACTACTTGAAAGCTGTGATCAAGAAAAAACCTTGGATATCATATTACAAGAAATTATCAAAGATAACTGCACAGAGATCCTTGAACAGGAAAATAAAATTGAAATTAAAAGAATGCACATATCACCTCCAGAAAGAAATCCTCAAATGACAACTTCCAGGATTGTAATAACTAAATTCAAGAGCCACCAAGCCAAGGAGAAAATACATCAAACAGCCAGAAAAAAAACAACATTCAAATACCATGGAGCTATAATCAGGATCACACAAAACCTAGCTGTTTCTACATTAAAGGATCAAAAGGCATGGAATATGATATTCAGGAAGGCAAATGATTTGGCTTTACAACCCAGAGTCACCTATTCAGCAAAACTGAGTATATTGTTTCAGGGGGGAAATGGTCATTCAATAAGATAAAAGATTTCCAAGCATTCCTGAGGAATAGCTAGTCCTAAAGGCCAAACCTGAGACACAAGAGAAGCCCAAATAAGTAAATAAGAAAGAGAAAATTTAAGGGACTCATTAAAGTAAAAATGTTTATATGTCTACATGGAAAGAGGATTTCTGTAATTCTCAAAAATTACTCATAGAAATACAGAAGATATAAGGAATTTACTCAAAGAGGTTGGAGAAGTAAGCTGATTATGATGATATGATGTATATGATATGTGATATGATATGTATGGAAACATGATAATATGGAACAATATGTATGTATGATATGTATGCATATGAATGATATGAAAAAATCAACCAAGAGCTGAAAGAGTGTTGCACTGAGAGAAAAGGAAAGGGAGAGATAGAATGGGGTAAATTATATAACATGAAGAGGTATGAAAAATCATTACAGAGGTCTGAGACAGAGACACTACAGGGAAACAGACTGAGCCCTTTAGATAGGAAGGGCACTTCCATAGACAAAGGTTAGGGCTAGCCAAGAATGACTTGAAACTGACTAGAGGGCTTTCTAGTCAGTTTATCAGGTTCACAAAGGAACAGTTCAGAGGAAGTATTAAGATTGCACTTCCTTCAAAATGGACACCTTCAATTCCTCAGAACCCAGAGAGGATGTTGTTCTTCTCTCTCCTCCTCCCTCTCTTATCAACCAATTAATGAAGTAGTCAAAGGTTTTGATTAAAGACAAATAGAGTTTATTGTTTTCTAGGGTTGATTGGAAGGGATAGAGGATACAAGGTAACCCTAACAGGCGCCTAGAGAAAACTTCAGGTTGGGGAGGGAGACAGGAACATGAAACGGAGAAAGGACCTGCCTTAACTCAGCTCTCAAGAGGTTTTGTAATCAATAGGGTTAGGAAAGTTGGATACAATGATTCAATAGATAAATTGTAACAAGGGCAAGCCCTATTTGACTATTTAGACTATCAAGTTTAAATATAACACTCAGATCTACCCTCTTTTGAATACCTCACAGAAATCAGGCAGGGAAAATGAAGATGGGGAATAAGGGAGGTTAGGGAGATTCAAAGGAATTAGCTAAGCTAACAATTTTTAAGAGAAAAGCTGCAGAATATAGGTCAGGTTTCAATCCAAAGAAAGAGCTCAGACTGACCCTTCTCCTCTCCACAAGTCTCCCGGGTCAACTGAACTTCCTCCAAGATTCTAAACCCTTATCAACTGACAGAAAAACTCTGCAGTAAGGCTTTGCAGGGCTGTTATGCACCTTATTTGCACTGCAAAAATTTTTTCCCCAATTTTGTTATTTCCCTTCTAATCTTGGTTGCATTGGCTTTATTTGTACAAAACCTTAATTTAATGTAACCAAAATTATCTATTTCATATTTTGTAATGTTCTCTATGTCTTGTTTGGCCACATATTCTTCTCTTATCCATTAGTCTAATAGGTAAACTTTTCTATGTTTCCTGATTTGGTTATGGTGTCACCCTTTTTTTCTAAATCAACAATCCATTTTGACTTTGTCCTAGCATATATATGGTATGAGATATTGGTCAAGCCTAGTCTCTGTTGTTCTGATTTCCAGTTTCCCCAGAAGTTTTTGTAAAATAGTGAGTTTTTTCCACAATAGCTTGAATCTTTAGATTTATAGAACACTAATTTGCTACAGACATTCACTGCCGTGTGTTGATTGCCTAATCTATTCCACTGATTCATCATTCTATTTCCTAGCCAGTACAAGGTTGGTTTGATAATTACCACTTCCAGATGAATTTTGTTATTATTTTTTCTAGTTTTAGGAAATAATTTTTGGGTAGTTTGATTGGTATGGCACTGAATAGCTAAACAAATTATGTAGGATTGTTATTTTCACTATATTGACTTGGTCTATGCATGAAGAATTAATGTTTTTCCAATTGTTTAGGTCTGATCTTACCTGTGTGAAGAGTTACATATAGTTACTGAGTTTGTTTTGGTAATATATATACCCCCAGGTATTTTATATTATCTAGAGATATTTTAAGTGGAATTTGAATGGATTTTGGTGGTGATAGATAGAAGTTCTAGTGATTTATGGATTATTTTGTATCCTGAGACTTTACTGAAGTTGTTAATTATTTCTATTGATTTTTTGGTTGATTCTCTAGGGTTATCTTCATTTATTATTCCAATTTCTTCAATTACTTTTTTTGCTCTTATGACTATAGCAAGTATTTCTAGAACAATATTGAAAAATAATGGTGATAATTTTATATCCTTGCTCTAGGGGACCCTCCATATGCCATCTAAAGTCCACATCTTGCCTCTTTTTGGCCCTGATGCTCATTCTTTCTTTGTTTCTCTCTTCCAGAAGTCACTCAGCCAATCATAAGTTACTGTTCCTTGCATATATGCAATATCACAGTCTCAACCTTTAGGAGTCCACCAAGTCTATCTGGGCATAGAACTACATTCCTCCCTTGAGCTGAAACTTTTCAGTTTCTTGCAAAATGTATATGGGTAAATTTGACCCCGAAGAATCACAGTATTAATGCTTTAAATAATAAGAATGATTTTCCTCACTTCATCCCAGGTAACCAGTCCATGAAAACCAAAGAAACCAATGTTCAGTTTACATGTAACAGACATGATATACATTCTTGGCTCCTAGACAATATGCTCTGGGTAGCACTAAATGGTTCCTGACATGGAATCAGTCACAATCTGATAGAGCACTCTCTTGCATAGTTCCAACTTCTGCAATTATGTCAGCAGTAAGGTACTCCCAGCTGATCAGAACTTAAAGTTATTAGTAGCAGTTCCTTGTTTTTTGGCTTGTATCAGTTCCCTTCATCAGCCATCTGTTCTCACTGCCAGTTATCAGCAGACAACTGAGCCAAGAAAGACTGGTTCAATGAGGTTTATTTGCAGAATTGACATGCTGTCTGTGCTCAAGTTTTCAGATGTACTTCAACTTTTGTTGTAGCCCAGCTTTTTGGGTATCGCACTTACCTTCTTCTAATATCTCTACAGCTCCAGTGTTACATAGCATTCTGGACAAACCATCTTCATTTATATTAGCCTTCTCAGGCTCTTTATTGAAGGTCAAAATCATAACTGGCCACACTCCTGGCAAAGAAGCATACATATGATATGGTTCTGTCAGTGCATATATACATATATATATGTATGTATAGAATATGTGTATACATGAACACATATGGGGAAATTGTATTTATACACCTATATGTTGTATATACATATATGTACTAGAATCAGAGTGCAAAAGAAAAAGAAAAAGCTCAAGGTATTTCATAGGCCAAATTCAGATCTCATACAGTGGAGAAAAATACCACAAACACCTTGAAAGAAGTAAGTAAAGTACAAAGAACCCATAGTCAATATCATACAAGAGTAAGTAGTATCTATTAATAAGAGATCTCAGAATATTTCTTTTTCAAAAAATGTTTCTTTTTATTTATTTTGCTTTGAATTCCAAGCTGTTTCCTTCTTTTCTTCTCTCCCATTCTTGCACTAGAAAAAACCCAACATTTGACATAGATATATATGTGAAACCATACAATAAAAACTCTCTCTGGAGAAGGATAACATCTTCCCTTATAGGTCCTTTGTACTTGAAGAATAGGATATTTCAAAAGGTTGGAGAAAAAGTTTTGTTGAAGATAAGGCTCCAAAGTTGACCTAGAGCTGTCTCAAGTGGGCTCATGCCAGCTTTTCAATAACTGTTAAATTTTCAGTATGAGCATTTATATCTTATAAATCAGCAAATACTACAAATCAGAGTTTGATTAGTCTTAAGAAAGTGATTCAGAGGCTGTTAATTATTCAAGTTAAACTAAAAAGTGTCATGTGTACATTTTTTTGAGATCAGGTTCAATGTTGGGATGAAATGAAGACTTACTAAGCCATTAAACAGTTTAACCAAAGGAGTGTTAGTATGCCCTTACACAGCAAGGAGGATACAGTGGTACTTAGTTTCTTTGGATGTTACCCTTATCTGCATATGGAAACATTTTAATATTGACTCTTCTGGTCAATGAGTCAGGATATGAGGAAGTACATGACAACTTATAAGTCTTAAGAAATCCACCAAATCAAAGGGGTATAAATTCCATGTGGCTGGTACTTTTATGTCCTTAGATGATGAGGAAGTTATATCAGAAAAGTCAAGTCAAACCAAGTCCCAGGGGCAGCTTTTTCTTGCTGTGGATAGAGCTTTTCTATATTATTGTTTGGAAGAAAGCTGCTGCATCAAGAAAATGCTAGTCCTGTCATAGGTTCTACCCAAGAATCACTTATGCTGCAAAACTGAGAACAAATTCTTTGGGAGAAAAAATTAATCTTCAATGAAATAAAGGACTTTCAAACATTTCTGATAAAAAACAAGCACTGAGCAGGAAATTTGAGATACAAACACGAGAATCCAGAGAGACCTAGAAAAAATGTTTGAATGTTTATAAGGAGCTGTGTGATGAAGTAGTGCTAACATTCTAATGAAGGAGAAGAATCAAATGTCCCTTCAAATTCTTTCTCTCTACAAAGGGTATTGAGGAAGTTACATTTTTAAAGCTACAAACTGGTTGTGTTCTGAAAATCTGATGAGGAGAAAGAGAAAAGAAGGTAAAAGGAAAATATTAGTGGAGAAAGGAGGAAGAAAGAGTGGAATTTGCTATTTCTCATAATTTTTTCTGTAAGAAAAAGATTTGAAGAGGGGGTTGGAGGGAGGGGGAGCTAAATGGACTTCACTCTGAAGTGAACAAGAAAGGTTGAACAAACTCAGAGACAAACAGTTTTGAGTAGAAATAAAACTTGAAAGTGAAATAAACAGGGATGAGTCAGGGGCATATTAAGAGGGAGAATACCTACTTATTTATTTATTTATTTGGTCGCTTATTTATTTATTTGTGATATTTTGCTATGGTTACACCCCTGAGCTGACAGGCAATTCCACTGGGTTATATATGTATCATTGTTCAAAACCTATTTCCATAGTATTCATCTTTGCAATAAAGTGATCTTTTAACACCAAAACCCCAATCATATCCCCATTGAACCACGTGATCAATCATATGTTCTTCTTTCTCAACAGATGGACAGTGTTCTTTCTCATAAGTTCCTTTATGTTGTCCTGGATCATTATGTTGCTGCTAGTAGAAAAGTCTGTTACATTTGATTGTGCCACAATGTTTTGGTTTCTGTGTACAATGTTTTGCAGAATGAACGGTCACAGGGAAAACAAATTTCCAGTTCCTGAAGGAAGGGATAAAAGGTGGGAAAAAGAAAGAACAAAATATTGGAATCTAAGAGAGAGGAGTACTTTAGATAGCCTCTTAGACAATCAAAAAATGGTTGAACAAATTGTGGAATATGAATGTAATAGAAGGATATATAAGATGATCTTGGTTTATATGAACTGACTCAGAGTTATATGAGTAGAGCTAGGTGAACGATTTCTGTAAGGACAGCAACCTTAAAAAAACACTTTTAAAGGCCTAAGAACTTTGATCAATGCAATGATTTACCATATATCCAGAAATATATGAACATGCTTTGTTAACTACCTCTTGACAGAGATGATAGAAAGGAGATTCAGAAAGAGACACAAATTTTTTTAAACCCTTACCTTCCATCTTCGAGACAATACTGTGTATTGGTTCCAAGGCAGAAGAGTGGTAAGGGTAGGTAATGGGGGTCAAGTGACTTGCCCAGGGTCACACAGCTGAGAAGTGGCTGAGACCAGATTTGAACCTAGAACCTCTCGTCTCTAGGCCTGACTCTCATTCCACTGAACTACCCAGCTGCCCCCACATTTTTTTTTAACATAGCCACTATGTGGATTGGGTTTGCATGACTATACTTACTTGCTTACAAGTTTTTTTTCCCCTCCTTCTCTTGGATTTTAATGGTGAGCTAAGAAAAATCAGCAATGATGTAAAAAATAAAAAATAAAGCCTTTTATTCTTTCTTTTTTGGCATGGTGTTTCTTTTAAATGTAATATGTCTGTATGTAGGTTGTCCCAAAAATTTCAGAGCAGTTTTAAACCATTAAACCATTGGCATTCTATATATCTATATATCTATACTGCATGTGTGTATGTGTGTGTGTGTGTGTGTGTGTGTGTGTATGTGTGTTGGGGTATGGTTCAGATATGATCTGAAGCTAAGTCTACCTTTGCAGAGAGGAGGAGGGGGAGGGTTGTGTTGTCACAACAAACACTCCTAGTGAGAGCAGGACCCAGGACATCCAAGGCTGGCCCAAATGTTGATAAAGATTTATTTATCAAAGGAATTGGTTAACAGAAATTAGAAAAGGTATATAGATTAGAATACTCTAATGAATAAAAAAAATTAAATGAGCTCTTTCATTGGAAGTGATATAATATTTCATCTTAAACCAAGAGACAGCACGATCTTACTGAAAGCGAGTTCATTGTCTCCAGTCTCTAGGGCTTGAGGTATCAATGTACATGATGGAGGCTTCCCTACATGTATAATGTCATTCCAAATTCTGGACTTTATTTCTATTTTGATCAGCTTCTCACGATCTAATCCCTAACTCAAATTTTTTAAAATTTTATTTGATATATTTTCCAATTATACAAAAATTTAATATTCATTTTTTGAAATTCTGAGTTCCAAATTCCTCCCCTTTCTCCCCCCTTTCTGATTTTCTCTCGAAGTATGTCTCCCACAAACTGAAGTCCTTGCTCTACTCATGTAGCATTGTGGGTCAAAGTTATCTCTGCCAGTTAGAAACAGCATCCCTTTACATCATATATAGTACAGGTCTGAAAGCTGTCCCTCACAAAAACCAACTCAGACTTCTGTAGAATAAGGGTTAGTTTACAAGTAGTATTTATTAACTGTTTCCTATGTTCCAGACACAGTTCTAAGTTTTGAAGATAGACAAATGGAGGAAAAAGGAAGACTATCTCAGCCCTCAAGAAATTTATACTCTAGTGGAGCTACATTCTCTAACAGAACTTCAACACATAAAAGGAAGTGGGGAAACAGTAAGAGGGGAAGGAGAGGAAAATCAGGAGCAGATTCAAAATGAATGGAGTGAACATGACTGGTTAGGGTCCTCTTCCTTCAAATCAGAAGGAGTCAAAAGAGTAAAGAAGTACTCTGGTGTAAGAAGGCTGCTGATTCATGGTGCCAATGCTTTTGGTGGTGAGTTGGCTACTGGGGAATGATGAAGAAAAAAATCCAGAAAGTCAGAATCAAGGTCTAGATGGGAATGAAGGACTAGGGATAATATAAAGTTTCATCCAGAATCACTTCAGTGCATTTCCTATTCTCTGAAAATTATCTATTTCTCCTTTGGTCTACAAACCACATAAATCCAAGAACACTATAGTTTTAACTAGTTCATTTTCAACTCTTTTGCTACTATCTCAAAAGATTAATTAAAGTGCTTTGGCTTTGTAAAATCCATAATAACCAGTAATTTCTTCTCAGAGCAGGGCTGACAGACAATGGATCACACTGCATGAAGCTATTTTTTTGTGGCAAAAACCTATAGCACCAGTAAAATGATTGTTAAATAGGAACAACCAGTATGAGTTTCAATTCTATTTAGTCCCTGAGACTTGTAGAGATGGTACCAGGAGCTGGCTGAAAAGATATATCTATGTCAGCATTCTCTTGAAGACTGAACATTGAAAAGGTTGAAAAAAATGTTGGGTACTTTCCATAGTTCACAAAACGACACAATATGCCATTGGCAAAGGATCTCCAAGAGATCTACCTTCTCAACTAAATCAGAGTGGGTTTCATTTTTTTGTTTGTTAATTTTTAATTTTGTTTGTTAAATTTTAATTTTGTTTGTTAATTTTAATAACTAGTTGAGCAGGAAAGATTATAAAATTTCACATTCTATCATATATTGTTTTCCTAGGATCTATTCAATAACTTTATGCTGATTTCTGAAAGGAAAAATAAAGATATTTCCTTTTTAATAAGCCTTTTTGGCCATTGCTACCAGAAAAGCAAACATGCAGGACTGAAGACAGTTGATGTGACATTAAAGATATTAGGGTCTCCCCTCACAGAAAAAAGTATATGAAAAAAGAACAAAGATCAATGTGAATTCTTATACTTTTTCCTCACTTCTGTCCTACCACTGAGTTTAGGGAATTCTCACTTCCTTATCTAAATGTCTTGAGTTTCATTTTCTGGAAAGTTTTAACCTTTAGGACAAATGTGCTGGCATTTAACTGAACAAATCCACATAGCTGAAAACTATGAATCAGTTGTTCCTTCCTTGTTTCATAAACCAGGATCGTTGCAGTTTTAACTAATTTTCCCCCCATTTTCTACTATCTTCAAACACTTGATTAAGTGGTTGCTTCACTCTCTAAGATAAATTGCCTTCTATTTTAAATTATGCACACTCCTAGACTTAAATGGTGTTTTCCCTATATGCAAATTAGGTTGAGAATGTTGACAAAAGCCAGAAATAAATGGTCTCTGGATTATCAATTGAAAGGGCATTCACCAAAACAAGAAAAGGCTTGGGAAACTGAATTTCACTTGCCATTCCATAGGCAACCCATAAGGAAAATTTTCCTAATGCTCTGCTTTCAACAGTTTGGAGTAAATAGGATTTACCAGTATGATCTAGACTGAGAATCCACCTTTAGCTAAATCTGCCCCCCTGTGGAAGTCAGAGGCATTCTCAGACAAAGTATCACACTGAAAAGTATTGGCTAGTCTTTTAATTAGGAATTTAATTAGAAAAAAAAAGAGCATTTCCATGTACACAACAAAAAACAAAAAGAATTCTCTATAAAACCATGACTCTCCATTTCATACCACTTGTTTAAAAAACATTTAATTCCACACATTACATTCAAAACTGCCCAACTGGGTTAGGTTGTCTTCTAAATTTCCTTTTTTAGCCCTTGTTTTTGAGGGGTAGGGTGAAATATCACTATTGCTAACTCCTCAAGTCTCTTGATTAAAAAAAAAAACACAAGAAAAAAGAAGTAAAAAACAACAACCCTGAAATAAATATAGTCAAGCAAAGAAGCCAGATATTTCTATCTATCCATTCATCTATCTCAATCTAGCCTATCTACCTCTATCTCCATCTAACCTATCTCTATCTCCATCTACCTTACCTTCATATCTCTCTCTCTCTGTCTCTCTCTCTCTCTGTCTCTCTCTCTGTCTCTGTCTCTGTCTCTGTGTCTGTGTCTGTGTCTCTGTCTCTGTCTCTCTCTCTCTCTCTCTGTCTCTCTCTCTGTCTCTCTCTCTCTGTCTCTCTCTCTCTCTATCTCTCTCTCTCTCTCTCTCTCTCTCTCACACACACACACACACACACACACACACACACATCCACCACTTCTCTGTCACAAAGTTATGTTTCAATGTTAAGTACATGGCTTCCATGCTTGGATATTACATTGATCAACATCTTTCAGAGTTGTCTTTCTTTACAAAGCTGTGTAAATGGTTCCCCTGGTTCTGCTCACTTCACTCAACATCAGTTCACAATACCTAGAATGTGCTGCAATAATTTCTTTCATCCTTTCTTATGGTGCAATAATATTCCATTACATTCTTATGCAACAATTTGCTTAGCCATTTCACAATTGTTTAAGTAGCAATATAAGGTATAATCTGACATTATAATTTTTGCTGTTCTTTTTCCTCTACCCCCATTTTAGGATCAAGAAATTTGTTTTGCTTCCTTCAGTCCCCACTCTCTTAACACTGATTCATCCCCATTTGTTTCCCTTTTGAGCCTGTGATATATATATATATATATATATATATATATATATATATATATATGTAATATATATATA
>NC_058135.1:36120509-36147799 GCF_016433145.1 Gracilinanus agilis | reverse complement strand
AGGTTGCCGTTTCCCCGGACCCCTCGGTTGTGTCCGGCTGGACCCGGACAGTGGCGCCCAACGCGAGGCAAGGCGAAAACGGCTTACCAGACAACTGAGGAGCAGCTGTCGCGGCCGCGAAGATACGCAACGGGTAGAGGCTGAGCAAGACGCCTCGAGGTAGGGTAAGTTGTCCCATCCCCCATAGGCATTTAAAAATCAAGAGTGTTTCTAAAAAAGGTGTGTGTGTGTGTGCTAGGAAAGTGGAAGGAATACGTGTGCATGATGGGAAAAACACTCTCGAAGGAAACAGTGTTCGTGACTGAACTAAAACATAGTCTTAGGAAGAGAGGCATTAGAGTAAAAAAGAAGGACCTGTTCAGGTTTTTCTGCTTTATAGAGCAGCACTGCCCTTGGCTCATTTTGCATAGCACGGGCATTCATCTGCTCACTTGGGACAAAGTAGGTGAGGAACTTAATGGCCTTTTAAGAGCCGGCAAGGAGATTCCAGATGATTACTTTTCTTTCTATGGCCTGATTCGTGACATCCTTAAAGAAGCCGACACGAGTCAACAAGTCTCGCACCTCCTCAGCTTGGCCAAGGACGCTATCTTAGAATCTAAGATAAAAAATGAAGAACCAAACTCGACTAAAGAACAGAGCTCGCCCCTCCAGGGGAATGAGCGTCCCTCGTCTCTTTCAGAGGAACCTATCAAAAATCCCTCCCTTGAGGAGCCCCTTGTTCCCTCTAAGCCCAGACCACGCCTTTATCCAGTCCTATACACGGACCCTCCTCAAGATAGCACACTTAATCCGGCTCATTGAGCAGAGCTAGAGGAGGAGACAGCCCACTACCATAACAATGGCCCTCTGAGGAATAGACCTCCTCCCTACAACCTCCCATACCCCATCTCTCAACTTGCCTCTCCAGCTCTCCCAGGTTCGGCTGAACTTAGAGAAGCCACGAGCCAGCTTAGAAAGCAAGTCACAGATCTTAGGCAGTTCTTAGACTTGCAGAGGGAGATTTATAAATTAACCAATCAGTTGCAGGACTTGCAGTCAAACATTCTCCTGCCACTGAACTGTAATATCAAGCCGGTGCAGCCAAAAACTATGACAAAGTCTAAGAACCCTGCCCTTGTTTTCCCTGTCCTTACTAGACAACAGGCCACAGAGATTGCCCCCGAAAACCTTCCTTTAGAAACGCCCCTCCCACATGATTCCTCTGACTCCGAGCAGGAGGAAGAGGGGGAGGAGGAAAGCGGATCCCGTGGAAATTCCAGGGCCACAGATACTTCAGGCCTCCCTCACCATCATCGGCCAATTTATAAAAAATTAAAAATTAAGCACATTAAAGACCTGCATTCGGCAGTCAAAAATTATGGCCTGAATGCCCCTTTTACACTCTCCATCCTAGAAGGGCTTGGAGGAGAGGGACACATGCTCCCCTCAGAATGGACCAAAGTTGTGCAATCTGTCCTATCCCGAGGGCAATTTCTAATCTGGAAGGCAGAGTTCTTAGAAAGGGCAGAACATCAAGCTAGGCTCAACTTAAAAAATGCCCAGACAGCTAATTGGACGACTGACAAGATTGTCGGTCGTGACCACTTTGCATTAGAAAACCAACAGATGAGGCTGCCTCCCAGCTTACTCATGCAAACGGCGCACGCCGCTATGGCCGCATGGTGGGCAGTTCCTGCCACTGGCTCTGTTACAGCACCTCTCTCGAAAATCCTTCAGGGACCCAATGAGCCCTACGCGCAGTTTGTTGCAAAACTCCTTGAAACTGCTGAGAGAGTCTTAGGTCAGGATGGGTCAGACAACCCAGTGGTTAGACATTTAGCGATTGAAAACGCTAACTCTGCCTGTAAGGCAGCCTTAAAGGGGCAAGCTAGAGATCTTGATATAAATGGGATGGTACGCCTATGCAGTGATATTGATGCCTATGACCACAAACTAAACAAGTCCATCTCCTTAGCCATCGGGGCAGCCATTCAGGCCTCTTGCCCCACCACCCCCCGAAATTGCTTTAAATGCGGGCAACCTGGCCATTTCGCCCGTGAATGTCCCTCTAACCAGACTCCCACCCCCCTTCAGGCTCTAGCCCAAAGACCACCTCCCAGCATTTGCCCTAAATGTCGAAAGGGTCGGCACTGGGCTCGAGATTGCCGAGCCAAACCTCAGAACTTTTCCCCAATGTCGGGAAACGGGATGCGGGGCTCCCACGGGAGCCCCTGCCCAGTTCCCTTACTCGAGCCACAGCCGGCAGCGCAGGCCTGGACCTCTGTGCCACCTCCACCTGAATATTGACCCCTGAAGAAGGCCCAGTAGTCCTCCCCACCGGCAAATTCGGACCACCGCCTCCTGGCATGTTTTTCTTGGTCATCGGCAGGGCGCTCACCACCTTACAAGGTGTAGTTGTGCATCCCACCCTTGTTGATAACGACTACACAGGGGAGATAAAACTTATCATAGAATCTACCATTCCTGCCCGTAAACGCTTAGCTCAGGCCCTCCCCCTCCCCATGATAGGCGATTTTCCTGCTGCAGCCCAAAAACGAGGTCCTTCCTCACCCGGCTCTTCCAACATTTATTGGGTACAACAACTTACTGAGTCCCGACCCACTCTGCAATTAAAGATAGAAGGAAAAACCTTTACAGGGCTGCTGGACACAGGGGCAGACTCTACTGTCATCTCCCAGGCTCATTGGCCCCGAGCCTGGCCCCTTCAACCCTCAGCCACCCACCTGTCAGGAATAGGTCAGATCCAAGATACCCTCCAAAGTACTAAGCTCCTCCATTGGCAAGATACTGAGGGCAATAGTGGCACTACCTGTCCCTATGTAGTCGCGGGACTCCCCGTTAATCTCTGGGGCAGGGATATTCTGGCCCAGATGCGGCTCCTTATGGTTAGCCACAGTGATGCTGAAATCTGGGTACCTCCCAGGCAAAGGCCTTGGCAAGAACGAACAAGGCATCCTACACCCAATAGCCCCCCCAGCCCAAAACGATAAAGGAGGACTTGGGTCAAAAAATTTTTTATAAAGGTCACTGATCCCCCTGCAATCTAGGCTGATAAGATCACCTGGAAGTCCGATTCCCCTGTCTGGATTGACCAGTGGCCTCTAACATCTGAGAAGGTTCAAGCTGCCCTAATGCTAGTGCAGGAGCAACTCTCTCTTGGACACCTTGAACCTTCCACTTCCCCATGGAATACACCTATTTTTGTTTTTAAAAAGAAATCGGGGAAATGGAGACTTCTACAGGACTTACGTGAGGTCAATAAGACCATGCTACCCATGGGGGCTTTACAGCCAGGCCTTCCATCCCCAACTGCTATCATTTTCCATTCCCATAGTCAATTCCCCATCCCCCTCATTGACACAGCTCCAAGCTCGAGGCTTTAGCATTGCCCCAGATAAAATTCAAACTCAAAGCCCAAGAAACTCTTTATCCCTTAAGTGGCAATCAGACTTTGCTTCTTGCTCACGCCCTCTTTGTTCTCAATTTCCTCAGGCTGGATGCCGAAGGGCGTTCCGCTGCTGATTGCCACTGGAATCCGCATACTTCATCTAATCTGGCCACAGTCCTTTGGCATAACCCCGTCACGGGCCTCTGGTGTGGCCCCGACCCTGTCATTATCTGGGGAAAGGGCTCCGCCTGTATTTTTGATAAAGCAGCTAACAATGCCCGTTGGATTCCATCTAGACTGATTAAACCTTTCGCCCCAGATACTAACCCTTCTAAGCCAGGGTCTGGTCCCTGAGAAGTTCTCTTCTTCTTCCTTTTACAGAACCACAACCCTGATAACATCACAGATGGGACCTCAGATCCTGAACTCGTTTTCTCTGGCAGTTTACATCATCTACTCCACCTTCCTTCCGGTCACCACTTCCAGTCCTCATCTCCTGGTCCAACAATGATGGGAGATCATCAATCCAGTTAATCAAGCAATCATTACCTCCGTTTCTTCTTCCCAATGGCCCCAATGGACATGGTTTCCTTCCATTCCGGTTGATCTTTGTGCCCTAGGCACCCCCCAGATGTCCTCAATCCACTACTGCGCCCCCACCCTCCCTGGCATGATATGGCTGCCCTGGCTTTGATCAGCCACCACACTGTGGGGACCAGACAGACGGATTTTGTGCAGCCTGGGGATGTGAAACAATTGGCACTGGATATTGGATCCAGGCGAACCAGGACTTGATAGCAATAACCCGCAATCTATCCCGTCCATCTGTGTGCACCCCCAGTCCTCCTAATTGTAATCCCCTCATTATCACATTTACCAACGCAGGGAAACGAAGTGTTAAATGGACAGATGGCTTGACTTGGGGTTTATGACCCTATAAGAAGGGCGGTTTTGATGATGTTCTTCTTTTCACCCTCCGCCTCCGTGTGCAGCCCCTCATTGTTTCTGTTGGTCCTAACATCATCCTCTCGGATCAACGACGCCCCTTTTCCCCTAACCCCCAGCCATTACCGGCTCCCACGCCTCTCCCCATCCCATCGGTTCCCCTTTTTTCCCCTTTATCTCCGAATCCCTCCTCCCAGTTACAGCCCCAGTCACAGCAAGGGTCCCTAAATATTCCCGGTACAGCAGACAAATTTTTATCTCTAGTATCAGGTGCCTATACTGCCCTGAATGCCTCCAGGCCAGATTTGACGATTAAGTGCTGGCTCTGTCTGAGTCCACAACCCCCTTACTATGAAGGTATTGCCTATATGGCAGAACCCAATGAAACAGTTCTAGCTTCCCCGCGCTGCGCCGCCTTTTCTCGCCGTCTCACTCTTGCTGAAGTCTCTGGCCGTGGCCTTTGTTTAGGCACGATTCCCCGATCTCATGCCCACTTATGTAACTCCACCCTTGACCTCCCCCCTTCCCCTTCCTTTTTGGAAGCCCCGAATAATGGCTTTTGGGCTTGCAATACTGGTCTCACCCCTTGTATATCTCTTCTAGTTTTCAATACCTCCTTTGAATTCTGTGTTCTTGTCCAGCTATGGCCACGTATCTCCTTCCACACGGACGATAGTGTGGCCTCCCTCCTCTCCCCCTCTCCTAGAACACGTAGGGAACCCTTTACTACTTTAGCTATCCTGTTAGGACTCGGCGGTCTTGCTGCAGGCATTGGCACTGGCACTACTGCCCTTCTCCAGACCCAACACTTGGCCGCTCTTCAGATGGCCATGACAACCGATTTAGAAGCCCTTGAAAAGTCTGTCACGGCCCTGGAACAATCACTCACTTCTCTGTCAGAGGTAGTCTTACAGAATAGGCGCGGTCTTGATCTCCTTTTTTTAAAAGAGGGGGGATTATGCGCAGCCCTCAAAGAGGAATGTTGTTTTTATGCTGACCATACTGGCGTAGTAAGGGAATCTATGGCAAAGTTGCGTGAACGGCTAGCCCAGAGGAAAAGGGAAGCCAAGGCACAGGAAGGATGGTTTAATACCCTTCTCAGAGGTTCTCCTTGGCTCTCCACTTTAATTCCCACTATTATTACACCTCTCTTTATATTTTTATTGATCTTAACCTTTGGCCCTTGGGCCTTCCAACGTCTAACGAAATTCATCAAAACTAACATTAACTCAGCCCTTGATAAGTTCCCTATGGTTCAATACCATCGTATTGAGATGATGGACACAGAACAACCTGGTAGCACTCGTTTGCAGTTTTCCAGCAGGGCGGTAACCCAATGACAGGAGTAGCACAGGTCCTCAACCCTTGATGGTTGAGTAACTCCCCCTGTGTAGCCTAAGACAGGGGCCGTCGCTGCCAATCTCACTTATGGATTGACCAGGGAACACAAGGTGTCTTAGGAAAAACTTCTGGTGTTAAGACAGACTTGGATTGAACAACAACCAAAGGTTAATAAACTTATCCCTTACACCTTTCTATTTAAAAAAGAAAGGGGGATTTGTTAGGGACCAAGACTTTAAGATAAGACAGTCACTCTTCTAAGAATAGATACCATTCACTCTTCTAAGATAAGATATTGATCATAGGCCCAGCCATGCTTGGAGACAGTAAGACGCCACCAGAGATTTTCTATGCTCCCTTTCCGCGTTCCTTTCCCCCTTAATATCTGCTGACCCCCTTCTTCCCTCAACCTATATATTCTTGTCATAGATCTGCAATAAACGAGCCTTGTATCCATCTAAACGATTCTCTGTCTTGCACGCGAGGTCTCCCCTCTTCTTCCCCTATGGGTTTTTAGGTTGCCGTTTCCCCGGACCCCTCGGTTGTGTCCGGCTGGACCCGGACACCATCTCAAACCCCCCCCCCAAAAAAAAAACCTAAAGAAGCCATCAAGGAACTCCCTAAGAAAAAATCCCCAGAGCCAGATGGATTTACAAGTGAATTCTATCAAACATTTAAAAAACAACTGATCCCAAACTATTTGACAAAATAAGCAAAGAAGGAGTCTTACCAAAATCTTTCTTTGACACAAATATGATATTGATTCCAAAGCCAATGTAAGAATTAAAAAGACTTTGTTGTGTCAGATTGTAAGTTAAAAAAGTTGTAGTCGTCACTTATAATAATTAAAAATTAAACTATGAGTATGTTAGTAGCTTTAGTAGCTTTATTATAGCAAAGTAGGGATAGTAAAAAGAGGGAACTGTAGGAAGAAGGTAGAAAATATTGCCTAGCTAAATACTTTAAGTCCATATGTGAGTGCCTCCAGTGAATATGAATCCAAATGTGAATCTCACCAGCCCACGGGTGCCTCCAGCCAAGCATTTCACCAACCAAAAGACAGCCTGATGCCACAAAGACTGAGCTGCCAAGAGAGTCTCATGCCCAAGAGAGTGTCCTGCTGAAGAGAGTCTCACTGAAGACAGGAGAGAATCAAAAAGCCAGTGACTCTGGCCAGGGTCTCCTCAACCTTAGTGAGTCACTGAAGCCGAACTCCTCTTTAATACCAGAAATGCAAGGCTGGTTTAACATTAGGAAAACCATCCACATAATTGACCATATCTATAACCAAACTAGCAGAAATCACATAATTATCTCAATAGATTCAACACCTATTCCTATTGAAAACACTATAAAATATAGGAATAGAAGGACCTTTCTTCAAAATAATACAGTGTTCCTTTAAAACCATCAGCAAGAGGGCAGCTAGGTAGCTCAGTGGATTGAGAGCCAGACCTAGAGACGGGAGGTCCTAGGTTCAAATCTGGCCTCAGACACTTCCCAGCTGTGTGACCCTGGGCAAGTCACTTAACCCCCATTGCCTAGCCCTTACCACTCTTCTGCCTTGGAGCCAATACACAGTAAGGAAGGTAAGGGTTTAAAAAAAATCAGCAAGTACCATCTGCAATGGGGATAAGTTAGAAGCCTTCCCTATAAGATCAGGCATGAAGAAAGGATGCTCATTATCACCACTATTATTTAATATTGTATTAGAAATGCTAGTGGTAGCAGTTAGCAAAGAAAAAGAAATTGAAGGGATTAAAGTAGGCAATAAGGAAACTTAACTTATCACTCTTTGCATATGATATAATGGTATATTTAGAGAATCCTAGAAAATCAACTAAAAATCTAGTAGAAATAATAACTTTAGCCAAGTTGCAGGATACAAAATAAACTCAAATAAATGATCAGCATTTCTATATATTTCCAACAAAACTCAGCAGCAAGAGTTAGAAAGAGAAATAAACACTAATACATTACTGGTGGAGTTGTGAATTGATCCAACCATTCTGGAAGGCAATTTGGAATTATGCCCAAAGGACTTTAAAAGAATGCATGCCCTTTGATCTAGGAATGCCACTACTAGGTTTGTACCACAAAGAGATAATAAAAAAGGGTTGTACAAAAATATTCATAGCCACACTCTTTGTAGTGGTAAAAAAATTGGAAAATGAGGGAATGTCCTTTGATTGGGGAATGCCTGAACAAATTGTGGTATATGATGGTGAGGGAATACTATTGTGGTGTAAGGAATGATGAACTGGAGGATTTCTATATGAACTGGAAGAACCTTCATGAACTGATGCAGAGTGAAATGAGTAGAACCAAGAGAACATTGTCCACAGAATGTGAAACACTGTGGAACAATCAAATGTTATAGCATCTACTGCATTTTCTGACTACTTCTATTATCCATTACCTGTGCATTCAGTGCAGTAGAATTAGCATCAGGATCAATATTGGGCTGATCAGCAGATAGCAATTTAACTACTATTACTCTCACCTGCTCTTAGAAAAGACAGAAGTCCTCTCTGTGTGTGTATCATTATTTATTCCCCCAATTGTGATCATCCTATCAATAAAGAACATAGGGGTAATTTTAATGTGACCACTGGAAAAATTCTATGGTGGTAGGAATTTAGCAGACTGATTAACAAGTTTCTGTTGAATAGGTGATTGGGCATGATAAAATATTATGGAATAAAAAGTATTTCTGATAGTAATCTTGTGTAGTAATTCTTTGGGTAACTTTCAGAAAATGATAGAATTTCACCTATGAACATAGTTTTTTAATACTCTTTTAGAAGTTTAGATGCATGTATGATGAGATTACATGCTTGCAACATAGCAAATACCTCTTTTACATGTGAGATGTTTGCTTAAGAAAACACATTTTGCTTTAATTCCAGCATTTTTATGAATGAAGAGAAATGAATTATTGTAATTAGATTTATCTTAATGATTATTTTTAAAGCATCTTACAGTTGTATTTATGGCTAATGGAAAAGTGGCCTTGGCAGAATCCCATGATGTCAGCACAGCTCTCTCCATACCAAGCCGTTGCTTGCTCAAGGCTCTGGTGTTCTTGCCATGCACTCGCAGGAGTGTTTGATGTGTTTTGTATAGTTTTCCTGTTAAGCATAACTTTAAAAATCACCTTTGTAATCAAGCAATTCAAAATGTGACAAACATACCCAAATTAAGGTTACATTTGTCTATAGCAGTGATTCCCAAAGTGGGTACTACTGCCCCCTGGTGGGTGCTGCAGGGATCCAGGGGTAGCAGTGATGGCCACAGGTGCATTTATCTTTCCTCTTAATTGCTATTAAAATTTTTTAAAAATTAATTTCCAGGGGGCTAAGTAATATTTTTCTGGAAAGGGGGCGGTAGGCCAAAAAAGTTTGGGAACCACTGGGCTGTAGTTAAAATATGCTTCTTTCTGATTGTACAATACTTATTACATTAAAGGTAAACCAGGGAGAAAAAAGTAGACTTTTCTACTAGTAGCAATGCAATGATCCAGGACAATCCAGAGGGACTTATGAGAAAGAATGCTATCTACATCAAGAGAAAGAACTGTGGGAGTAGAAATGAGGAAGAAAAACATATGATTTATCATTTGTTTATATGGATACATGTTTCTCATTCCTCTTGTCCTGAGTTCCTCTGTATAATTTTAATTTTAGTCTACTAGATCTTACTTCTTCCTCTAAAACTTCTATGAAATCTAAGCTCCCAAAATCTGGGTTGCACACTATGACCATCTTCTCTATCACAGACTCTAGTAGGTAGATAGTAGTCACTTCCTCCTCTGATTCCCATATGGTATTCTGTCATACTCAATCTATTTTCATGACTCATCCATTTCCTCTTTCTGTCAAGATGATCTATAGTATACAGTATTATGATGACAAAAATGTTTCTATTTCCCTATCTCTCCATGCTTCCCCTTTCTGATTCCTGGATTTTCTCACATGAATATACACTTTTCAACCCATTGCAATGTAACTTAATTCAACTAAAACTCCTCTCTCCAAAGTTACCAAAAAAAATCTCATAACTGATCATTCCAATGGATTTATCTAAGTGTATGTCCTTTTTGGCTTCATAGCATTTGGATGGGTCGGCTACTGCCTCTGCTTACATACACTCCTTTCTTATATTGTGTGACACAATTTCCTCCTGTTTCTCTTCATATTTGCATGATTAATCCTTTGAAATATTTTTGATGGATCATTATGCATGTATGACCCCCTAAAGATATTTCCAGGGTGCTTCCCCCCTCTTTTCCTCATGTCTCTTCCTCACATAGGACATTCTTTCTTGCATTTCAGCGTCTTTATCAAGGCTCTTTGAAATTCATGCAGTCCTAAAAATTGGGACACACCCTTTAAATGGTCCTCCAAGAATAGAGTATGCTACTCAAATAAGTTCATCCTGCAAATTTACTTCCAAGAGTTTTCATTTGACAAATATTATAAATCATTAGAATACTATCTGAAAATACATTCCTCTAAAGTTTCTATAATCCTACTTATCTCAATGGAATCAAACCTTTCGTAAGCCTTTTTCTAAAACTCTGAAACTTTTACTTTAAAAATTCTCATTGTCATTACCAACAGATTCCAACTTTCTTTAACTTTCTACTCTTTCTCCTCTTGCTAAATATTAGTGATTTGGAGCATTTTTTCATTTGGCTATTGGTAGCTTGGATTTTTCCTTTAAAAACTTCCTGTTAATATTCCTTGACCATTCATCATTTGGGGAATGACTCTTATAAATTTGAATCAATAACATATATAACTTGGAAATAAGACTTTAATCAGAGAAATTTATGTTGAAGATATTTTTCTCAGTTAATGTTTTCCCTTCTAATCCTAGATGCATTCAAGCTACATCCTTCTTTTTAAACATTATTTTACTTTTTTCAACTGATAAGAATCCACCTTCTCTCCTTCCTGTGCTTTTCCTCCTGCTCCACTCCAAGAAAAACAAAACAAAATTCTGCATTAGCCATATCCAAAAAATTATATCTCAGTCTACATTATGAGTCCATCAGCTTTGTCAAGAGGTAACATGTTTAATCCTGAGTTCTTTGGAATCTGGTAGGTCGCTATGTCTATTAGAATATTATACTGCTTCTTTATAAAGAAGAGGATGGTAAGAGAGATGGCAAGCGAATGTACTCTCATATGGTGTTTATTTGCTTCTGCTCCCTTGTCCTTCTCTTTGCCTTACCTAGAGCTCAAAGACAGGTTGTTATCCTTTTTCTCTTTTTTAACTCTTCTTTATGATCTACCCTCTGTGATTAGAGCTTATTTTGTTTAGGGCTAATCCTCCTCCTTTTGCCTTCTTCTCTTCCCCTCCTGTATCCCTGCCAAGTGAAATCTATTTCTGCAGTTTGTGGGCATGGGTGTATATTCTTCCCTCTTAATCAGTTCAGATGAAAGTGAGATTTAAGTGTTGCCCTACTCCTCCCTTGTTTTACCCAAATTACATGGGATACTTTTTTCCATCCTTTTTCTAGATTGTCTATGACTGAATGATGATCAGTTTCTGAACACATGCATACAGTTTGTTCATATTTACCTTTTTGTTTCTCTTGCCTCCTTTGGTCTGTTTTTCCAACTGCTTGAAAGTCTTCTAATTCATTAAAAAATACACATGACCCAATTGAATTATACTCAGTTTTGCTGAGTAAGGTTTTTTGTTTTTGTTTTTTGTTTTTTTTGCCTTCTGGACAATTGTTTTTGCTTTCCAAGCACTTTAATCATCTGGAGTGGTAGCTGCTAAATCATCTATGATGCTGACCTACAGAGGTGGGAGGGATTGAAGAAGGAGCCATTGGTTCCTCTGGGCTGGTAGGGGTAGCAGTTTCCCATAGATTTCACTCCAGGAGATGAAACCTAAAGGAAGGCCTTCAGCTTCTCCATAGAAGATTTCTGGGAAGGATAAAGACAATGTCACTCAACATAAAAAGGCATGGGCAGATTGTGATCCCTACCAGTTCTCAGAGGATCCACAATAACCAGCTCATAGTTAAACAAAAATCCTATTCAAACATGTGTAATCATCAGGTGTCATTGTGGACAGCAAAGTTGACTAATTGATATGCTCTTCCTCCTATTCTCTTCTTTATGGAAAAGAGCAGTGTTGAGTTACAGTTTACTCATATCTCCTCCCATGGGACCAGTTCAGACATAACCCTTTTTTTGGTCACTGTCCATTCCTACCTCAATAATCAGGAAGCATTTATTAAAAACCTACTACATACCAGGCACTGTGCTAAGCACTGGAGATAAAAGAGGCAAAAGACAGTTTGTGCCCTCAACGAGCTTATGATCAAAAGTGGGGGGTGGGGGGAAACAACGTGCAAACAAATGTACAAAGCAAGGTATATATAAGAAAACTGAAAATAATTAACAGAGGGAAGCCACAAGAATTAAGGAAGGCTGGGGAAGGATTCTAATGAAAAAGACAAAACTTTAGCTGAAACTTAAAGAAAGGCAAGGGAGGTCAGTAATCAGAGTGAAAAAAAGAGAAAATTCCAGGCTAATGTAAGGAAGCCAGAGAGGATGTCTAGAGCTAAAGATGGAGCATCTTCTTCATGGAACAATCAGGAGGCCAGTGTCACTGAATTGGAGGCAGGTTGTGAGCCTGAAGCACTGGTATGGCTCTACAGTAAAAGGGAAGGAAGGAGATCATGAGGGCTTAGGGGGAAAGATAATTAGTTATATTTTGCACATATCGTGTTTAAGATTTCTACTGAACATCCAGTTTGAGATGTTTGAAAGGCAGTTAAAATGCCAGGCTGGAGGTCAGCAGAGTTTAGGGCAAGATTAGTAGTAGATTTAGAATCAGCAGCATGGAGGTGGTAATTAAATCAATGGGAATTGATCAGATCACAGGGTGAAATAATATAGATGAAGAAGAGAAGAAGGCCCAGGGCCAAACCCTGAGGGAAACCTAAAGTTAAAGGGCCCAGCAAAGGAGACAGGAATGGCCAGGTGGATAGGAGGAGAACTAGGAGAGAGCAGTGTCCTAAATACCTATATGGAAGAAAATATCAAGGAAAAGAAAGTGACCAACAATGTCGACAGTACAGAGAAATCAAGGATAATGAGTGCTGAGAAAAGGCCATTGGGTGAGAGAGGAAGAAAATTTGGAACTCAAACTAAAGTAAAAATGTAAAAAAAATTCTTTAATAAACATTACAAACTAAAAAAAAGAAATCCAAAAGACAAAAAAGTCATTAATTTGGGAAATAAGAGATCATTAGTAACTTTGAAGAGAAACTTTTCAGTAGACTGATAAAATTGGAAGCCTGATTACCTACCTCCTTCCTTTTATGTATGTGGAGATTTAATAGGCAGACCCTTTTGCAACATTTAGCTTGTTTTTTTTTGCTTAGGTGCAATATGGTGGCTCCCAATTCCACATGGCCCCTTTTTTCTGTTATTTTATGGAGCTTTATCATGATCATAACAGTTCAAACTGAAAGTTTAGATCCATGACCTAATTTCAATTTTGTTATTTCTAGCTAACTCCTGGCTTCTATTCTCTTTTACTCCAGAGAAACTAAATATACAGATATACAATATAAGACTTCATGACTGACCATGGATTTCCATAACATACAAAACCAGGATAAAGAAAACAGCCTGCTATCAAGACTTTTCCTCAGTCCTGGAATAAAAGATAATAACTGGTAGCTTTCATTCATGTTTCTTATTTCATGATGTCACTGGGCACCCACATACCCCATCATAATCTCTCTGACAAAGTTTAGTTCTATTCTCTCTCTGATCTCTTACCACCTCTCCAGATGCCACTTGTCTTGGGTTCCAGTGCAGGAAGGGGAGGGGAAGAAGGGTAATGTTGAAGATTTCACCACTGCTGCTACAGCTTGTCTGGGGGCTAGTTGTCCTAGCTCCTTCTCAGTTAGTGCCCCCACAGGTTGTGTCCCTTTTTCAAAACCCTTAAACATAATTCAAATCTACCTTCCAGTTCAATGATCAAAATAGTCCCAATCTATCTCTGGACTGAAAGGGAACACTTGTGCCTCTGAGCTAAAAATATCTGATGGGATTTTTCCAAATTATTTTTGCATAATCATTGGGGTGGGAGAAGGGATGAAAAACAGTTATAAACTATCAGCCTGGGGAAAAACTTTTGAGTGTAAAAACAGCCACAATGAATGAACACAGTTGTCAATGGAAACATTTAATTGAGTAATTTAGACATTGTCTATCAAAGGTCAAATTAGCATGTTTTTCTACCATTACATAATCCTCAGCAGTACTTTATAGGAGTCAGGTTGAACCAGACAGTCTTTCATGTTTTAATGCTCATTAGAATGTTTCCAGATTAACCATTTAAAAATATAATGCTTTTTTTTTTAAAAAAATCATTTCTTTTTAGTAGCAACTGCCTGACAGTTTTGATAAAAGTTGAATTCAGACAAATTATCTTTAGTGAGAACAATAATTTTTATTGCCCTACTTTATAGTTAATGCTTTTCATAATGTATTTAATTTCTACTTCCAAGCCAGATGCCCATTTTGGAATTATTTGATGCAATTCATTTTCTAAAACCCATTTTTAAGAAACTGTTACATGATATATGAGGTGCACTAAAATAAGGTTTTATTTATTACAAAACAATGAAAACTGTAATTAAGAAAACAATCTGCTGTATCCATTGGCATATACACTTGCTGACTCAGAGAAAGCATTTTAAAAAGATGGTAGAAATACATCACAGGAAGATGAGAGGCTCCTGGAGATTTTCTTTCTTCAATCATCTTCACCACATATCTTCAGAAGGGCTGTCTCATAGTCTCCAGATGTATCTGACTGCAAGGACAAAGTGGAGTTAGGTAGGGAGTGAAACTGAGATAATATTAATAAAAAAGGATTAAAATAAAGCAAAAAAGACTACATTTTTGAGGAAGGTCTCTGTGATATAAGGGAGACTCTTTGGAAAATCCATAAACAGGGACCAATTTAGTATACTACAGGCATAATTATATACCTATTTATAGGCACAAAACTGAATCTGAACCCCCTCTTATCTTACAACCAAACACTATGTATTATAATCGATGTTAATTATGTCATGCATTCATATATTGCATGTGCATAATAGCTTCTAAAACCACAAAAATATAATCTTTTTTAAAATAATGGTAACACAACAGGGCAGCTAGGTGAGTGAGTGGATTGAGATGGGAGGTCCTAGGTTCAAATGTGACCTGAGACATTTCCTAGCAGGGTGACCATGGGCAAGTCACTTAATCCCCATGGTTTAGTCCTTACCACTCTTCTGCCTTGGAACCAATATATAGTATTGATTCTAAGTTGGAAGGTGAGGGACTTTTAAGAAATGGTAACACTACAATTCTGTAAAATTGAGTACAGAATGGTGAAATGGAAAAAAATAAGACTAGAGTGGTACTCAGGAGAACTGACTTCCCATCATAGCTCTGCTCTGTCCCTACATAGTTGTGTTCCTAGTACACATTATTTTACCTCTCTAAACCTATTTTCTCATGTATCTTACACAACCAGATGATTTAAGGATCCTTCTGGAACTGACAATCATATCATAATTCTTAGTTTTAATATAGAATTGATACTCTTTGTAAGAAGGAAAATTTAGGTATTTATAGATATATATTAAAATGTGTGGCCACCAGGAATCAACAATTCAGGTTGATTCCATAATTAAATCAGACCCCAGTCAGCATCGGGTTGAAGAGTTTATTTACAATCTGGTAGGTAAAAAGTAGGAATAAAGAGAAAGGGAGAGGCTAGTCCAGGCCTTTGGCCTGGATGGAGAGAGAAGGTTAAAAGGCTAAATAAATGAAGCTGCAAGCCGCAAGGCCTGACAGCCAGATAGGCAGAGTTTAGAAATGGCCCAGCTAGGCCAAGGAAGTCAGCCTAACTTACCCACGTGACAATACAGAGTGCAAGCATTCTGTGGTCTCAGGAGATACTTCTGCTCCCAGTTCGAGACTGCAACTGCCTCCACAGGAAGTTCACTAACTTACTTAAAGAGATAGTGTCTTTCATCACTTCCTGTGGTCCACCTCTAATTCAAATGGACAAATGGCAGTTTCTACATTGATTTGGACTACCCAAAGGGCAGTCCCTTATTCTTGATTTGTTACTTATTGTCACGTGTGGGTAACTCGTCTCCCCTCCCCACTAAGGGAGGTTAGGGTGACATCATTAGCACGCCTAGGTTGAGTAGATTTTTGACTATTAATGGGCTCGAGCTAATTCCATTTACACACTTTTAAAATATAGGAGGGGTACTACTTCTGGGTTAAGATGGCCCCACAGTAGAAGCTCTTCCTCTCCTCTCCACAAACCAATATAAAGTGCTACAAAAGGACAAAAACAAAATCATATGAGTGAAGGGGCTCTACTATAGGGCACAATATTGAAAATAGGCAAAGTTTGGGCATTTCCAAACTAAAAGGGGGCAAAAATTACTCCCACTGAAGGGCAAACTCATCACCCCTCCCCAACTTCACCTACAGCACCAGAGTTGGAGCAAGTGTGGGGCAACTGCTAGGTTCTCAGGGGCTGGATGAGGAAACCAGAGACTTAACCCTAAGAGTGGTATGACTTGGGATCCCAGGAAGGTAAGGAACATGGAGCTTTGGTGCAGAGACAGTGCAGGACTGCACACAGCAGAATCCTCTGCAGAGATTCAAATAATAGCCTCAGGGTAAAAAACTTTCTGGAGCTCAATGCAAAGATTGTCCACAATCCTTGCTCAGACTTTTGACCAAGAAGGAACAAAGCAATGGCCACCAACTCCCAAGAACTACAATCCACAACTACCAAAAAACCCAAGAAGAAAACCTTGACCCTAGATAATTTTTATGCAGAAAAATTCCAGACTAAAGAGGAGACAGCATAAGACGAAAAATAAGGAAACACATCCAAACCTTCCAAAAAAAAAAAAAAAAGGAAGTTGGTCCTAAGCTCTTGAGGAGCTCAGATTTGAGATTATGAGAAAGATAGAAGAAACCTGGCAAGAAAAGTGGGAAATAGTTCAAAAGAAAATAACACTTTAAAAGAAAGAATTTCCCACTTGGAAAATGAAGCCCAGAAATTATATGAAATGATAAGCATATTGAAGACCAGAAATGAAATGACCTGCTGGAAGCCATGAAAAGTAGGATAAAAAAACTAAAAAGGAAAATCAAAAGATTATAGTTGAAAAAATCTTTAAAAACTAGAATTAGGCAAGTAGAAGCCAATGATCTCACAAGACAGCAAGAATTAATAAAGCAAAGTCAAAAGAATGACAGATTAGAAGGAAACACAAAATATCTCATTGAGAAGACAGTTGACTTGGAAAACAGGTCTAGGAGAGACAATTTGAGAATCACTGGCCTACCTGAAAACCTGAACATAAACAGAAACCTTGACATCATAATACAAAAAATTATCTAAGAAAACTGCCCCGATGTTTTTCAACAAGAGGGCAAAATAGACATTGAAAGAGTCCATAGATCACCCTCTACATTAAACCCTCAAAAGACAACCCACAGGAATGTAATTGCCAAATTCAAGAGCTTCCAAGCTAAGGAGAAAATATTTCAAGAAGACAGAAAGAGACAAATTCAGATATCAAGGAGCACCAATCAGGATTACACAAGATCTGGCAGCCTCCACACTAAAGGACTAAAAGCTTGGAATATGATATTCAGAAAGAAAAGCGAATTGGGTCTACAACCAAGGATCAGTTACCCATCAAAATTGTCTATATAATTCTAGGGAAAAGTATGGGCATTCAACAAAATAGAAGATTTCCAAATATTTGTAAAGAAAAGACCAGAACTAAGCAGAAAATTTGAGTTTAAATACAAAAATCAAGAGAAACATGAAAAGGTAAATAAGAAAGAGAGGGGAAATTTTTTTTAACAGCTTCCATAAGGTCAAATTCTTTATTTCCTTATGTTTTAGGCAGGGATCTTCTGTGTAAATTGCAGGTTACAATCCAATGTACTGAATCTGGTGATATTTCTTTACATCTACCAGAGGAATCTTTGAAGGCCTTTCCATTGCTTTTCTTAGATTACAACACTACAGAGGATGACTTAGGTGCTATCTATCCAATACCCGAGGATATACCTAAGGACTTATGGTCAAAATCATACCCAGATGTTGGGTTGCTAAAATCAGCTACAAACCTCCAGTGCCAGCTGGGGGAAGATTTTTCATCAAAGATCATTAAACCCATCTGCTCAAACTAGTAGAACAGAAAAGGAAAAAAATATGAGTAAACCACAGAAAAAGAGAAAAGACATGAAAAAGAAGTGAAAAGAGAGCAAATGAAATAGAAATAGAAAAAGAGGAGGTTGTTCAAGTGAATTGGACACAGGCTTTGGAAGATCTCAAAACTCAATTAACTCAAGAACTTCAGGAACTCAAAAAGCAATCAAGAGAGGCAAGAGAGGCTGAAGACAATTTGAAAAAGGAAATATATGAACTAAAACAAGAAAATAAAGTCTTAAAAGCCAGAATTGGCCAGCTTGAAAATGAAGCAAAGACAGCAAAAGATGATCTACAAAGAAAATCAGACCAGAAGGAGAAGGATGACCAAAAAGCCAGTGATGAAATTCAGTCTTTAGAAAACAGAACTCAACAACTAGAAGCGAATGACTTCACAAGGCAGCAAGAGTATATAAAACAAAACTTAAAAAAATGAAAAATTTGAGGAGAATATGAAACACCTCATTGATTCAACCAAAGATCTGGAGAACAGAGCTAGAAGAGACAATTTAAGAATTATTGGTTTACCACAGTGGTTCCTGAACTTTTTTGGCCTACTGCCCCTTTCCAGAAAAAAATATTACTTGGTGCCCTGGAAATAAATTTTTTTAAAAATTTTAATTGCAATTATTAGGACAGATAAATGCACCTGTGGCCATCACCATCCGTCCTGGATTGCTTTAGCATCCACCAGGGGGCAGTGGCTCCCACTTTGGGAATCACTGGTTTACCAGAACATCATGATAAAAGAAAAAGTTTAGACATCATCCTACAAGAAATTATCAGAGACAACTACCCTGACATTCTCAAACAAGATGGAAAAGTGGAAATTGAAAGATCCACAGATCACCTCCTACATTTAATCCACAACTGACAACTTCCAGGAATATTATAGCCAAATTCAAAAACTACCAGACCAAGGAAAAAATATTACAAGCTGATAAAAAGAAGTCATTTAGATATCAGGGAACCACAGTTAGGATAACACAGGATCTGGCTACATCTACATTGAAGGACTGGAAGGCATGGAACACAATATAAAGCAAGAGAACTGGGTCTACAACCAAGAATCAACTATCCAGCAAAACTGACTATATTATTGCAGGGGATTGAAGACTTCCAAGCATTCATAAAGAAAAAACCAGACTTAAACAGAGAGTTTGCTACCCAAACCCAGAACTCAAGAGATTCACCATAAGGTAATTAAGAGAATGTGGGGAGGGGAAAAATCTTTTCTTTAAGGGACCCAATAAGTTCAATCAATTTGTATCCCAAGAAGAAAAGAAGATATTGGCAAGTATTAAAAATTGTTATTACCTACAGGGTAAATAGAAGAAGTTTACATAGAGGGAACAGAGACAAACTGTATAGGATGAAATGTGAAGTGATACATATATGTAAATATATGTATGTATGTATGTATAAATATATACAAAACTAAAGGGGGGAAAGAAGGAAATATTAAGAAAAATGGGAAAACAAACAAAGTGGAGTAAATTATTTTCCATTGTTCACCGCATTTGAAGCACATGCGGTGAACAGTGGAAAATAATAATACACTGTAAGGGTAAAGAGATTGGAGAGAGGAAATATTTAATACTTAAGTGCATTGAAATCAGCTTAAAGAGGGAAGAACAATCAGATCCATTTGCACAGAGAATTGATTCGCACCCTATAGAGAAGTAGAAGGGTAACAAAAGGACTGGTGGAGAGGGAAGTAACACTAGAAAGGGAGAGGGTGGGGGTGGGGTAGCTTAAAAAGATCCTAAAGAAGAATAAGAGGGGAATAAGAAGGGAGAGAGGAGAAAAGGAAGTGCAATAAGGGATGGGATTAGGGGAACTGATTAAAAACAAAACACTGGTTTAGAAGGAAATAGTGAAAGAAGAAAGGACAGGACAAGGAGAAAGAATCAATATGTCTGGGAATACACAGTTGATGATTATAACTCTGAATGTGAATGGGATGAACTTGCCCATAAAACAAAAGTAAAAAGCAAGTGAATTAGAAACCAAAATCCTACCATATGTTGTCTACAAGAAACACACATGAGACAGGCAGACATACATAGAGTAAAAATGAATGGAGCAAAATCTATTGGGCTTCAAATGAGAAAAAGAAGGCAGGGGTTGCCATCATGATCTCTGACAGAGCCAAAGTAAAAATATATCTGGTTAAAAGAGATAGGGAAGGTAAATACATCCTAATAAAAGGCAGTATAAACAATGAAGAAATATCAGTACTCAACATGTATGCACCAAATGGTATAGCTTCCAAATTTCTAAAGGAGAAGCTAATAGAGCTCAAGGATGAAATAGCAAAACTATACTAGTGGGGGACCTCAACCTTCCCCTATCAGATCTACATAAGTCAAACCAAAAAATAAATAAGAAAGAGATGAGAAGTGAATGAAACCCTAGAAAAATTAGAATTAATAGATATATGAAGAAAAATAAATAGGGACAAAAAGGAATACACCTTCTTTTCAGTAGCACATGGGACAATCACAAAGATAGATCATGTAGTAGGGCATAGAAAAATGGCAAACAAATGCAAAAAAGAAGAAATAATAAATACAACCTTATCAGATCATAATGCAATAAAAATAGTTATTAGTAAGAATATATGGAGAGGCAAACCAAAAACTAATTGGAAATTAAATAATATGATTCTCCAAAATAAATTAGTGAAAGAACAAATCATAGAAACAATTAATAACTTCATTGAAGACAATGACAATGATGAGACTTCTTACCCCAAACTATGGGATGCAGCCAAAGCAGTTCTAAAGGGAAAATTATATCACTGAGTGCATATATTAACAAATTAGGGAGGGCATAGGTCAATAAATTGGGCATGCAACTTAAAAAAACTATAAAATGAACAAATAAAAATCCCCAGATGAAAACTAATTGAGAAATACTAAAAATCAAAGGAGAAATTAATAAAATTGAAAGTAAAAGAACTATTGAATTAATAAATAAGGCTAGAAGCTGGTATTTTGAAAAAACAGATAAAATAGACAAAGTACTGGTCAATCTAATAAAAAAAGGAAAGAAGAAAACCAAATTGACAGCATTAAAGATGAAAAGGGAGACCTCACCTCTAATGAAGGGGAAATTAAGGCAATCATTAAAAATGATTTTCCCAATTTATTGCCCAAGGCAATAAATATAGTAATCTAGGTGATATGGATGAATATTTACAAAAATATAAATTGCCTAGATTAACAGCAAAAGAAATAGAATACTTAAATAATCCTATATGAGAAAAAGAAATTGAACAAGCCATCAAAGAACTCCCTAAGAAAAAATCGCCAGGGCCTGATGGATTCACAAGTGAATTCTATCAAACATTCAAAGAACAACTAATCCTAATACTATACAAATTACTTGATATAATAAGCAAAGAAGGAGTGCTTCCAAATTCCTTTTATGACACAAATATGGTACTGATTCCAAAGCCAGGTAGATCAAAAACAGAGAAAGAAAACTACAGACCAATTTCCCTAATGAACATAGAGGTAAAAATCTTAAATAGAATACTAGCAAAAAGACTCCAGCAAGTGATCAAGAGGGTTATCCATCATGATCAAGTGGGATTTATACCAGGAATGCAAGGATGGTTCAACATTAGAAAAAATGATTTTTCCCCCAGAGTATCTTCCTTAATCAAATGTCCCAGCCTCTTTTCTCTAAAATCCCATCCCAAATCATTCTGTTTCCAAAATGACACTATAAACATTTGTAAGTGGATTAGAATGACTCCCAGTGGTAATGTGCAGTTGGTCTTCATTGCCATCTATTATAATTTCCCTCTTCATGATAAAATTTCTCTTGAGTTAGAGGCAGCTAAGCAATTTTTCAGGACCATGTAAAAGATTTCACTAGGAACGCCAACATTGGTCCTTTTGAATCTAAAGAAGTAAAATTCTAAAGAATAATAAAAATTCTAAAGAATAATTAAAAACTTAAAATTAAAAAAAAATTACTAACGATGTAAAAGGACATTCGATATTTGTTGTCTTTCTCTATGACTTATGCCATTGTTTATTCTTAGAAAAACACTCAATTCAGGGGAAAGTAGGTAGCACAGTGGATAGTATGCCAGAGATGGAGTTGAAAAGACCAAGGTTTAAATGTGGCTTCAGCCACTTCCTAGCTTTGTAACACTTGGTCCCAGTTGCCTAGCTCTTGCTGCTCTTATGCCCTAGAATCAATACTTAGTACCAATTCCAAGAGAAAAGTCAAGGGTTAAAAAAAGATATTCAATACTGAAAAAAATTAATGCATTGTTGAAGGCATTCTGGGCATGAGTAAAATATAAAATAAACTAGTCCATCAATTAGTATATATCAAGCATGCACTAATATGCTTATGTGTTGGGCACTGTTCTAGATGCTGAGTATAAAAAGACAAAAAATGAAAAAGTCTGTCTTAAAGTTAATTGCATTGTATTTGGAGAAACACATGTAACAACATGTACCACACATATAAAGGAAGAATTGAGGGAAAATGAAAAGAAAGTTGTATTTGGAGTCAAAGAGTTCAAATGCATGCCATTGCAGAAGCCATTCCCCAATCCCTAGAATCGCTTCATCTTTCAGAATCCTTAGTTTCTTTCAAAGTACCTCCTACTTGAAGCTATGTCCACTAATACTTTCTCCCTCCCAAAATTTCTCTGCATTTATGTGTACATTGTATTCCCCAAATAGAATTCAAGTTTCCTGAGGAGGACTGGTTTGTTTTTGTGTTGTATGTTGAGGATGTGGCTTTCTTATAGTAGATATTTGCACATAACACAAGCTTAATAAATGTTTCTTGAATTTAACTGACTCAAATTGAATTAATAAGCACATGAGAGCAAATCTAACTTAATATATATCTTTCTTTTTTTTAATCCTACCTTCTGCCTTAGAATCAATGTTCCAAGGCAGAAGAGTGGTAATTGTGAATTAAGTGAATTGCCCAGGATCACATAGCAAAGAAATGCCTGAAGCCACATTAGAATCCAAGACCTAATTCTCAATCTACTGATCCACCTATGTTTACCTTTTGACCTAGTAATTCCACTAGTAGGTTTACTTCCCAAGAAGACCAGGGTACAGGGAAAAGAACTTTATGGTCTATATAGCTGCTGTTTTTGTATAACAAAGAACTGGAAAATGAATTCCCTTCAATTGGGAAATGGCTAAACAAATTGTGGCATTTGATTATGATGGAATAATACAACACTTTAAGAAATAATAAACAGGTTAAATTTAGAAACAATCTGAAAAGACCTACATGAAGTTATGAAGAGTGAAATGAAGAAGCAAGAAAACATTATACATGGCAAAAGAAACACTATTTGAAGAATGATTTGTGTATGTCTACCTCCAGAGAAAAAATTGATAAAGGGTAAATAAGTAAGACATACTTTATAATATTTATACACATGCCTTTTTGTCAAATGATGCCTTCTCTAATGGGGAAAGAGGTTAGAGAGAGAGTTAACTGAGCATTTTAATCTAACAATTTTTTTCAACACTGCTAGGTTCATGGGATCATTATTCTAAGCATAATGATGATGATGATAGCAACAATTATAATTATAAAAATAATGACAACAATAGTTCTAACATTTAGTGCTTTAAAGTTCACAGAAGTCTCAAATATATTATCAGATTGCACACATGGTACAATATTATAGACAAAATGAATGAACCAACTCTATATTGGTTTTAGGATGGACCATCTCTGTACTGGTTCAGACATTGTTTTGTTTCTGCTCAACAGGGACCCTTCACATTAAGTAAAAGTTTCCCTTTTTTCCAGAACCTTGGACTTTACTATTGAAAACTCAGCAGTGATAATACAAATATGAAGAAGCTCAGCAACCATATACTAATATGGAGAAAGAAATCCAAGTTTTCTCTCTTTAGTATTTAGAGCAGTAAAAAGAGGCAAAGAGAATTTCTTTGTGAAAAAAATGAAAAGTCTTAATGAAGAACTAGGAAAACTTAGTGAAGAACTAGGGAAATAATATGTACAAAGAAACATAAATAGAAGAATAATAACAAAACCCAAATTGAACACTTTATATTTTAACGATTAATAAAAATGAAAATGCACCTCTCTACTTTCTTTGTAGGAATAAGGAGCATTGCATATACCATCAAACTCGGGTGTTTAGTTGAACTGCCTCTCTCTCTCTCTCTCTCTCTCTCTCTCTCTCTCTCTCCTCACTCACTTTCATTCTTTGTTATCAGGAATAATTATCTAGGAGAAAGCAGATTTGGAATTGAAGATATTAAGGAAAAAAACTGTTGTCAAATTCTCACCTTGATGGCTGAAGAGAGGGAGCACCCATAATGCTTCTTATATTCTCCTCGAATATCTAAAAGGTCAATTTCTGATCTGGAAACCATTATTCGATTCAGAGTCAATTCATCAGTGCCAGCACCCTGTTAATAAATATAGATGTTAATGGCATGAATATTTCAGAACAGAAAACCAACATGTATATTCATCTGTATGGAGAAGAAATAACATATTTGCTAAAAAGATCCTGACTCAACAGGATACCTAATCTCCAATGAATAAGCACAAACTCTGGAGTGCGACAACCTGGGCTCAGGTCCTTTCTCTGGTTTTCTCAAAGCCTCCATGTAAAGAAGATTCCTCTATATTTTCCTTGGATTGGATTCCACCATTACTGTACCATCCCCCTTCCCTCAATTTTTAGCCTCCTTCTGTATGCTGTTCTCCATTAAACTCTAAGCTCTTTGAAGGTGGGAACTGCCTCCGTTTTCTTTATTTGAATCCTCAGTTCTTAGCAAAATGCTTGAAACATAGTAGGGTCTTAATAAATGTTTAATGTATTGTAATAAATATAATGAACTGTGTGACCTTATAAAGCCATTTCAAATCCTTGGGACTCAGTTTCCTCTTTTATAAATTGAGTGGGTCTGACTAGATGGACCTCTGAGAGCTCTTCTAACTCAGGATTCTATTAATTATTATATTTTGCTGAGCAAAAAGCAGCAGGGAATAATGGGCTAAGTCTAAAAGTGGTTAGACTAAAGGAAAATAAGTCTTTCATTCTCACTGTGAAGTGTATCATTACTCAGGACTTCGACTTTTCCATTTATAACAATTATACATACATGCATGCACACATACATATATATTAGAATTGGTCATAATAACTGGCCCCCCTACTCCTGAGTAATAGATGTTCTACAAATTAATAATGAAAAAGATAACATTCAAATATGAAAAAATTGTAAAATCCCATCAATACATTTGTATTGTTTTTTATTGTCTCTCCCTCCTCCTCTTTTCTCCTCTTTTCAGGAAACTAAACATGATTAAATTAATGACCAACCTTCAAAGCTTTATGCAGTCTTTCAGCTAAAAAGGCAGGCAAGTTCTTCACGCAATGAACTGTTTTAAAAAATCAAAATAAGGTTCAATTTGTAAACAAGTTTTATCAATTGCAGCATTGGCAAACCTTTTAGAGATCATGTGCCCAAAATTCACCTTCAAGTTGCCTAAGCTCCCTGCATTAACCCAAGACAGCGGAGGGAGGAAGTGAGTTTTGGGCTGCTGGACAGATGGGCAGGACATCTGAAAATTGTCCTCAGGCACGGTGGAGAGGGGAAACAGCAGGCTCCCCCCCCCCCCCCGGCACACTGGGGCACGTGTACCATGCCTTCACCAACAGGGACCTAAGGGCAATGCATTCCCAAGACTTTTAGGAGCCAACCTGAATAAATACAACTAGGAAAGGACTCTGCTTAAATCCCACTCCAGAACTCTATGTGGACCCATTTACATTGATGCTATGGACATTAGTTGACCATATAGACAATAAGAGCATTTACCAAAATCACTCCAAATTCCTAGGTCTCTTAAGAGGATAGACTAGATCAGCATTGGTGAACCTTTTAGAGACTGTGTATCCAAACTGCAACTTCAAGCAGCCTGTGAGCCCCTGACATTACCCAGAGAGCAGAGGGAGAAAGTGCTAACATTGGGCTGCTGGACAGAGGGATGGGGTATGCACAAAATGTCCTCAGGCACAGTGGAGGGGTGAAACAGAGCAGCCCCCTCTGGCAATCTAGGGCACGCATGCCACATCTTCACCACATAGCACTAGATGATTCAATGTTCCTTATTCCAAGGCATCAGGCACCTGGGTTTGCCTTGATTACACTCCAAAATGTGTCATGGTTTTCCATGAAAGCAATCTTCTTGGGACAAAAAGGCACAAAAGCATTCATCAAAATATATCATTGAGAGGTTCCGGGTTAAGATGGCGGCAGAGTAAGAAGCAGCTCTTAACCTCTCCTGACCGAATCATACAGAATTCCTCAAGGGGACATAAAAACAAGTCCAGGCGAACGGAGGAACCCCACAAGAGGGCACAGCGTGGAAGGTACATGGAATTGAGGCATTTCCATGCTATAAAGGGGTGAAACAGCTCTCACTAAATCGCGGGCTGAGCAACCACCCCACCCCCACCCACTCCACACACAACACCTATAGCGCAGAGGCCAGCTAGGAAGAGGTGGAGCAAGTTTGGGGCACCCATTGAGTCATTGGTGGCTCCGGGGCCTGTTCCTGAGAGCGGTGGGATTTGGGACCCCAGGAAGCTAGCGAGCGCACGTGGAATTTGAGCGCGGGAGCAGGACACCGGGAGCAGACACAGGGCGCAGAGCGCGGGCTGAGAGCTCAGGCATGGGTGGAGGCGTGGGTGGAGGCAGACACAACCAGGAGCTAAAGCTCTGAAACCCTGAGTGGGGAACCGGTGCAGACAGGCATACGACTGTGGAAGCAGCGCCCTGAGACTTGTAAAGAAACCTCTGGCAGAGGATCAAGCAACTGGCAGAGGATCCACCAGGGGGCTTGACCTTGGAAAAAACCAGACAGACCTCAGGAGCCAATAGACCGCAGACAGACCCTGAGCGCAAGGATAAACCTGAGAAGCTGCTGGGCTAACGATGGCTACTCAGTCTCAGGAAGTTCAGAAGAGAAAGAATAATAACAAGAAAAAGAAGTCTTTAACACTCGACAGCTTTTACACAGAGAAAATCCAGACAACCGAGCAAACAGAGGAGGAGAACAAACAAGCATCCGGACCCTCCTCAAATAAGGAAAACTCCTCACAAGCTATGGAAGAGTTCAAAACTGAGATTTTGAGGAAAATGGAAGATATCTGGCAAGAAAATAACAGTTTAAAAGGTAGTATCTTGCAACTGGAAAGTGAGGCTCAGAAACCAAATGAACTGATAAGCAAATTGAACACCAGAAATGACCAGATTGAAAAGGAATACCA
>NC_058135.1:36106855-36115595 GCF_016433145.1 Gracilinanus agilis | reverse complement strand
TACCAACAATTTGGAAATTGGTCTTGTTCAAGGACACATGACAAAACTAGTGGAAACGCGCATCGGCCAAGGGTGGGGGGGGTGCGGGGGGGGGTTGAAGGGGAAAGGTGGAGCATGAGTCATGTAACCATGTTAAAAATGAATATTAATAAATGTTAAAAAAAACTGCATACTGAAAAATGCAAGTGAACCACCCCATCTACCACAGCACACTAATGCCAGAATACTGGGGTGGGGGTCATCCCAACAGAGGAGCACCTTAGATTCATCTCTTACAGCATCAGACCCTGGGAGTGAGTTCTGGAGGGGCAGAGTGTGCTGAGGGTTCTCAAGCCTCTGCTGCAGTAGTGAAGCCAGCCCCAAGGTATAATCCAGAGAACCAGGGCATAGGCAATGCCTAGATTCCAGGTCAAGGGTTACACCAAAGAACACCTCAGAAGAGAGAAACTTTCAAAGACTTACCCCAGGGCAGAATAATGCAACCTACTTATCCCAATAAACCAGTAGAGAAGAGAGCCTCAACAAGCTTACAATCTACAGGCAAAAAACAACAACAATAACAAAAATTCCAAAAACCAAAAGGCTAAAATTATGAGTAAACAATAGAGAAAGAAGATAACTATCAAAAGCTTCTACAGGGATAAAAAGCAAACAAAGAAACAAAAAAAACCAGAGCTGACAGGGAATGACAGGATCCAAGGAAATTTAAGCAAAATCTCAAAACAAACAAACAAACAAACAAAAACAAACCCTGGAAATTGGTCTCACACTCTGGAGGAACTCAAAAAGGAATTCGAAAACCAATGAGACAGATTAAAGAAAAATGGAGGAAAAAACAACAGCTTAAAAAAGCAAAATTGGTTGGAGTTCCAGTAAGATGACAGCATAGATGGAGCGAATTTTAAAACCTCCGCACCTTTACACACAAGATAGAAAACAATATGCTTCGAGAAGAAAGAGGACCAAATCTAATAATGGGACAGAGCAGGGGGACCCCTACTGCAGCACAACTAAAGGGGTAAGCCAAGAAAAAGGCTTCAATACTTGAACTATTGGGACTGAGGGCATAGAAGGGGAATCCCAGGATCCCAGGACGCCTCCCCCATGTGCTGTGTGGAGTCTCCAGTGGCCGGGAAATCTCAGGGCTGGTGGATGCACTGGTCAGGAGAGAGGGCCTTGCTGGCAAAGGACTCAGGGAGTCAAACACAGGCACTGGAGAGGTGACTGGAGGAGAAAACCAGAGAAACACAGCAAAAATGCCCAAAAGATGGTGGCTTAGAGAGAGCCAAACCCCAGAGCACAGACAGCTTGGCTTCCTTATACCGAGATAGAGAATTCAGGGCTTCAAGAGGAAAGAAAACCAGATCAAACACAGCATATAGCACAGGGGGACCCCACTGCTGGAGAGCTCAGTTCAGAGAAAAACGCTCCTTCTTGTCACCCCACCTTTTCTGTTTTTTTTTGTTTGTCTGTTTGTTTTTCCCTCCCCTTGAGGTTTTGAGGTTTTAGCCTCAGAGCAGACTAATTCAATCAATAGGGGAATAATCCCAACAATTGGACAGACTGAGAAGTCTTCCAAGGGCAGAGAAAGTAACTACAAACCTTTGCCCCTGGAGGGAAGATCTTTCATCAAAGATCATTAAATACATCTGCTCAAACTAGCAGAATAAGGAAGGGAAAAAACATGAGTAAGCAACAGAAAAAGAGAAAAGAAATGACAATTGACAGCTTCTTTCAAGGAAGTGAAAAGGGAGCAAATGAAACAGAAATAGAAGAAGAGGAAATAGTTCCAGTGAACTGAACACAGGCTTTGGAAGATCTTAAAATTCAATTAACTCAAGAATTTAAAACTGAATTAATTCAAGAACTTCAGGAACTCAAAAAACAATCAAGAGAGGCTGAAGACAATTTGAAAAAGGAAATACATGAGCTAAAACAAGAAAATAAATCTTAAAAGCCAGAATTGGCCAGCTTGAAAATGAAGCAAAGAAAGCAAAAGATGATCAAAGAAAATCAGACCAGAAAGAGAAGGATGACCAAAAAGCCAGGGATGAAATTCAGTCTTTAAAAAACCGAACTCAACAACTAGAAGAAAATGACTTCACAAGGCAGCAAGAATATATTAAACAAAATTTAAAAAATGAAAAAATTTGAGGAGAATATGAAACACCTCATTGATTCAACCAAAGATCTGGAGAACAGAGCTAGAAGAGACAACTTAAGAATTATTGGTTTACCAGAACATCATGATAAAAGAAAAGTTTAGATAGCATTTTATAAGAAATTATCAGAGAAAATTGCCCAGAAATTCTTGAACAAGAGGGAAAAGTGGAAATTGACAGGATCCACAGATCACCTCCTACATTTAATCCACAACTGACAACTTCCAGGAATATTATAGCCAAATTCAAAAACTACCAGACCAAGGAAAAAATATTACAAGCTGCCAAAAAGAAGTCATTCAGATATCAGGGAACCACAATTAGGATAACACAGGATCTGGCTGCATCTACATTGAAGGACCAGAAGGCATTGAACACAATATTCCGGAAAGCAAGAGAACTGGGTCTACAACCAAGAATCAACTATCCAGCAAGACTAACTATATTATTGCAGGGAAAGTATGGTCATTCAATAAAATTGAGGAGTTCCAAACATTCATCAAGAAAAAACTGGACTTAAACAGAGAGTTTGCTGCCCAAACCCAGAACTCCAGAGAATCAACATAAGGTAATTAAGAGAATGAGGGGAGGAGAAAATATTCTTTTCTTTAAGGGACACAACAAGTTCAATCAATTTATATCCCAAGAAGAAAAGAAGGTATTGGCAAATATTAAAAATTATTATTACCAACAGGGTAACTAGAAGAAGTTTACATAGAGGGAACAGGGACAAACTGTATAGGATGAAATATCAAGAGATATATAAATATCTATATGTATGTATGTATGTATAAATATATACAAAACTGGGAGGGGAAGAAGATAACAATGACAAAAAAAGGAAAGCAAACAAAAAGGAATAAATTTATATTCCATAAAGAAGCACATGGGATCAACAGGAAAAAATAACAATACAGTGTAAGGGTAAAGAGGTTAGAGAGAGGGAATATTCAATACTTAAGTGCATTGAAATCAACTTAGAGAAGAACAATCAGATCCATAGGGGCAGAAAATTGATTCATGCCCTATAGAGAAGTAGAAGGGTAACAAAAGGACTGATAGGGAGGGAAGCAATACTAGGGAGGGAGAGGTCTTGGGGGGGAGGAGTACCGTGTGGCTTTAAAGAACAATAAGAGGGGAATAAGAAGGGAGGGGGGAGAAAGGGAAGTACAACAAGGGAGGGGATTATAGGAACTGATTAAAAACAAAAGACTGGTATAGAAGGAAACAGTGAAAGAAGAAAGGACAGGACTAGGAGATCAAAATGTCTGGGAATGCAGAGTTGATAATTATAACACTGAATGTGAATGGGATGAACTCGTCCATAAAATGGAAGCAAATAGCAGAGTGGTTTAGAAACCAAAACCCAACCATATGTTGTTTACAAGAAACACACATCAGACAGACAGACAGACAGACAGACATAGAATGAAAATGAGAGGATGTAGCAAAATTTTTTGGGCTTCAAATGAGAAAAAGAAGGCAGGGGTGGCTATCATGATTTCTGACAGAGCCAAAGTGAAAATAGATAAGGTTAAAAGACATAGGGAAGGAGGTTCTCGGTTAAGATGGCAGCAGAGTAAAAAGCAGCTGCTTGACCTCTCCTAACCCATGTATATAGGACTCCTCAAGAAGACATAAAAACAAATCCAGAGGAAAGAAAGGACCCCACAACAGGGCTCAGCATCGAAGGTATGTGGAATCGAATCATTTCCATGCTATAAAGGGGTGAAACAGCTCTCACGAAAACACGAGCAGAGCAACCCCCTCCCTCACCCCCCTACCACCTACAACACCAAAGCCAGTGCACAAGAGTCAGAGCAAGTTTGGGGCACCCATTAAGTCATTGGCAGTTCACCAGGGCTTGTTCCTGAGAGCAGCAAGACTTAAGACCCCCCCAAGAGGCTAAAGAACTCACAGACTCTGAACACAGACCCTGAGCCCAGGTGCAGGAGAAGGGGCTGACACAAGCATGGGCTCAGACTAAGGTGTGGATGAAGGGGATGATTCTGAGTGCAGGAGTGGACCTTGAGTGGGGACCCAGTGCAGAGAGGTGTTTGACTGTGGAAGCAGCTCCCTGAGACTGTTAAAGGAGATTCAGGCAGAAGAACAAGCAAGGAGACGACCAGGAAGCTTGTCCCAGAATAACTAGACTTGAGATCTCGGGAGTCTAAAGAGTGCAGAGAGATCCTTGGTACGAGCATAAAGCTGAGAGGGCACTCAGCTTACAATGGCAAGCCAGAATCATCAGGAAAACCAGAAGAGAAAGATGAAGAAGAAAAAACCTTTAACACTTGACAACTTTTACATAGAAAAAATCCAGACAACAGAGGAAACAGCAGAAGAGAACAAACAAGTAACCATATCCAAACCTTCCCAAAACAATGAAAATGGGTCACAAGGTATTGAAGAGTTCAATTCTGAGATCATGAGAAAGATGGAAGAGATCTGGCAAGAAAATAACAGTTTAGAAGGCAGAATTTCACAATTGGAAAGTGAGGCAAGTAAATCAAAGACCAGAAATGACCAGATTGAAAAGGAAAACCAAAAGATTGTAGCCGAAAACCAGTCTTTAAAGGCTAGAATTGGGCAATTAGAAAAAGATGCCCCCAAATGAAAAGAATTAATAAGCAAATTGGAGACCAAAATCAAACAGCTGGAAAACAGGTCAGACCAAACTGAAAAGGAAAATCAAAACTTATAGCAGAAAACCAGTCTCTAAAAACAAGAATTGGGCAAGTAGAAGCCAATGATCTATCAAGACAGCAAGAACAAATAAAACAAAGTCAAGAGACTGATAAAATAGAAGGAAACATGAAATATCTCAATGAGAAACTGACAGATCAAGAAAACAGGCCTAGAAGAGACAATCTGAAAATCATTAGTCTTCCTGAAAAAGCAGAAATTAATAGAAATTTGGACTCCATACTAAAAGAAATTATTCAGCAAAATTGTCCTGAAGTTCTACAACAAGAGGGCAATATAGACATTAAAAGGATCCATAGATCACCCTCTACACTAGACCCTGAAAAGACAACCCCCAGGAATATAATAGCCAAATTCAAGAGCTTCCAAGTAAAAGAAAAAAATCTTACAAGAAGCCAGAAAGAGACAATTCAGATATCAAGGAGCACCAATCAGGATCACACAGGATCTGGCAGCCTCCACACTAAAAGACTGCAAGGCTTGGAATATGATATTCAGAAAGGTAAGAGAACTGGGTTTACAACCAAGGATCATTTACCCATCAAAACTGACTATATTCTTCCAGGGGAAAGTTTGGGCATTCAATAAGATAGAAATTTTTCAAGCATTTGCACAGAAAAGACCAGGACTAAATAGAAAGTTCAATATCCAACCACAAAAATCAAGAGAAACATGACATGGTAAATAAGAAACAGAAGGGAAAGTAAGAAAACTCATATTTTTTAAATTTGCCTCTTTAAGGGCTTCAATAAGCTCTAATTTTTGGTACTCCTATGTGGAGAAATGTTATGTATAATTCTCTGTAGTGAACTCTGTTCACCATTATAGCATTCACTATTATAATAATTAGAAGAATTGTTCATAGGGAGAGGTTGGAATACTAAATGGTCTAAAATGATATGGGTGGGAGGGAAAGAGGGGGTGAATAGTAGAGGACAACAAGAGAATCTTGAAGGAATGAGAAAATAGGATATTCTATTACACACAAAGAGGGCATGGGAAGGGGAAGAGATGAATACTATTATAAGAAAGAGAGGAAAAGAGCATTAAGAGGTAATAGTTAAACCTTACTCTCAGTGTAATTAACCCTGAGAGGGAAGAGTAGCTATATCCATTGGGATATACAACTCTATCTAACCCTACTGAGAAAGTCAGAAGGGATAAACCAAGGGGAGCAGGGGAGTGGGGAGGTCAAAAAAGGAAGGGGAGAAGAAGGGGGAGAGAATTCATTAGGCCTTAAAAATAAAAAGAGGGGAATAACAAGAGAGGGAGTAAAAAGGGAAGTAAATCAAGGGAGGGGACAAGGGTTACTGGCTTAAAGCAAACCACTGGTTTAAAAGAAAATAGTGTAAGAAGAAGAGGTAGAACTAGGGGAGGATACCAAAATGTCGATGAATACAAAACTGATAATTATAACTCTGAATGTGAATGGGAACAACTCACCCATTAAACAGAAACAAATAGCAGAGTGGATTAGAAACCAAAATCCTACCATATGTTGTCTACAAGAAACACATATGAGACAGGTGGACATACACAAGTTTAAAATAAAGGGCTTCAGCAAAATCTTTTGGGTTTCAAATGAGAAAAAAAGGCAGGAGTGGTGATCATGATTTCTGATAAAGCCAAAGTAAAAATAGATATGATTGAAAAAGACAGGGAAGGTAATTACATACTGATAAAAGGCAGTACAGACAATGAGGAAATAACATTGCTAAATATGTATGCACCAAGTGGCATAGCATCCAAATTTGTAAAGGAGAAACTGGTAGATCTCAAGAAGGAAATAGATAGTAAAACCATAATAGTGGGAGATCTAAATATTCCTCTTTCAGATCTAGATAAATCAAACCAAAAAATAAATAAGAAAGAGGTAAGAGAGGTGAATGAAGCCCTAGAAAAATTAGATTTAATAGATATGTGGAGAAAAATAAATAGGGACAAAAAGGAATACACCTTCTTTTCAGCTGCACATGATACATTCACAAAGATTGACCATGTAATAGGGCATACAAACATTGCAACAAATGCAAAAGAGCAGAAATAATAAATGTAACTTTCTCAGATCATAATGCAATAAAAATAATAATTAGTGAGGGCACCTGGATAGGCAAATCAAAAACTAATTGGAAATTAAATAATATGATTCTCCAAAACCAGTTAGTCAAAGAAGAAATCATAGAAACAATCAACAATTTCATTGAAGAGAATGACAATGATAAGACATCCTACCAAACTCTGTGGGATACAGCCAAGGCAGTACTCAGGGGAAGTTTATATCCTTGAGTGCATATATTGACAAATTAGGGAGGGCAGAGATTAATGAATTGGGCATGCAACTTAAAAAATTAGAAAGCGAGCAAATTAAAAATCCCCAGATGAAAACTAAATTAGAAATACTAAAAATCAAGGGAGAAATTAATAAAATCAAAAGAAAAAGATCTATTGAATTAATAAATAAGACTAGAAGCTGATATTTTGAAAAAACAGATAAAATAGACAAAGTACTGTTCAATCTAATAAAAAAGGAAAGAAGAAAACCAAATTGACAGTATCAAAGATGAAAAGGGAGACCTCACCTCTAATGAAGAGGAAATTAAGGCAATCATTAAAAACTATTTCACCCTATTATATGGCAATAAATATAGCAATCTAAGATATGGATGAATATTTACAAAAATATAAACTGCCTAGATTAATAGCAGAAGAAATAGAATACCTAAATAATCCCATATCAGAAAAAGAAATTGAACAAGCCATCAAAGAACTCCCTTTGAAAAAATCGCCAGGACCTGATGGATTCACAAGTAAATTCTATCAGACATTCAAAGAACAACTAATCCCAATACTATACAAATTATTTGATATGATAAACAAAGAAGGAATCCTACCAAATTCCTTTTATGACACAAATATGGTACTGATTCCAAAGCCAGGTAGATAAAAAACAGAGAAAGAAAACTATAGACCAATCTCGCTAATGAACATAGATGCAAAAATCTTAAATAGAATACTAGCAAAGAGACTCCAGCAAGGAATCAAGAGGATCATCCACCATGGTCAGGTGGGATTTATACCAGGAATGCAAGGATGGTTCAACATTAGGAAAACCATTCACATAATTGACCATATCAACAGTCTAACAAACAAAAACCACATGATTTTCTCAATAGATGCTGAAAAAGCCTTTGACAAAATACAGCATCCATTCCTATTGAAAACACTGGAAAGTATAGGAATAGAAGGACCTTTCCTAAAAATAATAAACAGTATATACCTAAAACCATCAACAAGCATCATATGCAATGGGGATAAATTAGAAGCCTTCCCAGTAAAATCAGGAGTTAAACAAGGATGCCCATTATCTCCTCTATTATTTAACATTGTACTAGAAACACTAGCAGTAGCAATTTAGAGAAGAAAAAGAAATTGAAGGTATCAAAATAGGCAATGAGGAGACTAATCTATCATTCTTTGCAGATAATATGATGGTCTACTTAAAAAATCCTAGAGAATCAACTAAGAAGCTTGTAGAAATAATCAACAACTTTAGCAAAGTTGCAGGATACAAAATAAATGCACATAAATCATCAGCATTTCCATATATTTCCAATACATCACAACAGCAAGAGGTAGAAAGAGAAACACCATTTAAAATCACCCTAGACAATATAAAATACTTGGGAATCTATCTACCAAAACAAACACAGCAATTATATGAAAACACTTTCCAAACAAATAAAACTGAATCTAAACAACTGGCAAGCCATTAACTGTTCATGGCTAGGACGAGCTAACATAATAAAAATGAACATTCTACCCAAATTAATTTACCTATTTAGCGCCATACCTATCAAACTACCAAAAAACTT
>NC_058135.1:36084329-36106775 GCF_016433145.1 Gracilinanus agilis | reverse complement strand
CTCATGGGTAGGATGAGCTAACATAATAAAAATGAACATTCTACCCAAATTAATTTACCTATTTAGCGCCATACCTATCAAACTACCAAAAAACTTCTTTACTGAAGTAGAAAAAAACTATAACAAATTTCATTTGGAATAACAAAAGATCAAGAATATCAAGGGAAATAATGAAAAAAAATGTGAAGGAAGGGGGCCTAGCAGTACCAGATATTAAACTATACTATAAAGCAGCAGTCATCAAAACAATATGGTACTGGCTAAGAGACAGAAGAGAGGATCAATGGAATAGACTTGGGGTAAATGACATCAGCAAGACAGTGTATGATAAACCCAAAGAGCCCAACTTTTGGGACATGAATCCACTATTTGACAAAAACTGCTGGGAAATTTGGAAAACAATATGGGAGAGATTAGGTTTAGATCAACATCTCACACCCTACACCAAGGTAAATTCAGAATGGGTGAATAACTTGAATATAAAGAGGGAAACTATAAATAAGTTAAGTGAACACAGAATAGTATCCTTGTCAGATCTGTGGGAAAGGAAAGATTTCAAAACCAAGCAAGGGTTAGAGAAAATTACAAAATGTAAATTAAATGCTTTTGATTATATTAAACTAAAAGGCTTTTGTACAAACAAAAACAATGTAGTCAAAATCAGAAGGGAAACAACAAATTGGGAAAAAATCTTTATAACAAAAAACTCTGACAGGGGTCTATTTACTCAAATATACATGGAGTTAAAGCAATTGTATAAAAAAATCAAGCCATTCCCCTATTGATAAATGGGCAAGAGACATGAATAGGCAATTTTCAGGTAAAGAAATCAAAACTATCAATAAGCACATGAGAAAGTGTTCTAAATCTCTAATAATTGGAGAAATGCAAATCAAAACAACTCTGAGGTATCACCTCACCCCTAGCAGATTGGCTAAAATGAAAGAAGGGGAGAGTGATGAATGCTGGAGGGGATGTGGCAAAATTGGGACATTAATGCATTGCTGGTGGAGTTGTGAACTGATGCAACCATTCTGGCTGGCAATTTGGAACTATGCTCAAAGGGGTATAAAAGATTGCCTACCCTTTGATCCAGCCATACCATTGTTGGGTTTGTACCCCAAAGAGATCATAGATAAACAGGCTTGTACGAAAATATTTATAGCTGCGCTTTTTGTGGTGGCAAAAACTGGAAAAGGAGGGTACGTCCTTCAATTGGGGAATGGCTGAACAAATTTTGGTATATGCTGGTGATGGAATACTATTGTGCTGAAAGGAATAATAAACTGGAGGAGTTCCAGGTGAACTGGAAAGACCTCCAAGAACTGATACAGAGCAAAAGGAGCAGAGGCAGAAGAACACTGTACATAGAGACTGATATACTGTGGTAAAATCAAATGTAATGGACTTCTGTACCAGCAGCAATGCAATGACACAGGACATCTCTGAGGGATTTATGGTAAAGAACACTACCCACATTCAGAGGAAGGACTGCAGGAGAGGAAACATATAAGAAAAACAACTGCTTGATCGCATGGGTTGGGGTGGACATGATTGGGGATGTAGACTCGAAACCACCACACCAATGCAGCTAACAACAATTTGGAAATAGGTTTTGATCAACGACACATGATAAAACCAGTGGAAATGTGCGTTGGCTATGGGGGGAGGGGTGTGGGGGCTGAAGGGGATAATAGGAGCATGAATCATGTAACTATGTTAAAAACCAATATTAATAAATGTTGAAAAAAAAGAATGAAAAAAATAGAAGAAAATATGAAATATCTCATTGAAAAAATAACTGATCTAGAAAATAGATCCAGGAGAGACAATTTAAGAGTTATTGGACTACTGTTTTAAGTGACCAAAAAGAAAGCCTAGACATCATATTACAAGAAATTACCCAAGAAAATTGATCTGATATTCTTGAACAAAAGGGTAAAATAGATTAAAAGAATCCCAAGATCACTGCCTGCATTAAATCCCCAAATCCCCAAATGACAACTCTCAGAAATGTTATAGTCAAGTTCAAGAGCTCCCAGGTCAAGGAGAAAATGCTGCAAGCAGGCAGAAAAAACAATTCAGATATCATGGAGCCCCAGTCATGATTACACATGATCTGGCAGCTTCTACATTGAAGGACTGCAAAGCTTGGAATAAGATATTTCAGAAGTCAGGGTAACTGGGGCTACAAACAAGACTCCTTCAAAACTGACTATATTCTTTCAGGGGAAAGTATGATTATTTAATAAAATAGAAGATTTCCAAGCATTCCTGGAGAAAAGGCTAGACTTAAACAGAAAATTTGATATCCAAATACAAAATTCAAGAAAACCATAAAAAGAGAAATAAAAAAGAGAAAAATGTAAGGGCTTCAACAAGGTCAAATTGCTTATATTCCTATATTTATAACTTGTATCAAAATACAAGTATCCCTTTCACATTACAATTTCCCCCATCATGTTTTCAATATAACTCTGGTTGACAAAGAAATTTAATGGGAATTTGGGGGGTATTTTGTGGGAGCCACAAACAACATGTGAAGGCAGGCAAATAATAGAAAAAGTTTAGAAATTCAGAAATGCATAAAACATGTGTATAGTATTATATAATAGCAACATATTTTATCTTTTAATGCCATAAATATATACAATTTCTTTTTTAAAATTAAAATAAGTAAAAACTTAAAAGTTGGTGAAAAGAACACAGCCAACAAACAATATACAAAAGCTAGAAATGTTAACATATAAATCTATATTACACGTAGCCTATGACTTAACCCAAATTTTACAAAAAGGAATTGTAAACACCCCATAAAAGAAAGGAAGTCAGACTTCTTCTCTAGTACAAAAAGAGGGACAAAAAATTTTACTCAGATTTTCCAGATCAATGGGGCATTGGCCCCCTCTTCACCTCCCCAGAGCCCACAATGTAGATAGGATACTTATAACTGGTTTCCTTTGTAATGCTATATATTTTATTTCATGCATCTAAAAACATTTTTCAAAGAAGAGGTCCATAGGCTTACTCAGATTGCCAAAGGGATCCATGACACAATTCATAATTAAAAACTCCTGCTCTTAAGGAAGAGATAAAACAAATTAAACAACTTACAAAAATAATTTTAAAATATGTACGAAGGGGTGGCAGAATAGAGGCATGAGTGACTGAATCTCTCTGAAACCTTTTTCCAACTAACCTAAAAAAAGTTTCAAAATTAGTACTAGGGTGACAGAACCAACAAAAAGGGAGAACCAACAATTGCTGCTTGAGGCAGTTTTCCTACAGAAGACAACTCAGAACATAGGGAGAGAAGGTCTTTTTCACTGTGGGGAGAGGGAAATGCTGTTTTCAAAAAGGCTGTACCAACTTCACAAGCCAAAAGCAATGCTCCTACTGTCTCCCTTGCTTGAGGTTCTGAACCCAGGCCCAGGTCAATAGCAAGACCATAAGACCCAGCTTAAGTCAACAGCAGAGCATCCCAATGCTTATCCCTCAAAGTTATGATCCCAGCCCCCAAGCAAAAGAGTAAGTCCATGGTGATGCCCTAATCCTCAACAGTGTTACTGTTTTTGCAAACCAATAGTAGTCCCTGAGAGATATTGAAAGATTTTGAATCAACTGTGAGCACTCTCGGTCCATGGGTCATTGTAGCTCAAAAGAATTGAAACTTGCAGACACTCAAAACTAGATCTGAGGATAACAGCAAGAAAATACTGAAGTTCAAGAGAGTCCCCTCTCTACCCTGGGAATAGAATTCATCTTTAAGATTAATATAATAGTTCAGAAAAACTCTGGGAAAATGATATTTTTTAAAAATATACTTAACTATATGAAATTATTATGGAGACAAAGTAGAGCAAGGCATAATCTCAGGAGGGGACAATGTGATCAAAGCAGCTAAATGCAAAACTTCAAAGAAAATAGGAATTGGTCTTAGTTTCTGGAAGAGCTCAGAAAGGATTTTAAAAATAAAAGAGAATCAAAAGAAAAATGGAAGAAAGAAACAAAAAGTGGTGCAAGAAGAAAATAACATCTTAAAGAGTAGAATTGACCAACTAGTAAAGGAGACACAAGAATCCACTAAAGGCAAGAATTCTTTAAAAAGCAGAATTGACCAAATTGAAAAAGAGGCACAAAAATCCAATGAAGAAAAGAAATCCTAAAAAGTAGAATGGGAGGGGGGTGCAGTTAGGTGGCTCAGTGCCTAGAGATAAGAGGTCCTGGGTTCAAAGCTGGCCTCATACACTTCTTAGCTGTGTGTCCTGGACAAGTCACTTAACCTCCTTTGTCTGGCCCTTATTGCTCTTCTGCCTTGGAACTAATATAGGTATGGGTTTTCAAAAAACAGTAGAATTGAGCCAAAAAGAAAAGGAGATTCAAAAGTTCCATGAGGAAAATAATTCTTTAAAAATTAGAATTGGGTAAGTGGAAGGTAATAACTTAATGAGATATCAAAAAACAATAAAACCAATTCTGAAGAATGAAAAAATAGAAGAAAATATGAAACATCTCATTGGGAAAACAATTGACCTGGAAATTAGATCCAGAAGAGATATTTTAAGAATTATCAGGTGACCTAAAAGTCATGATTGGTCTAGACTTTTTTTTCCTAGATAAGAAATTACCAAAGAAAACTGTCAGGATATTCTTGATCCAGAAAGTAAAAAAAGAAATGGAAAAATTCCACCAATCACCTCATTAGAGAGTTCCCCAAGGGAAAACTCTCAGGAATATAATTGTTATAATTCCACAGCTCCTAGACTAAGAAGAAAATACCGCAAACAACCAGAAAGAAACAATTCATATAGCATGCAACCACAGTCTGGATTACACAGGATTTAGCAGCTTCTACATTCAAAGATTGGAGAGCTTGGAATATGATATTCCAGAAGGCAAAGGAGCTAGGTTTACTACCAAAAATCACCTCCCCAGAAAAAATGAGTATATCCTGTTAGGGGGAGAAAATAGTCACTTAATCAAATAGAAGATTTCTAAGCATTCTTGATTTGAAAAAAAGACAGATTTGAACAGAGATTTTGATGTTCAAATATTAGTCTCAATAGAAGCATAAAAAGGTAAACATGAGAGAAGAAAAATTAAGAGATTCAATGATGTAGAACTGTTTGTACTGATATATGAGAGTTTGATTCTTGTAACTTAAGAATTTTATCATTATTAGGACAGTTAGGAGGAGTATACATGGACAGAGGATGCAGGATTAAGTTGACTATGATGGCATGATATGTGAAAAAAAATCAAGGAGTGAAAAAGAGGTAGTGAGGGATAAATTATCTCACCTGAAGAGCTGTGAAAAACAGAGGGGAGGATGAGGGTGATGATTGGCAACACTTAAAACTTACTCTCATCAGAAATGGCTCAGAGAAGGAATAACATCCACACTCAGTTGAATATAGAAATCTAGCTTATCCTTTAAGGGAGATAGGAGGGGGATTTTTTAAAAAAGGGGGAAGAAGGGGCTAATAGAAGGAAGGCTAATTTGGGAGAGGTAGTGTTTAGAAGTAAACACTTGTGAGGAGGGACTGAGTGAAAGGACAGAGAAAGGACAGAAATAAAAGAGGGAAAAAAGATTGAGGGAAATATAGTTAATATGAGATGTAAAATGAATAATTTTGATTATAATAAATGTAGAAAGAGTTTATAAAAACAAAACCAATGCAACCAAGTTGAGAAGGGAAACAACAACCTGGGGGAAAGTTTTACAACAAATTTCCTCTGACAAAATCTTTATTTTTCAAATATATATTTCTATTTTTGCAACCAGTCTGCTAGTTAAATGGTTTTCTTGCCATAAAAAAAAGTACAAAAGAACTAAGCAAATGCCTTAGCATACCTATAATATATATGAGAAGAATGTATATAATTATATGATATTAATATGTATTACATATAATATATGCACATATTTATGTATGTATCTGTGTATCATATATATTATACATGTATGTGTATGTTTGTGTGTGCATCTTACCTATAGCCAAAAGTAAGTCTTCAAAATGCCCAGACAACTCTCCCTTAATGCTTTCCTCAATGTCCTTTTGGCTGATGTTTCTGTATTCTTCAAATGCTTAAAAAAAAAAAAACAGGAGTCCAGTAACCAATCATCCTAAATGCTGGAAAGGAAGGCTAGAAGCCATTCTCATTATTGAGCCTCCTAAGCACCAGACAAAGCTTATAAGCAGCTAAAGGCCACCACTGCTAGTCTAAACCATCAACATATACAATCATTTAACATTTTCTTTGTGGAAAAGATCTAGAGACAAAATTCTAACTACATTTTCAAGACAAACACTTTCCTGAGGCAATTGACTAAGATTAACTAGAAAGGTCAAGGAAAAGTATATTGAGTGCATTTGGCTTTGTGTTGTCCTAAAGTGTGGCACAGTAAGATAAAACATTATGTGCCCAAGGGGAAGGGAAAGGAATAAGCATTTATATAACACCTACTATGTGCCAGCTAGGTGACATGGTGGATAAAATCAAGAAGCCTAATGAAGAAGACTCATCTTTTTGAGTTCCACTCTGGCCTCAGACACTTACTAGGTAGTCATTTGTAAGTAGTCAGTGTAAGCTAACAATAAACAGGAAATGGAAACTAAGAGTGTAAGAAAAAATATAGAAGTCAGTTGCCATAACTGCCTTCTCAATTAATTAAGACCACATCCAGAGCCTATGTGCTAAATTAAGAGAAGCCAACTAAATTCCCAGCAAATGACCGTTATTCTGAAAGCTGCATTTAAGCACCAGTTTTGTTGTTCATTTGTTTCCAACTCTTCATGACCCAATTTGGAGTTTTCTTGGCAGAAATATTGAAGTGGTATGCTATTTTTTCCAGCTCATTTTACAGATAAGGAAACTGAGTCAAACAGGATTAAGTGATTTGCCCAGAGTCATACATCTAGTAAGTCCCTGAGGCCAGACTCAGGTCTTATGACTTCAGGCTTGTTACTTCTCCATAAGACATGAGTAGTAAAATCAGAAGAATATTATTTTAATAAAAAAAATCCCCAAAATGGCAATGAAAACGTGAAATGATGTTGGTATATTAATGAGCCAAACCCAAAGTAGTATAGATAAGAATTGGATCATCCTTCCCAGCTAGAACTCTCTAAGAATGGAACTCAAGTACTCCTTCAGGCCCATGCTCCAAATTCACCTGCATTTGGTTCACATCTGTATGTGCCCTCTTCCCCTCCCTTTACTCTTTCCCTCGTTGTCTGTCTTCCTCTCTCTCCCCTTTCCCTGAGCCATCCCCACCATCTGCTTCTGTACACACTGTGCCTTACTAAAGTGCGATTGATGAGTTTTCCTAGTGAACATCCAAAGAACAGAGCTTGTTCACCCTGACCTAACTGGGGGCCCCTTTGTGGTCCCCTTTCTTAAGGCAGAAGTCAGATTCCTGGGCTAGAACTCAATTTGTCAGCAGCCATACCTACAAGGCAGGCTTGGTGCTGAGAACTCCCCAGCAGAAAGTCAGAGCTGAGAAAAGAATCCTGTAACCCTCAAGATAGGAACGAACTCTCAGGGTAGAGTTTAATAGGACAATATATGTTGTAAGGTATAATTCTTCACAAAAGTCCTACTTCTGTTACAGGTGACCAGGGGTTCTTAAAGGCTCTGTTAAAAGAACATAAGCTCTAATCAGCCTTATGAGCTAGAAAGGCTTTAAGGATGGTCCCATTAAGGAAACCTGTCTGTTGTCCTAGCACCACTCTACCTAAGTAAATGGAGGCTTTTCACCAGAAGTTTGGCCAATAGACAATGAATTCCAGTGTTTTCCTCCTCTATATCCCAAAAGGCCACATTAAAAGATGTCTTCTTCCTCCAAAATCTCCTACAATTAATTGTATATCATTGCTTAGACTATAATCTACCCATCTTTCAGACCCCATAACAATGGGGTCTTCTTGCCTTGGGTTATAACTCCAATTTGCTATCTTGTTTCCTAAAAAAAGTGGTGAGTAAAAATACAACTCCTTGACTGGTTATTAACCTTCACTCATTAAGACTCTGTATGCCAAAAGCAAGACCCAGTTGGGTAAAAATACTGAAGTATGATCTAAGATGAACTAATTTCATACTTAGTCTCAGTTGAGGAAAGCTTCGTAAACACAGTATTTCAGTGAATTTGTCTTCATCAGTGCCCCATTTCTTCTCACCAGCTTCATAAAGGATCTATTGCAAGAAGGCAAGAACTACTTAAGTGCTTCTATGCATAAAGCAAAATTGTACTTGTTTTTTAAAATAAATTTATTTAGTCTGTTCCTTACATCAAAATATCCAATTAAGTCCCACCCTCCCTCTGCCCACTAGAGAAACCATCACTTGACAAAAAGAAAGCTGTATTTATAAAACTATGTCTTATTTATTTCTATTTATCATTTCTTTCACTGGAGTTGACCTTCCACAAGTCATCCTTCAAACAATATTTCCATTATTGTATATAATGTTCTCTTGATTCTGCTCATTTTGATCTTCATAATTTCATATAGGCCTTTTCATGTTTTTCCAAAAGGAAACTATTCACCATTTCTTATAGCACAATAGTATTCCATCATAATCATATACCACAATTTGTTTAGTTCTCCAATGGATGGGCATTCTTTCAATTTCCAGTCCTTTGTCACCACAAAGAGAAATACCATAAGTATTTTAGAACTTAAAGGTTCTTTTCCTTTTTCCTGAATCAACCTAATAGTGGTATTCCTGGGTCAAAATGTATATCCAGTTTGATAAGTCTTTGAGCATAATTCTAGATTGCTTTCCAAAATGGTTGTATCAATTCACAGTTCCCAAAACAGTATATTAGTGTTCCCATTTTTTCATATCATCTCCAACATTTGTCATTTTTCCATTTCAATCATTTTGACCAATTTGATCATGAGATGATATCTCAGAATTTTTGTGATTTGCATTTGCCTAATTAATAGTGATTTAGAGCATTTTTTTCATGGTTATATATAGCTCCGATTTCTTCATCCAAAAACTCTCTATTCATATCTTTTGAACAATGTGGGAAATGGTTGATATTCTTATATATTTTAACAAAGTTCTCTATATATTTTAGATGAGACCTCTATGAAAAAATGTGTATGATTTTCCCCCATCTTACTGCTTTCAATCTAATCTTGGCTTTTAGTTTTACTTGTACAAAACCTTTTCAATTTAATGTAGTCATAATTACCCATTTTACATTTCACAATGTTCCCTTTTTCTTATTTATCCATAAATTCCATTATCCCTAAATCTGGGGATTGGAAGAAGGGTAGAAGTTACTCTTTTTAGATGTTTGCTCAGCTTAGCTACTTAAAGAAATAACTTATTTTTCCAACTTTGGAAAAACAATTTCCATTTTCCTTTTGCTAAACACACTTTGTAATTATTTAGAGTTAGTATTGCATACAGTATATTGAGATCTAGGGCAAGATATTTTCCTTTAGAGGAAGAGAAACAAAGTTCAGGACTAATAGTGAATCCCCTTTGTCATCAACAAAAACAGCAGTGTAGCTGAGGGAAAGAATCAGTATCTGGCATTTCTCTAACCTGAGCATCCTTTTTTGCAAGATATTCATCCGCTTTCAGACTTTCGTCTCTTCTGCCCTACAATAAGAACAAAGGAAAAAAGAGATACTCATTAAAGCAAAGAAAACCCTAGGACTTCTCTAGCCTTGATAGAGCTTTTACATAGAACATGTGGTTAAAAAAAATAGCAAAAGACCTCAGGAGGTCTCTCTAGTGCCATAGCTACCTGGCATACAGTGAACCAGATGTTTTGGGCTGGTGTTCTCTGTGACCTGATTGTAGTTAACAGTTTGAACTCAGCTTGTGACTTTTCCTCAGAAAGTCTAGTAAAGACCTTTTGGAATGGAATGGTATCGATTGAATTACTCAGAATATTCTTTTCTTTCAGTTTTTTAAGAATGGCACAAGCAAAAAATTAATACCTCTGAAAAGATTTTGTTCCCATTTCTAATAACAGATGCCTAGGATTTGTGTATTAGCTGTTTCTTTTCTATTTTGCTATTATTCTGATCTTCTAAAACTTGGGTTAGTTTGACTTCTAATAATTTCTTTTTTGGCATATTTTGTGTGTGTGTGATGATAATAACTAGCATTTATATTACACCGACTACATGTACTGTGCTAAGTGGTTTTACAATTGTTATCTCACTTGATCCTCCAAACAACTCTAGGAGGTAGGAGTTATTATTATCTCCCTTTTAAAGTTGAGGAAACCAAGGCAAACAGAGGTTAAGTGAATTGCCCAGAGTCACAAAGTTAGTGAATATCTGAGGGCATACTTGAACTTGGATCTTGAGCAAACAAAAGGCTACAAATATTTTCAATTCCTTTTAATAAATGTTGAAAGTCTATTATGTGCTAGGGAATGTAAAGAAAGACAAAAGACAGTCCCTGCTCTCCAGAAGCTCACAGTCTAATGTGGGACATGATTTGCAAACAACTTTGGAATAAGAATTTTTATGATTGAAATAAAACATCAAATCATATATCTAACAAAATATACATATAGACACAACTAATGTGGCATTTATTATAGTTAAATAAATATTTGAATAGTTGGAAGTATTTATATGTGTATTTGTATTGTGATTATCTCTCTATATGCATAAATACATCTATCTCTATCTCTTTATCTATCTTTATCAATATAGATCTTTGCCATTCTGCCTTTTTCAGGTCTAAGGCTGGGTCCTCAATCTTCTAGTTTCACAAAGAAATAGAACCTGAAATCAGGGTAGGTAGTCACTAGGTGGTGCTGGTACTTCAGTCATGGCTGCATGGTCCAACCATCAGGGCTGTCAACTGTTCTCAGATGGGCATAGATTGTACAAGTATTACTAGACTTTTAGGTTGGTTGAAGAAGGCAACTAATATAAAATTTATTATAGCTAAACAAATGTTTGAATAGCTAGAAGGCAGTATGATATAGTAGAAAGTGCCTTGTCCTAGAGACATGAAACCCAGATTTAGAGTCCCTGACTCTACTGAACTTGTAGTCATGGGTCCTGCCTGACTTGGAATCCTGTCTCTAACTTTCGAGGGCATCAGGCCACCCTCACATCACCATGAGGCATCCCCATAGACCTTTAGTGAAGGATATGTAAAAATGTCCATGCCTTTGCATTGGCTGCTCACATGCTTGGAGGGCATTCCTCTTCCCTGTCCTCTCATAGAATGAAACATACTCTCCCTCCCTGCCCGGTGCAGCTCAGGTACCACTTTCTATAAGAAGCTTTGCCCAATTTCCATCACTGAGTGGCCTCCATCCTCAACAAAATTGTGTCTTTTTTGTTGTTGGGTCAATTCAGTCATGACTGACTATTCATGACCCTATTTGGGGTTTTCTTGGCAAAGATACTGGTGTGGTTCGCCATTTTCTTCTCCAGCTCCTTTTACAGATGAGGAAACGGAGACAAACAGGATTAAATGACTTGCCCAGGGTCACAAAACTAACTAGTAAGTATCTGAAGTCAGGTTTGAACTCAGGAAGAGGAATGCTCCTGACTCCAGACCTGTTACTCTATCTATTGTACCACCTAACCTTGGTTCTTAATCACCTTCTATTTATTCTCTTTATCTTTATTTTATATACATTTATGTACATACTTGTTTCTCCTATTAGAATGGAGAGAAGGGATTGTTTCATTCAGCATATTCCTCTCTCCAATGCTTAGCACTGCATCTAACACATTCTTTTTTAAAAATTATTTATTTAGGGGGCAGCTGGGCAGCTTAGTGGATTGAGAGCCAGGCCTAGAGATGGGAGGTCCTAGGTTCAAATCTGGCCTCAGAAACTTCTCAGCTGTGTGACCCTGGGCAAGTCACTTGACCCCCATTGCCCACCCTTACCACTCTTCTGCCAATTGGCTCCAAGGCAGAAGGTAAAGGCTTAAAATAAACAAATGAATGAATGAATGAATGGATGGAATTATTTATTTAGACTATTTTTCCAATGGTTACATGATTCATGATTTTTCCCACCCCTCTTCCCTACCCCCTCTCTGAATTGACAAGCAGTTCCACTGGGTTTTACATGTATCATTGTTCAAAACCTATTTCCATATTATTCATATTGGCAGTAGAGTGATCTTTTAATGTCAAAACTACACTCATCCTCATTGAACCATGTGATCGATCATATGTTTTTCTTCTGCATTTCTACAGTTCTTTCTCTGGATATGAATAGTGTTCTTTCTCATAAATTCCTCTGGATTATCCTGGATCACTGCATTGCTGCTAATAGAAAAGTCTTTTACATTTGATTGTGTCATAATGTAATCAGGCTCTGTGTACAATGTTCTCCTGGTTCTGCATCACCCACCCCCCATTTTTTTTAAACTCTTACCTTCCGTCTTGGAGTCAATACTGTGTATTGGCTCCAAGGCAGAAGCGTAATAAGGGTAGGCAATGGGGATAAAGTGACTTGCCCAGGGTCACACAGCTGGGAAGTGTCTGAGGCTAGATTTGAACCTAGAACCTCCAGTCTCTAGGCCTGGCTCTTAATTCACTGAGCTACCCAGCTGCCCCCTCTAGCACATTCTTAATAAATGTTTGTTGATTGACTGTTATTGAAGAAGCAAGAAACTTACATCAGCCAAAGTCAACAATGCTTTCCTGAAGTCTCCAGATGTCTCCAAACTAATGGCATCACCAAGACTCTTCTTATATGCTAAAACCAAATGATAATGAGCTACTGTGAACTAAAAAGCAGGGAAAACTTTCATAGTAATATGAAGAATTGATGGGAAAAAAACACAGAATATTTAACTGAGACCATTTGACCTTATTCTGCTTAAGAAGAGCATCTGGATTTTAAGTAGCATAAGTATATATACTAATGCTACTGAGGGATCAAAAAGAAAGAAAAAAAGTTTGATATTGCCCCCTTTATCCAAATATTCCTCCCCCACCCCAGTCCCTGACATTTTAAAATTTTATTTACTTTTTTTTTTCAATTAAGCATCTGCCATCTCTCCCCACCTCCCTCCGAAACACACACACGAAAGAAAAAGAAAGCCTCTGCAACAAATAACAACAAATAAAAGCAAAACACATTCCTACATGGTCATGTCTAAAAGTACATATCTAGTACATCACTTCTCTTGCTGGAGGTAGAAAGCATTCTAAATCATTGGTCCTTTGGAACTGTGATTGATGAATGCATTGATCAGAATTATTACGTAAATTGTTTTCCTGGTTCTTCTTACTTCATTCTATATCAGTTTAAAATGAAGCTAAATGGATGTCTATTTCCCTACTGCCTCCTCATTAATATTATAGACTTCAACTGTACTCTCCAAGTATTTAAGATAAGTTCTTCCTCCTATTTCTTCCCTTTTCTTCCTCTGACTTTCCCTTCTTTTTAAAAAAAATCATCAAAACATTACAAAAATCACTCCCAGTTCTTCTATTTTATTTGATTTCCTCTATAGCTTTTGCTGACATCGTAGGAGACACATATCAACCACCCTTTTGCAATAAAATGCAAGTATTTCATGCACGTCTTTCTATTGGCCTTTTATATTTTTATTTACTCTAGTGTTTGTCATTCAAAATTTCTATGCAGCTGGTCATTTCATCAAGATTGCTAGGAAGTTCTCAAATCCACTGACTCCCCTGTAGTATTAGACTTAATTTTGCTGGGTAATTTCTTCTGGGCTATTAGTATTTCCTTTGCTTTTTGAAATATCTTATTCCAAATACTTTCAACTTCTTTATGCTTATTGGGCAACAAAAGCCATCTGCACTTGTCTCTATTTAGATACCCCTAGTATGGGTCTTGGGGATGGGGCAAAAGTATGGGTCTAAGACTTTGCTTGCCCAAGTACATAGTACTTGCACTGGAGTGGCCCCAATGGCATCCCCATATATCTATCCACAGTATCATATCTATAAGATTTCTTTGTCTTCCTAAGCCAACTTGGGAAGGATAATGAGTCACTGTGAATTTTTCCTGACTTTCTCCATTAGGATTTGGACTCATGCATTTTTTCAATCTGTCTGGACTTTTATTGGGGGAAGACTGCTCCTACCCTCTCTCTGGTGACATTAATATACTGCTTAGGTTGTTCATTTGTAGATGATACCAATGTGAAATGGTGCCTTATTACTCTAGGGAATACGTTTGAGAACCTTAGAGTTCACGTTTGTCATCCCTCCTAGCACACTTTTTCCATTGGTGCCACTATTGAACATGCAACACAAGAGCAAGGAGATACTATTTCTTGTAACTTCAAAGAATCAGTAATACAGCTCCTAACATCCTAGCTTTCCATTTTATAAATAAAACCTTTCATTAAATAATTTAACATTAAATACCAGACAACTAATAACTTGCTAAATATCTGTTTTTATCAAAATAATTATTTTCTATTCATGAGAAGTATCATTGTAGAGCAGATAGTCTTGGAATCAGGAAGACCTGGGTTCAAATGCCACCTCTGACACATACTAGCTTTGTGACTGTGGACACTTAACTCCTCAGCATCACAGACAGGAGTAGTGGCAAATCTGCATTGATGGAGAGAATTTCCTTATTGGAAAATACCTACAGCAGTGAAAAAATAGATCTCATCCTCTAAAATAATGCATTATCATCTTTTTTCTGTCACTTCAGGTCCACTCTAGTTTTCCTTTAAAAATTCACAATAGTGAATACTAATAACTATTTGGAAGATGATTCACCTTTCAGTTCATGGGCTGTCCAGCTACCCTAAACCACTGTACTGGCTGTACTATGCATAGTATCAGCAAAACTGAGAGGCCAAACCCTTCATTGTGAAGATGAGGTACCTTGAGTCAAAAGAAATGAAGCAACCTGTCCATGTGAACTCAGCTGTCCTGTCCAAAAGGACATTAAGGATCTCCCAAACCAAAAATCATGATGGTGGTGTAGATAAATCATTGGATTCCAAGTTAGGAAAACTTGAGTTCAAATCCTACCTCAGAGGTTTATAAACTGTTTGACCCTAGGCAAATCACTTAATCTCTCTGGATTTAAATTTCTTCTTTTATCTCTTAAAGAAGGAAACAAGCATTAGGCACCTGCTATGTTCTAAGCCCCTTGCTAAATACTTTACAATGATTATCTCATTTGATACTCACAATAATCCTGGGTGGGAGGTGCTATTATGATTGCCATTTGAGGATACTGATTCAAAAAGAGGTTAAATAACTTGTCCAGGATCACACAGACAGTAAGTGCCTAGGACCACTTTGGAATTCATTTCTTCCAGAGGGTTCCAGGCGCAGCACTTTATTGATCATATCATTTAGTTATCTCTAAATCTTATGATTATATACAGTAACATATAATTTTTCCCTATGCTAATTCTGATGGCTGGTTCAATTAAGCAATGTTTCTATGAGGTAGAAGCTAATTTATATATAGGTTCAGACATATAAATCATGGCAGATCATGGTGCTATGGAGAATGCACTGAACTTGAAGTCAGCAAAACGCTGGACAAGTCATTTAACCTCTGTTTGCCCCAATTTCTTCAACTGTAAAATAGTAAAATGTAAAGTGATAGTAACAGTACCTACCCCACAAGATTTTTGTGAGAATCAAATGAGATAATATTTTTTTAAAGTTTTTAGCACAATACTGACATATCACATGCTAAAGAAAATTTCCTCCTCCCTTTATTAACCTTATGGAACAATTTCTGGTTCAAATCACATTTGAATTTCTTTATCTCAGAATTTTACAATAATAAATTACTTACAATAATAAAAAAATGAATTTGTAGAACCCCAAAGTTATGACACAGAAACTAAGCAACCACAAGCAAAAACAAGCTAGGGACTCCCAGATCAGGATGGCTCCGAGAAACCTAAAGTTACTAACAGGTCAGGATGTCTTAGAGAAATCCATGGTCACTAACAATAGGGTGTTATTAGGCTCCCAAATGTAGCATAAAGACCTACATGCTTGGGGAGACAGCCAAAAACCATTAACTACAAAAGCTACTTCAAGAACTATAGGGTGCCCCTAAGTCTGTCCACACCTGCCACCTTACCCGCCATCCCTTGACCCCTCCTTAACCACCAGCCCAGAATCCCAAACGTATATAATCTTTGCTCTGAATATACATCACTGGAACTCCTTTGCTGAGCTCCCCTTGCGCACACTAGAAATAAAGACTTCCCTTTGCTTGGATTGCATTGTCTCCATGTGCTCCTTGGGTGGCGATCCATTCGGACCCTAACAAATTTAGAATAATACAATTTTCTTTCCCACATGAAGCTTCTCCTCCAATATGCACCTGACCACACTTAAACTGACACACAATGGAAAACCACATTACCTGTATAATAGGCCTGGGAGATCTCCTTCAGTTGTTTGTTGCTTCTGGTAGTTAGAATTTCAATCAATGAACTTTCATTAGTTCCAGTCCCCTGAAACAGAAGCATAGATTTTCTAAGAATTAATTTATCCTTTTTAATTCAGTCTTCACAGAAGGGAAAAAATAGTTTCTAGCAAACCTAATTATATCATATATTACACTAAAATAGCTTTCTAAGCCTCAATGCATTTTGTCATTAACATAACACAAATTTTCTGGAGTTGGCTAGCATTAAAAAAAAATCGCCAAGCTTCCATAAAGTAAAGAAATAATAATTCTAAGTGTAGTAGAGGTTGAATTGACATAGTACATGCTCAGAGTTGCCATTTTTGGTTCCAGTCAACAACATGGGATTTTTAAGGTATGCTACTGGTCATATGTGACAGGCTTAAATCCTTGCACTTTGAGATGACATAAGATGTAGAGCTAGAAAAATTGATGACTTAATAGGTATTTTAAAAGAAATGACATCCCACCCCCATCCTCTCTCGCTTTCTGGCTACAAACTATATCAACATTGCTTTGAGTTTATTCCCAAGAGGGAGTTCAGAGAAATGGACATTTTACTTGATTCTCCCACCTAGGCCTCCATTTGTCTGTGAGCACAGGGTACCTAAAGCACTTACCTTGCTTAGGCAAGTTAGAGGCTGCCTTTTTTGTATAGGAGAACAAACAAGTAATCACATCCAAACCTTCCCAAAATAATAAAAACTGGTCATAAGCTCTTGAAGAGCTCAAATCTGAGATGATGAGAAAGATGGAAAAGATTTGGCTAGAGAAGGGGAAATAGCTCAAAAGAAAATCAGGCAAGAAAATAACAGCTTAAAAAGCAGAATTTCACAATTGGAAAGTGAGGCAAGTAAATTGAAGACCAGAAACGACCAGATTGAAAAGGAAAACCAATCTCTAATGGCTAGAATTGAGCAATTAGAAGCTAATGATCTCTCAAGACAGCAAGAACAAATAAAACAAAGTCAAGAGACTGATAAAATAGAAGGAAACATGAAATATCTCAATGAGAAAGTGACAGACCAAGAAAACAGGTCTAGAAGAGACAATCTGAGAATCATTGGTCTTCCTGAAAAAGCAGAAATTAATAGAAACTTGGACTCCATACTAAAAGAAATTATTCAGCAAAATTGCCCTGAAGTTCTACAACGAGAGGGCAATATAGACATTGAAAGGATCCATAGATCACCCTCTACACTAGACCCTGAAAAGACAACCCCAGGAATATAATAGCCAAATTCAAGAGCTTCCAAGTAAAAGAAAAAATTTTACAAGCAGCCAGAGACAATTCAGATATCAAGGAGCACCAGTTAGGATCACACAGGATCTGGCAGCCTCCACACTAAAAGACCTCAAGGCTTGGAATATGATATTCAGAAAGGCAACAGAACTGGGTCTACAACCAAGGATCACCTACCCATCAAAACTAACTATATACTTACAGGGCATTCAACAAGATAGGAGATTTCCAAGTATTTACACAGAAAAGACCAGGACTAAATGGAAAGTTCAATATCCAACCACAAAAAATCAAGTAAAACATTAAAAGATAAATAAGAAACAGAGGGGAAAGAAAGAAAACTCATATTTTTTAAATTTGCCTCTTTAAGGGCTTCAATATGATCTAATTATTTGTATTCCTATGTGGAGAAATGTTATGTGTAATTCTCCGTAGTGAACTCTGTTCACCATTATAGCATTCACTATTATAATAATTAGAAGAATTGTTCATAGGGAGAGGTTGGAATACTAAATGGTCTAAAATGATATGGGTGGGAGGGAAAGAGGGGGTGAATAGTAGAGGACAACAAGAGAATCTTGAAGGAATGAGAAAATAGGATATTCTATTACACACAAAGAGGACATGGGAAGGGGAGGGGATGAATACTATTATAAGAAGGAGAGGAAAAGAGCATTAAGAGGTAATAGTTAAACCTTACTCTCAGTGTAATTAACCCTGAGAGGGAAGAGTAGCTATATCCATTGGGATATAGAACTCTATCTAACCCTACTGAGAAAGTCAGAAGGGATGAACCAAGGAGAGCAGGGGAGAGGGGAGGTCATAAAAGGGAGGGGAGAAGAAGGGGGAGGGAATTCATTAGACCTTAAGAATAAAAAAGAGGGGAATAATAAGGGAGGGAGTAAAAAGGGAGGTAAATCAAGAGAGGGGACAAGGGTTACTGGCATAAAGCAAACCACTGGTTTAAAAGGAAATAGTGTAAGAAGAAGGGGTAGAACTAGGAGAGGATACCAAAATGTTGGGGAATACACAACTGATAATTATAACTCTGAATGTGAATGGGATGAACTCACCCATAAAATGGAAGCAAACAGCAGAGTGGATTAGAAACCAAAATCCTAACATATGTTGTCTACAAGTAGGCAGGTGGACATACCCAGTTTTAAGGTAAAGGGCTTGAGCAAAATCTTTTGGGCTTCAAATGAGAAAAAGAAGGCAGGAGTGGTGATCATGATCTCTGACAAAGCCAAAGTAAAAATAGATATGATTTTAAAAGATAGGGAAGGTAATTAAATCCTGGTAAAAGGCAATATAGACAATGAGGAAATAACAGTGCTCAATATGTATGCACCAAATGGCATAGCATCCAAATTCCTAAAGGAGAAACTGGCAGAGCTCAAGAAGGAATAGGTAGAAAACCATACTAGTGGGAGATCTAAATATTCCTCTTTCAGATCTAGATAAATCAAGCCAAAAAATAAATAGGAAAGAGGTAAGAGAGGTGAATGAAGCCCCAGAAAAATTAGATTTAATAGATGTGTGGAGAAAAATAAATAGGGACAAAAAGGAATACACCTTCTTTTCAGCTGCACATGGTACATTCACAAAGATTGACCATGTAATAGGGCATAGAAACATTGCAAACAAATGCAAAAAAGTAGAAATAATAAATGTAACCTTCTCAGACCATAATGCAATAAAAATAATAATTAGTAACGGCACCTGGACAGGCAAATAACAAACTAATTGGAAATTAAATAATATGATTCTCCAAAACCAGTTAGTCAAAGAAGAAATCATAGAAACAATCAACAAGTTCATTGAAGAGAATGACAGTGATGAGACATCCTACCAAACTCTGTGGGATGCAGCCAAGGCTGTACTCAGGGGAAATTTATATCCTTGAGTGCACATATTAACAAATTAGGGAGGGTAGAGATTAATGAATTGGGCATGCAACTCAAAAAATTAGAAAGTGAGCAAATTAAAAATCCCCAGATGAAAACTAAATTAGAAATACTAAAAATCAAGGGAGAAATTAATAAAATCAAAAGTAAAAGAACTTTTGAATTAATAAATAAGACTAGAAACTGGTATTATGAGAAAACAGATAAAATAGACAAACTACTGGTCAATCTAATAAAAAAAGGAAAGAAAACCAAATTGACAGTATCAAAGATGAAAAGGGAGGCCTCACCTCTAATGAAGAGGAAATTAAGGCAATCATTAAAAACTATTTTGCCCAATTATATGGCAATAAATATAGCAATCAAGGTGATATGGATGAATATTTACAAAAATATAAATTGCCTAGATTAACAACAGAAGAAGTAGAATACCTAAATAATTCCATATCAGAAAAATAAATTGAACAAGCCATCAAAGAACTCCCTAAGAAAAAATTGCCTGGGCCGGATGAATTCACAAGTGAATTCTATCAAACATTCAAAGAAGAACTAATCCTAATACTATATAAAGTATTTGATATAATAAGCAAAGAAGGAATCCTACCAAATTCCCTTTATGACACAAATATGGTACTGATTCCAAAGCCAGGTAGATCAAAAACAGAGAAAGAAAACTACAGATCAATTTCCCTAATGAATATAGACACAAAAATCTTAAAAGAATATTAGCAAAGAGACTCCAGCAAGTGATCAAGAGGATTATCCATCATGACCAGGTGAGATTTATACCAGGAATGCAAGGATGGTTCAATATTAGGAAAACCATCCACATAATTGACCATACCCAACAATCTAACAAACAAAAATCACATGATTATTTCAATAGATGATGAAAAAGCCTTTGACAAAATACAGCATCCATTCCTATTGAAAACATTGAAAAGTATAGGAATAGGAGGACCTTTCCTAAAAATAATAAACAGTATATACCTAAAACCATCAACAAGCATTATATGTAATGGGGATAAATTAGAAGCCTTCCCAATAAGATCAGGTGTGAAACAAGGATGCCCATTATCACCTCTATTATTCAACATAGTTAGAAACACTAGCAGTAGCAATTAGAGAAGAAAAAGAAATTGAAGGTATCAAAATAGGCAAGGAGGAGACTAAGCTATCACTCTTTGCAGATGATATGATGGTATAATTAAAAAATCCTAGAGAATCAACTAAGAAGCTTGTAGAAATAATCAACAACTTAGGAAAGTTGCAGGATACAAAATAAATGCACATAAATCATTAGCATTTCTATATATTTCCAACATATTCACAGCAGCAAAAGGTAGAAAGAGAAACACCATTTAAAATCACACTAGACAATATAAAATAATTAGGAATCTATCTACCAAAACAAACACAGGAATTATACAAACATAACTACGAAACACTTTCCAAACAATTAAAACTAGATCTAAACAATTGGAAAAACATTGATTGCTCATGGGTAGGACAAGGTAACATAACAAAAATGACCATTCTACCCAAATTAATTTACCTATTTAGCGCCATACCTATCAAACTACCAAAAAGTTTTTCACTGAATTAGAAAAAAACTATAACAAAGTTCATTTGGAATAACAAAAGATCAAGAATATCAAGGGAAATAATGAAAAAAAATTGGAGGAAGTTGGCCTAGCAGTACCAGATATTAAATTATACTATAAAGCAGCAGCACTCAAAACGGTATGGTACTGGCTAAGAGACAGAAGGGAGGATCAGTAGAATAGACTTGGGGTAAGTGACATCAGCAAGACAGTGTATGATAAACCCAAAGACCCCATCTTTTGGGACAAAAATCCACTATTTGACAAAAACTGCTGGGAAATTTGGAAAACAATATGGGAGAGATTAGATTTAGATCAACATCTCACACCCTACACCAAGATAAATTCAGAATGGGTGAATGACTTGAATTTAAAGAGAGAAACTATAAAAAAATTAAGTGAACACAGAATAGTATACCTGTCAGATCTCTGGGAAAGGAAAGATTTTAAAACCAAGCAAGAGTTAAGAGAAAATTACAAAATGTAAAATAAATAATTTTGATTATATTAAATTAAAAAGCTTTTGTACAAACAAAAACAATGCAACCAAAATCAGAAGGGAAACAACAAATTGGGAAAAAATCTTTATAACAAAAAACTCTGACAGGGGTCTAATTACTCAAATATACAAGGAGTTTAATCAAATGTATAAAAAAATCAAGCCATTCCCCAATTCATAAATGGGCAAGAGACATGAATAGGCAATTTTCAGGTAAAGAAACCAAAAGTATCAATAAGCACATGAGAAAGTGTTCTAAATCTCTAATAATTAGAGAAATGCAAATCAAAACAACTCTGAGGTATCACCTCACCCCTAGCAGTTTGGCTAAAATGAAAGAAGGGGAGAGTAATGAATGCTGAAGGGGATGTGGCAAAATTGGGACATTAATGCATTACTGATGGAGTTGTGAACTGATCCAACCATTCTGGATGGCAATTTGGAACTATGCACAAAGGGATATAAAAGAATGTCTGCCCTTTGATCCAGTCATACCATTGTTGGGGCTGTACCCCAAAGAGATCATAGATATTATTATTATTTTTTTTTACCCTTGTACTTCGGTGTATTGTCTCATAGGTGGAAGATTGGTAAGGGTGGGCAATGGGGTCAAGTGACTTGCCCAGGGTCACACAGCTGGGAAGTGGCTGAGGCCGGGTTTGAACCTAGGACCTCCTATCTCTAGGCCTGACTCTCACTCCACTGAGCTACTCAGCTGCCCCCCGAGATCATAGATAAACAGACTTGTACGAAAATATTTATAGCTGCCCTTTTTTTTTTTTTTTTTTTTTTTTTTT
>NC_058135.1:35960316-36084232 GCF_016433145.1 Gracilinanus agilis | reverse complement strand
GGGTCAAGTGACTTGCCCAGGGTCACACAGCTGGGAAGTGGCTGAGGCTGGGTTTGAACCTAGGACCTCCTGTCTCTAGGCCTGACTCTCACTCCACTGAGCTACCCAGCTGCCAGGAAGAAGAATGTGGTACAGAGGAACTAGGGGATTTGACAGGGGTGAGCCCTGGTGGTCCCCACCTAGGTGAGTGGCTACAGTATACTTCCTACTACAGCTGACAGTTGTCTCCCCCTGAAAGTTCTTACCCTTCTTTGGGAACTCATCTTTGACTACTTTGTGGTAGATTTTAGACAAGGTGTTTTCTTGTATTATATTAATGAATTGCTAATTAGGGTATATCTTATTTCTCTTAATTAAATTACAAGCTTCTTGTGTAAAAATTTAAAAAAAAAAAAAAAAAAAAAAAAGGGGGCGGGTCGGGTCGCGGCTCCCAGGATGCAGTTTGTATCAACACGGCGGCGGCGGCGGCGGTTGCCGTACCTCTGGGGGTCCGGACAAACCGATAGCTGCCCTTTTTGTGGTGGCAAAAAACTGGAAAATGAAGGTATGCCCTTCAATTGGGAAATGGCTCAACAAATTTTGGTATATGCTGGTGATGGAATACTATTGAGCTCAAAAGAATAATAAACTGGAGGAATTCCATATGAACTGGAAAGACCTCCAGGAATTGATGCAGAGTGAAAGGAGCAGAGCCAGAGGAACATTGTACACAGAGACCAATACACTGTTGTAAAATAGAATGTAACAGACTTCTGAACTAGCAGCAATGCAATGACCCAGGACAGTTCTGAGCAACTTATGGTAAAGAACGCTACCCAGATTCAGAGGAAGAACTGCAGGAGTAGAAACACAGAAGAAAAGCAACTGCTTGAACACATGGGTTGTGATGGACATGATTGGGGATGTAGACTCAAAACTACCACACCAATGCAACTATCAACAATTTAGAAATAGGTCTTGATCAATGACACATGTTAAAACCAGTGGAAATGTGCATCGACTGTGTGTGTGTGGGAGGTCGAGGGTGAAGGGGAAAATAAGAGCATGAATCATGTAACCATGTTAACTTTTCTAAAAAATAAAAATGATTAAATGAAAAAAAATAAAGGTATTCTAGTTCCACAGAGAAATAAATAATAAGTGATAAAAACCATTGCAGGAAAAATGAACTAAGGGCTCACATCCCAGGGTCTGAATTTCTTTCAATTTCATTCAATCAATAAGCAATTACTAACAGCTCTTCACTGTACTGGGGACACAACTTTTTAAAAACACAGTCCTTGCCTTCAGGGAGCTTGCATTCTACTGATAGGAAGGCTTCTGACAAGAAAGCATGGCTGCTGACACACATCTTCTTCAGGATAAATAAGTAATTACTTTATTATTTATCCTGAAGAAGATGTGAATACAAATGCTAATGCCTCAACAGGCAAGCAAATTAGAATGATACTACACTAAAGCTAGTCTTTTTGCCATTTTAGCCATGAAGGATTTGAACTCAGAACAATCATTTGTAGGATTCTCCACCCTCCTACTGCACAATAGAGTCTGAATCAATTAATCAACAAATAACTTCCACAATGGGCTAGTCTTGAAGATGTAAAGCCAAAAGCAGAGCAGTCACTGCTCCTAAGAAATTCACATTCCCAGCACTTTTCCAATGGTTATGTTATAGATTGTTTTTTCAAAAGGTTACTTCCTCATATCATGCAGATTACAAGCAAACACACATAGGCAATAAGAATTCCACTGGATTCATACCTTCATGGCTTTCTTTAACTGCTTTGCATCAAATACAGCTGGTGACGTAATGAGAGCCACCATTAGATGTTCAAAGTTGCCAGAGAGATCACTCTTCAAGTCATCTTTCAGCTCCTAAAACAATCACCCAAAATGAAAAATTTTAAATGCTGGACATTAGTTCTCATGGATGGGCCTATGGGAAAGGTGATATTCTCTGCCCAGGGTGGCATGCTCTTCATCCACACACCCAACTCACTTGTCAATGCTCAGTAATATTATCTAACATTTGAAGAGTCTCTTCTTTACCTACTCCAAAATCTGGGCTCAGGAACAAAATCTCTGAAGAGAGAGACTTCTTCAAAGTCCTTCTATATTCAAAATGACTTGGTTTTACCTTTGGTCTGCCTCATGCAGAAAGACTAAGGTTTTTGTTTTAAGTTTGTTTGTTTTTTTTTAAAAAAACCCTTACCTTCCATCTTTGAATCAATACAATATATTGATTACTACTTGCTGGTCATTTCAGCATCAGTCAGCTGGGATATGGTGGGCAGAATCTCTCTCTGATAAAAACAGATAGTCATAGACACAACCGCAAGGTAACCAAACTGAGGTAAGGTTTTTTTGTAATGGTCACCAAACACCAAAGCAATCCAAGCTTTATTACTGATGGGAGGGGAGAAGAGGGAAGGGGAGTATTATTTCTGTTTTGTACTCAACTCTCTTCTAATAGTGTATTTATGTGAATGCTCTAGGTTTAATGCTTAATGTCCAACTGAGAATTTTTGCCATGCTATTACTGCAAATGCTTTTGAGTGAATATGGACTCATAGAATACCGTGAGTTAGACTAAACTATAAGCCACACAAATGAGAAGTGCTGTCTCCCCCTTGATTAATTGGCTAAATTAATCCATTTTGATTAAGATCTAAATTTAGGAGACACCCTGGGTAATTTAGTCTATCTGCTTGGATCATTCATTATCAAAGGCTACCCCTTCCCCTTCCTCAGCCCTCAAACTATCAAGACGACAAGGATTCTCCGGTGGCAGGAAGACTGATGTCTGGGTGGTGGTGGTACCCTTGCCTCTTTGCCTTTCATTTACCTCCTCCCCTGACTCTTGCACCATTCAGACCTAATTAGAGCACTCTATTGGGAAGAGTCACAAGATTGGTCTCACTGCTTAGATGAGTTGGGACTCACCACCTCCAATTCTTCCTGTAACATGTGGAAGACACCACTTTGAGATCTACATAACCATTGTATCTTAGGGTTTTTCAGATCTTACCCTTAGCCTTAGTCATTCCTATTAATGAATCCTAATCTAGGAAGAATTCAGAAAATTTGGAAAGATTTATATGAAGTATGCATAGCAAGGAAAACAATTGACATGAATGACCAGCAATGCAAATGAAACAACTGAATTTTATATAATTATAATCACCAAGCTTGGCCCCTAGAGAAGAAATGAAAAAAAAATGATCCTCTCCTTTTGTTGGAGAGGCAAGGAATGTTTGGGTGTTGACAGGCACCACTAATATGTCATTTGAATTTGTTAAACTCTAGTGGGTTTTTTGTTTGTTTTTAAGAAAGACTCAGTGATTAGGCTGAGACAGGTCTATTTATGATTGAATCTAATATAATGGTAAAAGGTATTGATGAAAGTTAAATCAAATACTATAAAATAAAAATAACCCCAACATACAAATACAGGAATTCACCATGAATATCAACAGATCTCCTGAATATAAAATATGCCAACACTATTCCAAAACCAATATAATCAATATTTTACACTTTAACTCACACACAGCACATTACCTTTTTTTTTGAAAAAACTTTGTATCAGTGGAGACTTCATGTACAATTCCACAAATGATTCTAGAGCAAACCCTTACATTTTATTAAAGAATACATTAAAGGTTAAGTGACTTACTAAATGTCACCTATTTAGTAATGATGGAATGATGAAAAGGATTCCAATTTCTGGACTCCTAGTCTAATATTTTTTTCCACTTCACATCAAACTTGAAGTTCAGAGATACATTCATTCATTACCTTCCATATAGCAGATGTGATTATCTTTTTAACTCACTGTCACTAATTAAGTCTTACCTTTCCAGATGCTACTTGATATTCCTTAGCAATCAACTGCCTCTGTGCATGAGATCTTGCTGTCAGAATGTGGATAAGAGTTTCCTCATTGGTTCCTAGTTTTATAAAGAAAAATAACTGTATGAAGCCTTTCCCCAACATTGCTGAAGTCTATCTTGAAAACAATGATAATAATTAATGGATTATAACTATGGCAGAAACTTGGGCATTTCCAGTTTAATCTCCAAGTTCTAATCAGAGAAGCTTCATCCAGATGTTCAGCTATTCAGAGCATAACCCGAACCACATTTTTCATTTGCTCAAGTACAAGTGGGAAAGACATGCTTGCTTTGAGATAAAGGAGGCATATCCTATCACAGCATTAGAAAATAAATGATCAGTAGAAGGAAAATAAGATTGCTTTTATCTGTCTAATACAGAAAATAAGCCTAGCAACAGTACCCATTCAGATGCCTCTGGCCTCTTTGATACTGATAAAGGTAATATGAAATGCAGAGAGCATTGCTTACCGATTCCTTGGATTGCCTTCCGGATAGCTTCAGCATCTGCTGATGGGTTAAAACCTGCATAATCTTGAATGGTCCCTCTGTTTCCAGTCTACAGGAGAAGAAATAAAAATGAAATATTCTTTAAGTATGTCTTTCATAAGTATGTCTTTCATCAACTCTCAACCTGTGTTTAACTTGGATGCTTTTCTTCTATTTTTTTGGATGAAAACTGTGATTTTTTTCAGTGAAGGGAGCTCCCATTGAGGTAGCTCTATCAAAGCAAAGCAGCGCCCACATCACTACAAGAGGATTAAGATGTTAAGTAAATTGGCCAACATCCCACAGCCAGTACATGGCAGAGGGAGATTTCGAACTTGGTTCTTCCTGACTCAATCAATGCCCTATCCACTATAATAGTGGTAATCAAACTCAAATAAAAATGGGAGCCACTAAACCTTACATACAGATCTCTACCTGAAGCATATTGCATTAGAAAACCACATATTAACCTTGTATATGTTATTTTGTATTTTTATTTTCTTGTTAATTATTGGATAATTACATTTTACTCTGCTTCCTACCCCACTGAAGAGTTTTAGAGGGTTTGGCATCTTAATTATAGGTGTCCTCTTAAACGCCTTAATCAAAACTACACATTTCTTCAGGGCAATCTGCTTGATGTATCTGCTACCTGTTATTCTGCATGTCTTAGAGTATAAAACATGAATTATATAAGCAATAAGCAGATTTTCATTCTCTTCCTTCTATATATAATTGGGGTGATCAGAAGAACCCATATTTTTTTTTATAATGGATGTGTAGCATCAGCTGAGAAATCCTTTTCCAAGGACTTTGTTGACACTAAATTGTTTGGAATAGCACACAAGTGAAAAATGGCATGCATACATTTTAAGCACCTTCAGAAACCCAACTTATAACAACTACAAAGTTACAAACCAGTCACCTGGAAAAAAGCACCCAGAAAAGAAAACAAATTAAATGTTTTCAAGTTTCTTAAAAGTATACTGTTCATCTCTGAAAAGAGCAAAGAATTTCAAGAAGCAATAGTGAAATGGAGGCCCATTCCAGGCATGGAAGCTGTTATAGGTAATTTATAGGTTAGAGACAGATTTAGAATAAGTAAGCAGACAGTCAAGCAGAAGCCTGGATCAGACTGAGAACATTCTATCATAGAATGTACAGAGTGATTTGTAGGCACAGTGACTTGGCTGCAGTTGGGAGAGAAGGTTTGGCTAGGATATGGAGAATTGACATCTAATCAACCAAGCCTCAAAGCCTATGAATAGACCTTGGGATGTCACCAAGAAGAGATTAAATCTTCAAGCAAACCCTAGGTTGAGTGAGGGCCTGCCTGTTTGTTGGTGGACAACAAGCAGGGAACCTTTTACTCCCTAATCCCACTTGGATTACTTGCTGTTCAGAAGTGTTCCTGAGTCCAAACAACATCTGGAGACCATCATGGACCTGTTGCGTGAGATTCCCAAAAGCCCATGTCTCACTCCAGCTCAGCCAGTGCTGTCTGTCTGTCTGTTAGGTAGTCTAGAGTAGCCATCTCAACTGCCACCATTCTTGACAGTTGGTGACAGACCTTAGAAGTTAGAAATACTTTCCCTCCAACCCTATCCTTAGAAAACCATTTAAATAATTTTATAAAAACTTCCTTGTTATTCTCTCCCCCAGCCACCAAGAACCCACAGAGATTTTTAACTGTTTCCCTGTTTTTTTTGTGAATGTCAGTTACTAGTTATTTACCCCAGCCAAGATACTTTGTGTTTCTACTCCCTGTACCTCTAGTGTTTCTCATTCATCCCCCATTCCCCTGAGTTTCAGTTGTTTACTGTGACCCCTTTCCGCAGTGTGCAGGGTCCCTGTGGTGTTTTCCTTTCATCAAGGCCAAGTTGGACAAAAATACAAAGGTGGGAGATGGATAGTTCTCATGAATAAAGAATAATGGTTCAATGGTTTCACTAAATGGCTTTATATTGTAATGATTTTACTCGATTTTTTTCTCAAAATATTGTCAGTTAGGCAGAATTATGTAATATGTACCAGTACATTGCTGTATTTAGTTGTAGTTTTTCAGTCATTTTAGTTGTGACTGACTTTTTGTGACCCCATTTGGAGTTTTCTTGGCAGAAATACTGAAATCGTTTACTATTTACTTCTCCACCTCTTTTTACAGATGAGGAACTGAGGCAAACAGGGATAAGTGACTTGCCCATAGTTACATAGCTAATAAGTGTCTGAGTTTCAGATCTGAACTCACAAAGATGAGTCTTCCTGACTCCAGGCCTGGCAATCTATCTACTGCACCAGCTACTTGCTGTATTTACTTATTTACTGACCCTTTTGGTCACTATTTAATGTATGTTACATAAAAGAAGGACAAATAATTTTTAAATGTAATTTTAAATAGTATACTACCAATGTGGAAGCTCCTTCCCTCTTTACAGGAGCAGCAGGCTGCAGCTGTTGAATGCTGCCTATATTCTCAGATTTAGTTGGTATAATGTTTAGTTTGGCTAAAAGTATTTTTTAATTATACTTTTGTATAATTACTACTGACTAGAAGAGGGAGATGTATTTACAAATGAAGGAGATATAAAATATATCAATGAAATAAAAAAAAAAGAAAAACAGGACTCTAAAAAGGTAAAACAAAAATACCCACTTGATGCGTTTTCTCCATTCTTCAATCCCTCTTCATAGTTTGACTGTTACTTCATTATCATAATATGGTTTCTTTTTAAGCTGTTATGGATGGGACTTCTCTTTTTTTTATCATTCTCTAAGGTTGACTGTTGTCTTGTATTAACATGACTTCATTTGGTCTCTCCTCAAGCGCTTAATATAATTTTGGTGAAAGGCTATTATCTTGTCATTTCAAAGTGAATGGAGAATTAATGTTCCCACAAAGACAAAAATTGGATCTATGTCTGCTCAGTCAATAGATTAAATTGAGCAATCTGTTTCAATACAATATAATTTATGAAAACCTCAAAACACTCAAAATATAGAATTTTAGCTACTAAGGCAATTATAATCATTCAACAACTGTCTGTCAAGGTGCTCTGAACAGAGAACAGGCAAAAGACTAGCATTGCTAATAAAATCAACATGAAATACTTATAGTGTTGCCTCATACATTGCTGTATCTCTCCTTTTGATGATTTCCTTCAATCTCCTGGTATTTAGCTGGTTAGCTTGTCCCTCCATCTGCATGACTCAGTCATTTGCTATTTAACTAGTACAGAACGCCACTTGATGTGGAATCAGTCATTGTCAGCCTCTGATTATTTGAAAATTACATGAGCAAAGCTTCTCTTGCATTCTTGCCATTTTACTTTTTTTTGCCACATGCATAAGAGTGTGTACAGGGCTAGAGAAAGTAGTCACAGCAATTGGTTTTTGCTATTTGCTAGCAGTTCTGAGATTTGCCTTCCATGGGCCTGACACATTACTGTGTCCTCTTCCAAAAAATGAAAAGGTAATGACTATTAATTGACTTCTTATGTGAAAGGAGTCTTTTAATACCACCAAAACTTCAGCTGAAGTTCCCTACTATTGAATCATTCCCTGTCCTGGTTGCTTGACACAACCAGGGAGGCAGGAGTGATAGGGGAGGATAGGGGGGCCAAAAGGAAGCAGTTTTTACCTATTTTTCCCTTCTTTTTTTCTCTGTCTTTAGGTAATAGATAAAAACAGGGAAGATTCAGAGCCTTTAAACTGGCATCTCTAACCTGGCCCCTATACTGTGCTAATAGGAGAAAAAAGAAGCCACTATCAGAGCAATATAGTATCTAGGAGTCCTGGTGCTCCTAGTTAGCTTTTCTTAGGCATCTTTGTTTCCTTGTATTACATGTATCCTTGGGTAAATCTTATGCAACAGAAAATAATGCAAGAAGAAAACACTTAGTCATTTGGGTAATGATAACTTTGTGTCACCAGCTTCATCTCTGACAAAACCTCCTGAACCCATCCCTCTTCTCTCAAGTATACCTATTCTCAAAAGTTCCAGGACCGTGCTGCTCAATAATGTGACCACACTCGCTTACCCACTCTCACAACTGTGCCCAAAGCAGAGGTCTTACACAGAAAGCCATGTGCCTGGATTTTCTTAGTGAATACAGTGGAAAGAGCTCCCAGCAAGGCCTGCAACAAGACGATCACTAGCTTAGCCTCTCTGATTCCAGAGCCAGGGCATCAATCCAACACGGACTAAGGAGAGAGCATACAGCTACCTGCAAGACTGATCTGCAGCTGTGTTCTAGGGCAAGAACTGGGCCTGACTTTCTGTACCTTGTAAGGAGTAGACACAGAAGGCAGCCAGGAGCTATGCCACTCTAACTCCACAGCTAGGCTGTAGATTCAGTGTAGACTGAGGAAGGGACCATCTGGAGCTGCCCTAAATCCATGTGCCAGGGCAAGGAACAGTCATGGATCCAGCACAGATCTAGCCTGAAGCTATGTGCAGGGCAAGGTACCTGTATGGCCCAACCTAGAGGGGAAGGTCACAAATTTAACACTCAGGCTGGCTTAAGGCCTGTCTCTGACGGACCAGGGTAGAGTACAAGGTAGGGGAGTGTTCGCTTCTGTTACTCTGAGTTTGTAGATCTTTCCAGCTGACTGACAAGGTCTAAAGGGGCAGAATTAGTCTATTGGAGTTCTAACCAGAGGCAAGATTATAGTTGGATCACTCAGACTCAAAATCAAATCAGATTACAAAGATCAAACGAAGAAACCAAACATATCACATTGATATCAGGGAGGATTCATACCAGGAATGCAGGACTAGTTCAATATTAAGAAAATTATAAGTTAATTCACTATATAAATAATTTAAAAAATCTGATTATATCAATAGATGTGGGAAAGACTTTTGACAAAATACAACATCCATTCTTATTAAAAACACTAGAAAGTATAGGCGTAAATGGAGTCTTTCTTAAGTTGTATCATTCTAAAACCAAGAGCAAGTATCATCTGCAACAGAGATAAACTAGAAACCTTTCTAATAAAATCAGGGGTAAAGCAAGGATTTTTAAGCATTGTATTAGATATGTTAACTATAGCAAAAAGATAATTTAAAAACCTGAAGGAATAAAAACAAGCAACAAAGAAACAAAAAAAAAAGTCTTTACAGATGATATAATGGTATACTTAGAGAATTCTAGAGAATCAGCTGAAAAACAAGTTGGAACAATGAACAACTTTAGGAAAGTTTCAGGGCATAACACAAACCCATATAAATCATCAAGATTTATCAACAAAACCTAGCAGGAAGAGATAGAAGGAAAATTCCATTTAAAATAAAGACAATAAAAAATACTTGGAAGTCTATTTGCCAAAATAAATCCAGGGAAATATGAAAATAATTATACTTTTTTCAAACAAATAAAAGCAGATCTAAACAACTGGAAAAATATTAATTGCTCATGGGAAGGCCAAGTTAATGAAAATGGCAATGCTATCTAAGTTAATACATTCAGTGTGATACCATGCTCTGCTTTGGCCATGGAATGAGATGCCTAAAGTGATGGTGTAATCTGGTTAACAGCAAATACTGAGAAAGGAATGGAGTGGCAGGTGCTTATGGGGGACCACATTCCCCAATTCCCTAGTACTATTTATCCTTCAGCCTGAGATCTGCTATCTCCTTTTTATCTTCTCTGCCCTCCTCCCCTTCCCAACTCATAAGCTATCCCCAAATATACCCAAGTTTCAATAAACTATTGGCCAAAGAAGGAAAAAAATCCAACACTATGACAATCAAAATATGAAAGAACTATTTTATATGCTAGAAAAAAATAACAAAAATCATCTGGAAGAACAAAAAAGGTTAGGGATACAAGAAAATCAATGAAAAAATGTGAAGGAAAGCAGACTAATGGTAGCGTATTTCATACTATAGTACAAGGCAATAATCATGAAAATAATCTTGAACTGGCTAAGAAATACAGTAGTGGATCAGTGCTTAAGTACACAATTCAAAGTAGTAAATTACCATAATAATCTAGTATTTGATAAGCCCAAAGACACAGCTTTGGGGGCAAAAACTTAGGCAAAAATCTCTGGGAAAACTAGAAAGTAGAAATTAGGTATAGACTAACATCTCACACAGAATATCAAAATAAAGTTAAAATGGACAAATAATTTAGACATAAAATATATCATAAGCAAATTGGAGAGGATGTGGGAAAATTGGGTAGGACACTAAATTCCACTAATTTTTGGAATTGTGAGCTGGTCCAACCCCATTTTGGAGAGCAATTTGGAACCACACCCAAAGGGCTATAAAATTATGCATACCCTTTAGCCCAATACTCCTACTAGGTCTATATCTGAAAGAGATCAAAGAAAAAGGGAAAGGAACCCCATGTGTTTTTAGTAGCTCTTTTTGTGTTGGAACCAATTGGAAATTGAAGGTTGGCCCATCAACTAGGGAATGGCTGAATGAGTTATAGTATATTATTGTGATGGAATACTATTTTGCTATAAGAAATGATGAGCAGGATGCTTTCTGAAAAACCTGAGAAAACTTATATGAACTGATGAAAAATGAAATTAAGATAATCATGAGAACATTGTACATAGTAACAAAAAAACCAGCCATGTTGTAACAATGATCAGCTCTGAAAGACATCAGATATTCTGATCAAGACAATGATCCAAGACAATTCCAAAGGACTCTTGATAAAAAATACAATCCCCTTCCAGAGAGTGGAGTAATGAGCTCTGAGTGCAGAATGAAGCACACTTTTTTTCATTTTCTTTATTTTTCTTGACATGACTAACATGGAAATGTTTTTCATGATTTCACATGTATAATCAATGTCATATTGCTTGCCTTTTTAAGGGATGAAAAAAGAGAAATTAGAATTCAAAAAGGTTTTAAATTAATAATAATATACTTTAATGTAATTGTGAGATATTTAATAAAATGTATGCATAATATGTATGTATTTGTATATGTATGTGTGTATTTAAATATTATATGCATATAATATATAAAGATCAAACCAAAGAGCAGTGACTTTACCTTAATCATAAAATTTTGAGAACACTGAAGGTGTACAAATCCTTTGCTAGAGCTATTAGATATTAGAATAGAGATATTAGAAGAACGTAGTTCTGAATACCTGAAGAAAGTAGAGATAGGAGCTCAGCTAATACAAATTAGGCCCAAAGGAGGTCTCAACATTCACTCCAGAAGTACATGGAGCCTGACCATAAGACAGTTTTAATTTCGGATATAAAGCTGGAAGAATGGGTAACAAAAATATTTTTTATGGCACCAGGAAAGACAAATACACAATTAAAAATAATTTGCCTAGCAAAACAGGGGAGTGAAATGGACTTTTGTTGGAATAAGAACTCCCTGATTCATGATGAAAAGATCCAGAGTTAAGTAGAACCTTTGAAATAGAGGACTCAAGAGAAATATTAAAAAAGGTAACATGAGGAAACTTATAAAGATGGGTATTTATTTTGTAATAGGGGAGATGATACAAGTGCCCCACAGGAACCTAAGATTATTAGGGATCATAGAAAAAGTTAAATCAAACAGTTCATTTTCATGTTTTGATGATTTAGTAATGTTTTAATGATTTTAAAAGAAAAAATGAAAGTGAAGGGGAAAGGAAAACTAGAGAAGAAAAATGGGGGAGGGAAGATGAGAAAACCTTATTTTTTAACTAGAGGCAGAAGAAGAAAACTATATAAATGGAGGAGGTGAAGAGTAGATGACAATTGAACCTCACTTTTGAACACACACACACACACACACACACACACACACACACACACACACACAGATGTTTAGCCCGACAGGACACTTACAAAACTTGACAACTTGACAATAGTGTGCAGGCTCAGTGGATTGAAAGCCAATCCTGGAGACAGAAGGGTCTGGGTTCAAATCTGAATATTTCCTATCTGGCTGACCCTGGGCAAGTCACTTAACTTCCATTGTCTAACCATTACCACTCTTCTGCCTTGGAACCAACACACAGAATTGATTTTAATATGGAAGGCAAGGGTTAAAAAAAAGCCTTTACAATATATTAGGGAATAAAAGCCTCATTAGCAAATTTAGAAAAACAGAATTATTAACCATACTCTTTAGTGACCAATCTGCTTCCAGTTACATTCAATAAATCCAGGGGAATGTACTGGTTATTAGCCTTTACTATCCTAGAGTATATCTGGAACAGGATTATCACTTATTTATCATGTACTCTGAGAATAACTATGAATCAAATCTCCCTCCTCATTCTATGTAGTTGCCCAAAGAAGACCAAAGCAATTTGTTATTATTGTCTTCAATCTGTCAATTCATTTCAGTCTCCAGATTCAGACTTGAAGCTTTCATTTTTTTTCTTGGGTCTACTTTAGGAAATTTATTACTCACTGAGTCCAACTAACATTTAGATATATTTTGCTATCTTCTTCAAATTTTTCATATCTATATTCTTTCTGTTTTGACCCTGATTTATGTATTAAGACTACATAAAAAGAATCTGGTAGGATTCCAACCTCTTTTTTTACAAATAACTTATAAATATCTGAATTGAATTAATTTATTCTTTGATATTTTAATGTCATTGAAGAAAGATGTCACAAGAAGAAGGAACTGTTTAGTGTACATAACTTCCATGGAGTTGCCTTAATTTAGGCAAATTAAGATGCTTTAATTTCATCCATGTACAACAAGGGATTATTTTTTGTTTGTTTTTATTTCTTCTTTAATTTGGAAGTAATATTTATTTCTGCTTGGAGAGATATTAATGGATTTAAGTCAAAGATGATCATGGCAGAACCATAATGGACTTAAATTGACTTTGTGAGACATTTTTTAAAATGAATTTTGCTGGCATTTTTGTGTTAGAGGTGGTTTTAAATAAAAGTTTTCCAGTGGAAAAGTGGAGTAATAACAATGGTTAAGATCCATATAAAGTGCTTTACATATACTGATTCATTTGATCTCTGGGAAGATCTCTGGGTACTATAATTATCAACTCTTTTACAGATGAGAAAACTGAGGACATAGCACAATTAAGTGATTTACCCAGGGTCATACAAGTTAGGGGATCTCTGAGGCAGGATTTGAATTCAGGTCTTCCTGACTCCAACTCATTTTAATACAGATGTATTTGACCCCCAAATCCAGGACTTTATCTATCAACCACTTTATCTACACTGCCTTAAATTAGCCTAATTATTCCTTATTTAGAGTTACAGAATCAGAGAATGTTAGAGATGAAAAGGACCTTAATGATTAACAAGTTCATTATCTTATGCCAATTTTGTTGATGAAGTTGATAAGACCTGGAAAAGTTTAAATAACTAAATGAAAAACTATCTATCTCCACTCCCATTTCAGAGTTTTTTCAACGATGCCAAATTGGCTGCAAAAAAATGTTAGAAACATTTGCAATAAATAACCCAAAACATTCATGGTAAAAGGTCACCTAACTTTTGCCTCTGGTGTCCCCGGAAAAAAAACAAACAACCCATGCAATAAATGATGAATTCCTTTCTGGGTGAGAAACAGCTAAATGATGAACTAACTGTTTCAGGAATGTTAGCTGATTGAAAGGCTAACAAAGCTTTTTGTACTGTTGTCTTTTCTCTAGTTCGCTGTCCTGCTTGATCTCTGAGTCAGCTTTTAGCTTCTATTCACTGCAAAATAAATTCCTGGATAGTACATTCCTGAGATCACCAAAATCTCATGCAATGACGTAAGTTAGTATTGTTCCAGAAACAATCTTTTTTTTTTTTTCAAAAATCATGTTTGGGCAGAGCTGCACCTTTTTTAGACAGGAACTCTCCATTCCATGGGTTACACACAGGCTCTAGGGAGAAAAGTGAATCTAGAGCCAAAATAAATAAGTTAAGGAATGCATAAGAGAGTAACAGCTAAGTCCCTTTTCCTTCTTGCAACTATCATCTTCTACCTCCACCCAATTCTAAATTATGTTTCTTGATAAAAAAATCATTTTTTGTGACAGTGCAAAACCTTAGGCATAGATGAGATAAGAGTAGAGGGAAGAGCTTATGTGGTATTGGTATTATGTTGGATTTGAAACCAAAGGTCTCACATTTGGATACTGTTCCTTCAACTTAAAATCTGTGTAACTTGGGCAAGTCACTTATTGGTAAATGTTAAAAATACTATATAAATTACAACTACTAATCAACAAGATAGAGCAATTGATCAGATATGGGTGATACAGGAGAGGTAAAAGTCAAGGATGATCCAAGATTACAAACATGGGTAATTAGAAGGATGCTGGTGTCCACATCAAACATAGGAAGTTGTATTAATCATTTAGATTGAAGACATTGATGTATATACATTTTTTCAAAGAAAGACAAATTCCAAAAAGAGATTAGTGCAAATAACATAAAAATTTGAGAGTCATCTGCATAAAGATGATAATTAAACCCAGGAGAGCTGAGATCACTGAGAAAAGATATGAAGAGAGAAGAGGACTATATCCGAGTTTTGGAGTCTGGTCACGCTTCATAATTAGGAAAGGAATGATGTTGTAGCAAAAGAGACCAAGAAGTAATGGTTAGACAAATGGGAGAAGAATCAAGGGAAACAGTGGTTTGGTAGTCAAAAGACAAGACAGTATTCTAGAGATCAATAGGATCAACCATCAAAAATTACAAATGTCTGGTAAGAACTTAAAAAGAAAAATAAGTCATCTGGAAACAGAGGCACATGAACTAAAATGAAACATTATGGACTAAATCCTACAACCCCAATCCCTCTCCAGATGAACTGGCTGAAGTGGAGAGGGAAGGGATGTATGATGTTCCCACAGCAAATGCATGGTTAAACAATGAAAGGAAGATAACTTCTATGGTCTCAGTGAAAGAAGATAAGCTATAGGAGAAAGGGAGAAATGGTAAAGCAATCAAGAAGAACTAAAGAACACAGTAGTGGGAAAGGGCCCCAGTGAAGGGCATTTCCAAGTATAGTTTGTAATGAGAGATGAGGATTTTCCAGTGGATGTAATCTTTAGTGAGTTTGTATACAGGGAGATAATTTCATCTGAGTGTATTGTCTCTGTGGATAACAACCTGTCACAGGAGGAAGGAAATTAGAATTCTTGTGGGCAACCAAATTTAGAAAGGTAGGGGGGCATTGATTCAAAGAGGAAATTGCAGGGCAAATAGGAAAGAGAAAGATCATGGGGAGGGCTCATTTTCATATCACCTTTAAATGGTGCCTTTCCTCATTCCCACTAGTTACTTCCCTCCTTTACCAATTATTTTGTACTTAAGAACTTATTTTAAAGAAATTTTAAATAAACTTCAGGTGTCTCCTCTGATAGAATATCCTGCTTAAAGGCAAAGATTATTTCATTTTTTCTATATCCCCTGTTTTTAGTGCTCAGCCATATGAAATTAATAAATACTTGTTAATTGATTTAAAGCAAGATGGTGTGATATCCAACTCACATGTAAGTTCTATGGGTTGCTAACATCTCTCTTGTGTCTGGAGTCTATAACATCTAAAAAGAGAGCTTGTACTTTTTGTTGCAATAGGAATATTTCAGCACTTAACTGACTTTTTCCAAACCACTGGGAAGTAAAATTGTTCATATAAAATCTGGTCAAATATAGTGAGTCTCATTAGGGACTAACTAGAATGAGAATATTTGGAATATGTCAGGGATAAGGAATTGAAAAGGTAACTGGTGCCACTCTGACTAGAGTATATTGTTGAATGTGATTCAAGAGGAATGCTAAGATGGGGTCAAAAAGAACTGTTTAGCTCATTGCAACAAGCGTGCTACAACACTTCTGCATTGTGCAATGGAATGGCACACAACAATACACACTTGTCAACCAGTGCCACACAATGACACCTAACACACTTGTGTCAGACAACTGTGTAATGCACACACGTGTCATACAATAACATGTTTATGGAATGTGACAACATGTGAAACACTTGCATTCCATGAGAAGTGTGATGACATGCCTGCCACATACCCCACACTCGTATCACGTGCATTCAACAACATACCTTTGTCAAGCAACATATGTAATGGTACACTACAAACATGCATTATGTATTGATGTGGCCATGCCATCCAAAGAAGTTGCCTTGTCATGCAATGCCATGCAAATAGCATGTCTGTGATACACAATGGCATGCTTCCAACATGAAATGATATTGTGGTGTCACCAATAACATGTCAGCATTGTGCAAACACTTGCATGCAATGCAACCATGCATCATTCGAGGATATGCTCATGTCAAGCAAACATGCCTGTGTCATATACTGCCATGCAACCACACATATATCATGCAAAGGCACACCTAATTAATACAACAACATAGATTTTCTCAAACTACTAGAACCTATTTTCTTCCCAGTTCTTTGCTATCACAAAAAGGAATGGCATGGATATTTTACTGTATATGAGATCTTATATTTAGCTTCCTTGTGGTATAACATCTGACTAGCTGAATGAATTAATGTGAACATTTTCATTCATCCTAAAAATATAATTTCAAATGTTGCTTTTTCAGAGTTTCACCAATTGTGTATTAGTGTGCCCATTTTCCCATAATCCTCCCAACACTATTTACAACTTTTGTCATTTCATTAAGACCCTGGGAATTAAACAAAACATCAGAGTTGCTTTGATTTTTATTTGTCATTTAATTTTTTTTGGTCGTTATTAGTGATTTGTCACACTTTTTTTGCTGACAAGTTTGTGATGTTACATTTCAAAACTGCTTGGTTTATTTGTATTCTTTGCTCTTGATCAATATATGCTTTTATCAAAGAACCCTTGAAGGTTTTGAGGCCAGGATTTTACAGATTTGATATCCAGGAAGATGACTATGACTGTCACAATAAATCCTCTGGCATTAGTGTGGAACAGTGAATAGAGACTTTCTTTTGGAAACATGAGATAGTTATTGCTATCCTAACTTTGACACTTGTTTCCTTTTGGAAGGAACCCTTCCAAAAATATTTAATTTTTCTGAGTTTGTACATCTGTATAGTATGGATAATGCTCAAAGCACATGAAAGGATTGTTGTAACTGAGGTAGTCATAATATGTTGCTATTGTCAAAATCAGCATTGGGCATCCGCCCAGCTCTCACCTGTGACTCCAAGAAGTCTTAGCTTACAGTGTCCATAACCCAGTAAACACAGGGCCTGTGTTTGTGCAATTTTTTTCTATCCCCAGAGCTTAGATTTAAAGCAGAATGAGACCCTAAAGGCTAGCTAGTTTGATTCTCCCATTTTATGAATGTTCCTCATTCCTACTGAAGACTAGAGTTGCCAAATTTTATCAATTCTACAGTTTCTAGCATCCCCTTCTCTCCACTCACAAAGGTACCACCACAGATTAGGCCTTTATCACCTCTTGTTTGGATTATTGTAGTAGCCTTCTCATTCATCTTCCTGAAGGCTTTTCCCTCTCTACTTCCCACAACTCTCCTTCAGCCACCTAAATGATTGTCTTAAAGCTCAGGACTGACTCTTCTGTTCCCCAGTGTCTCCTTGTTATCTCTGGGCTCAAATTCGACTCCTCTGTTCAGCATTTAATGTCCTTTCTCATCTGGATCCTATCTGCCTTTTTGAGGCTTATTATATAATTCCCCTTGAAACCCTCTTCTGCCTAGCCAAACTAGCCTTCCTGCTCTCTCTCACCCATGATATTTCAGCTTCTGTCCCTTAACTAACTCTTGCTGCCTCGCTCTTCTATCCTCTAAACAGGATCCCCCCTCAATGCCACCAGAATCCTTAGTGGACTTCAAAGTGGATTTTACACTTTTCTTCCCTCCATGAGTTCTTTCCTACTGGTCTACTCCAACCTTGTAATTACCGTGTGCATATGGCAGTGGGTGAATAAGAATGCTGGGCCTGAAATCAGAAAGACTTCATGAAGGGGAAAGGAAAAACAAGAATCATTTAACCATGGAAATTTTTTCTAAAAAAAAATATAAAATATTCAAATCTTAAAAAAAATTAAAATTTAAATTAAAAAAAAAAGACTCATCATGAGTTCAAATCCAGACTCAGATACTTACTAATTATGTGATTCTGGGTACAAAGACCCTGTTTGCCTTAGTTTCTTCATCTATAAAATGAGCTAGAGAAGGAAAAGGCAAACCACTTAAGTAACTTTGCAAAGAAAATTCTAAATGGGGTCATAAAAAGTCAGACATGAATGAAGATGATAGAACAACAGAAGCGCATCTTGTAGAGAAAGAAATCTTTTTCAGATGAAAGACTATTATGTTATATTTATCTTTGTGTCCACAACACCAGATACGCAAGTTATCTGGCACACAGTAGGCACTTAATAAAGGGTCTTGATAGTCCAAGGTCACAGCCATAATAAGTGGCAGAGCTGGGATTTGAAATCAGGTCCTAGAATAACAAATTTGGCCCTCTTTAGATCCCTTTACCTCTCAATTTCTTCTATCATAAAATGGGGATACCCATGCTAACATGTATTATAGTGATATCATGAAGATGTTTTGTAATAAAATGTAAATAAATAAATAGAAATAAATAAATAGAAGTGAAATAGAAATAAATAAAGTGTAATAGAAATAAGTCAAATGATCACAGTGTTCTAGGGCAATTAGATAATTGTTTAGAAGACACCTTGAAGGCCATCAAGTCCATCTCTTTCATTTTACAGATGAGGAACCTGAGGTGACCTGTGGTGTTTTTTTTTTAAATCCCTACTTTCTGCTTCAGAATGAATACTATGTAATGGTTCCAAGTCAGAAAGGCAGTAGGGCTTGGCAATGGGGGCTATGACTTGCCCAGAGTCCTATAGTTAGGAAGTGTCTGAGATCAGATTTGAACCCATGACTTCCTATCTCTAAGTGTGGACCTCAATCCACTGAGCTACCTAGCTTCCCCCTCTCAAAGCTTTTTAAAGAAATTACATAGCTGGGAAATGATGATGATGGCAATTATCAGTGATAGTGGCAGTGATGGCAGTTTAGGCTCTTGAGCTCATATGGAGTGGCCTTAGACTGATTTGGACAGCCAGGATCCCTATGAGATTAAGAATAGCATAATGAATTCCCTTAAATCATTCCTGTAAAGCCTCCTATGGCACTCCCAGTATTCCCCAAGTTTCTTCACAGCCTCTGCTTCATGTTCCTCTGTGACATTTTCCCTGGATTTGAAATCTAGATCCAATTCTTCCTCAACTTCCTGTTAAGGACCCTTTGTGTAATTGTGTGATTTCCCAATATTTACACAAAGAAGAAACATGCTAGACAGGAAGCTGCATCCACCCTGATAAGAAGGCCCTAATCAAAATGGGAAAAATGCTTCTATTAGGTGGATCATGAAAAAGCTAATGTTAAAGTTAATGACGTAGATCTTTCAGCTATGGGGTAAAAGATCTTAGAAGCCAAAAGAACATCCAGTGTGTGCCTGTGCATGCAACATAATGCAGTTTTTGAATGAAGTTGTTTTTTTTTTTCCATCCTTTTCCTCTGTCTTAGAATCGGTATTATACATCAGTTCAAAGTCCTTATTTTCAATATTTTAGTTTATAATAATAATAACTCACGTTTACATAGTGCTTTAAGGTTTATCTAGTGCTGTCCTTGAAACAATCTCAAGAAGTATGCATTTTACAATGACCCAGGACATTTCTGAGGGATTTATGGAACTACAAGAGAGGAAACACAGAAGAAAAACAACTGCTTGAACACATGGGTTGAGGCGGACATGAGTGGGGATGTAGACTTGAAACGACCACACCAATGCAACTATCAATAATATGGAAATAGGTCTTGATTGATGACACATGTTAAAACCAGGGGAAATGCACATTGGCTATGGGGGGAGATCTTTTGGGGAGTGAAGGGGAAAGTAAGAGCATGAATCATGTAACCATGGAAAATTTTTCTAAAAATAAAAAATAAAATAATATAAAATAAAAGAAGTATACATTTTACAGATGAGGTTCAGGGGGATCAAGTGACTTACCTATGATCAGTATCAAAGAAAACAGATTTCCAGACTCCAAGTCTAGTACTCTGTATCTCACAGACTCTCAGAATAGGACCAATATTTTCTTGTAATTGTTCCATCCCTATCTCCCTTCTTTCCTAATGTCTCTTGACCTCTACTACCTCCTCTCCTCCTTGGCTTCCTTCTCTGTTTCTCTATTTTTTTTAATTAATCCCACTTTTTGCTGTTTCTCTAACACATTTACTCCCTTTCCTCCTTTTATTCTCTTTTCATGAGATGAGAGACAGAAATAAATGTAAATATGGGTGCCATATATGCACATTGCCTAGAATTGAGTAGATGTTCAATAAATCCTAGTTGAGTTGAATTCATGGGTCATTCCTGTGTTTATTTTGCCTGGCCTCTCTCACAAGATGGTTTTAATGTTTTCTTTTTGTTTTAAAAATCACTTTCTTCGTGTGTAGCTAGCTTTCTTTGAAATACTTTTGGTTTATTATTCCAAAGAGTCTTCCTTACAAACTTCTTTGCTTTTTGTTTTTGAAATCTGAATGGTCAAGGAAAAGTGGAAAACCAGTAGACACAAAGGTCAGTGTGAAAGGAATATGTTCATTTTGGCTGAAGATCTCAGGAAATCTAAGCTTTGAAAGCTTTGTTCTTTACTCACCCACACCGATGCCATGATATCCCACTTTCACTTCAAGCTGAGGATTTGTCCACCTATTAAAAATGAGAAACTTAATAAATTAAGTATAAACATTATAACTACAATCCCTACATCAACTTTTTCTCTTTAGCCTCAATATTCAGAAGGAAAAAAAGGAATTTTTTCCAAAAGATTAAAATAGGACATTAAATTGAAATAGTATGTTATTGATATATTTCTTCATTCATTCATTCCAAGAAACATTAATTGCATAACTGCTACATGCACAGAAGATGAAAAAGATATAAACCCTGACTTTGAGGAGTTTGTAAATTTTCCTTCTATAAAATTGAATTAAACTATGTTGAGCCTTGACTTCTCTTCATGTAAATCAGAACCTTCTGAGACCAAAAAAGGCCCATGTGGTCTTCTCAGACCACATCTATAATTTTTCTCCCTCAGTGTCTAATTCTATGACATAGCATAAAAAAGTCAGACTCTTCTATAGAAGGGTGCCCAATTGACTTTCACAAGTCTTTTGACCACGCTAATAAAGAACACAACTCCTAGAAGAAGTTCTGGCAAAGAATCCAAGACACATTCCCTACAAGAGGATACATTAAATACATTTAATGAGTCATTTTCAGGTCTGGTTGAGAATTAAAATACCTCCTCTCCACTACAGGAACTGAATCATTCCTTTTCTGCCCCTGTTCCACACTGCCCCCTGCCAAAAGTTAGCAGGAAACAATACTACAAATCTTTTGCCTAAATTAATTTTTAATTGGAAGGTTAAAAAAGAATTTTAGTCCAATTCTAGTCTAACACTACACTGCCCCTGATTTCATCTTAGAATAGGCTTAATATTTTATTTGTTCTGTGATTAGGAGCAAGCTACTCAATTATTTTTATGGTGGTTACTATTATCATATATTACCATAGAGATAATAATGCTTGGGCTACCAACCTCCCAGGAATGCTGTGAGGAAAATACTTAGTGAGAGCAAAGGGTAACAAGAATTTGTTAAGTACTTACTATGTGCCTGACACTATGCTGGGTTTTAGATTTATGAGTAAATATAAACAAATATTATTGCCCCCAGAAGCAGAGAAGTGACATTACTTAATAAGATATTTATTAAAATTAAGCCAATCTGGGAGGGGCAGTTAAATGCCTCAGTAAATTAAGACCTAGACTTAGGGAAGCCCTGGGTTCAAATTTGGCATCAGATATTTCCTAGCTGTAAGGTAGTCTGGGCAACCCATTAAACCTCCATTGCCTGGCCCTTACTGCTCTTGGAACCAATTTGCAGTATTAATTCTAAGAAAAAATGTAAGAGTTGAAAAAAATCCAGTCTAAATCAATCCAAGCAATATAATAAATGCCTACTATTTACAAGGTGCTATGCTAGATGTTAGGAATAAAATGACCAAGTTTAATCAGTAGAATGGATTAGAAAGTGAAGAGCCTGGAACCATAGAGAAGGTCCCTCCATATCCTACTGGGTGCTAAGTCCTATCAATTTTACCTTCACAGCACCTCTTGTATAGATCTGCTTTTCTCCTCTGACACTACCAACATTCTGATAAAAGCCTTCATTATCTCATGCCTAGAGAGATAAATAATAGCCTGTTGGTAAGTCAGCCTGCCTCAAGTCTCTCCCCCATCCACCCAGTCCATCATCCACTCGGCTGTCAAATTAATTTTCTTTAAATGTAGATCTGACCATATCCTCCTCCTATTCAATAAATTTCAGTGACTCCTATCACATTTAAGATCAAATATAAAACCCTCAGGGGCAGCTGGGTGGTTTAGTGAATAGAGAGCCAGGCTTAGAGATGGGAGGTCCTGGATTCAAATCTGACCTTAGACACTTCCCAGCCATGGGACCCTGGGCAAATTACTCATTGCCTAGTCCTCCTCATGTTTCTGCCTTAGAACCAATATTGATTCTAAGACAGAAGTAAGGGTTTTAAAAAAATATTCTATTTGGTTTTTAAAGACCAGTTTTTTTATACCTTATTTTCTTCCACATACTCTGCAATCCAGTGGCACTGTCCTCATTACTGCTTCTTGAATTGAACATTCCTAGTATTTTCTCTGGCGCTCTCCAATGCCTAGAATTGTCTCCCCTCCTTATCTCTCCCTCCTGGCTTCTCTGGTTCCCTTTAAGTCTCATCTCTGAAAGAAGCCTTTCCCAGGTCTCCTTCATTTTAATAGTTTCCCTGAGATTATCTCAGATCTCCTGACCTATAGCTACACATTTATTTACACATGGTCTCCCCCATTAGAATGTGAACTATTTGTGAACAAGTTCTAGTGTGCTCACTTGCCTTAATGAATATATGCTGACACTGAGTTAAAACATCCCTGCTTTTGTCTAGTTAACAGAATCTGAACCCAAAGGTGGTAGTAGAAGTAAAAACAATGATGGATACAGGAAATATTAAAGAGACAGGCCTGGATAGGACCAATGGGAGTTGGTGACTTCTCATGTGGAAAGTGAGTGAGTATGAAAAGTCAGAGATAACACAGAAGCTAATAGTAGATCACTTGAAGATTGATGGAAATAAAAAACTCTAGAGGAGAAATACATTGGGGAATGATAGTTTATTATGGACAACAATGAGATGTCCTGGAGGTAGCTAAAAACTGATTGAAGTTCTGGAGAGAGTTGGTGATATGGGAGTCATTCATGTAGATATGGTTCCTGAAGCTGCTAAAATGAATGAGATCACTGAGAGAGATAAGATAATGGGGACATGACTTGCTTACACATAGCAAGGCAGGAGGAATGAAGCAAGCCAGGCAAGATCACCTAGGAAGAGAGATAAAGAGAACAAGGAGATAATAAGCCTAAGTGGTAGAAGTGGTAGAAGGAAGGAAAGAAACCAGAAAGGAGACGGAGGAGTGGCTAGAGAAGTATGGAAAGCATCAATGGAATGCCAAAGGAAGAGAGCATATCATGATAGCATCAACAGTGTCAAATTCTACAGGCAATGAATTAGGGTCCAGGAATTCACATTCCTTGAAAGAATTGTTTCAGCAAAGTAGCAGAAGCAGTAGGACCATAGAAATAGAGCTGGAAGGATCCAGAGAAGTCATCCAATCTCTGAATATCCCTCTAAAATTCACAGCTAAATACTGAGGTAGTATTTAAGTCCAATTTTTCCTATCTCCCCATCCCTCCCTTTATCTGGTATATTACACAGAAGTGGGGAGAAAGAAAAGGACATAAAAAAACTTCTTTGTTTGAAACTGGGTCTCCCTATCTCATCCAAGCTGGAAATTCTATGGCCACTCACATGTCATAGCCCAGTACTGAGAAGTATGGAAACTTTGACCTGTTCTTATCCAACCTGGATCATCAGTTTACCCCTCCTTAGGAAACCTTAGTCTTCTTGGGCCTCTCTATATTGGTGTTGTACTATAATTCAAAAATCCCAAGCTCAATCCATCCAGCATCCTTAGCCACCCAGCAATAGAGATTATAGGAATGTGCTATGGAAAGGAAGAAAAGATGGGGCAATGATATATGTATAGAGCAGAGGGAAAGGGTAGATTGAGGAACAGGTACAAAGAAGGTAGTGGAGAGACTGCAGATTAAAAAAAAAAATTTAACTAGAAAGGTCCTTGACAAAGATATGAAAGAGGTTGTGATCAAAAGCCTGAGAAGCTAGACTTGGAAGAAAAAGCATGTTTTCCTCTGGAGAGAAAGGAATGAGGAGACAGGAAAAAAATATGAAAAAGTTTTCAACTCTCCACCTATAAGTCAATACACAGAAGTTAAGGGTTTAAAAAAAAAAGTTTTCAACTGTAAGGTAGAGTGTTGGATTTAAAATCTAAGGTCCTAGCCTTACTGTGTTACTGGGCAAGACACTTACCAAAAAAAAAAAACCCAACAAAAAAACAACAAAAAAATCCATACATCTATATGTGTGTGTGTGTCTGAGCCTCAGTTTCCCAGTCTGTAAAATGAGAGGATTGAACTAGATCACTCCTAAACCAAATCTCCCTCATCCCCTGGCATAGTGACCATACAAAGTAGAAAGCATTTTACAAATGTTGAACCATTGCACAAATTGAAAAATAAAAAACATGGAAATACACTGAAACTATAAGCTTACCTTGCAGGCTTTACTGAAAAATTACTATTACCATTTGAAGGCTAAAGATTTAGGAGTCTTGTGGATAATTCGAAGTCAGTAAAGGTCAAATGAATTTTTTTTCGATATGACATTGTATTTCGATATGACATACTTGTATTTGGTAAGCTCAAGAACAGGTCGGGCTAAAATAAATATGCTTTGACTTCCTTCTCCACTCTATTTCACAAGCAGCCTCGGTTAGAAAAGAGCTTTTGTTGTTAAATTCTCATCCTCCCTTCCCCCGCAGGTTGGGTTTCCCTGCAGTGACCAGACTAGGAGGAGCTGATTGAGTGGCAGCGGATCAAGGAATGCTTTTCTCATTTCTTTTTGGGACCTGGTAGACAAAATTGAAGCTTTCAAAGGAGAGCTTTGGAGCCCGGGCAGGTAGAAGAATGGGCGAGGGCGAAGGTCTGCTCCTCATCCACACTAACCTTTTTCAGTTGGCTCGAGAACACAAAGGGATGAGGAGCATCCCTTCCCCCTCGCCCATTCTTCTACCTGCCCGGGCTCCAAAGCTCTCCAAAGTTACCGAAACGCCATCAAAGCGCAGTCAAAACCCCGGATTCTTGCACTTGGAAAGGACAACTCAGTAATTGACAGTGAAATGGTAGGAGCCCGATTTTTCTGCAACTTTTAAAAAAGTCTCATCTCCCAATTTCTCGTCACTCCTTGCTGTTGCTCTTTTCGTTTACCCGGAAGGGTGCCCTCCCCCACAACAGCGCTTTAGGTGCCTGGGCTGCGAAGTTACTAGACATTTTGCAGTCTTTCTAAAAGGAAAAGAGTGCTATGATTCTCTGAAGCTCCTCTCACTCCGGGATGACCCCCCCCCCCCCCCCCGCCCTCAAACCTTTTCCCTATCATTGCTTCCATCCCGGAGCATCCTCTCTCTTGCTAACCGTCTCCCAGGTGAGAAGGAAAACTCCGCGGTCCCGAGCCCGAGAGGCAGAGACCAGCGGCCTTCAGCACTTCTCCACAGTTCTCCGAGGGTCCCTCTTACCTTTGAAAGCGTCTAGCGGGGCGCAGGAAACCACTAGCAGAGACTTGCGGGCGTAGAGGAAAGACTAGCATAGGCGGGGCGGGGAGGTGGCTTGGGTCAGTCCCCGGAGGCCACAGTCCCTCCTCTTCCGTGAGTTGGCCCCTTCCTCCACCCGCTTGAGGCAGGACTTCGGAATCTCAACCTGTCCTACTCCCATCCTGCCGCAATGGCCCTGCTCACTACCTCCTCTGCTTCTCTCCCCTATCTTCTGCCCTCGTACACCCTCTGTGCCTTTCTCTGGGACAGCTCCCCCTGACTTAAGCTAACACTATACAGGTACTTAAGCTAACACTATACAGGGTCTCAATCAGTCTAGCAGTTAATCACACCAGGTATTCATTTAGCACCGCTTGCTTGCTAGATGCCTTGGATTCAAAGACAAGAGTGGTAAAGCTCCTTTTCGGGGTGTGTACTGTTTGGCTTTATGGGTTGGTAGCCTTGTAGAGAGCCCTGAGGCTACCTTTCCTGGGGTGCCATTTTGCCATTGGCTCCAGTGATCGTCCAGAGACCTGTTACATTTGACAATTAAGGTAAACAGAGGCATATATATATATACATACATATATACAGAGAGAGCACAGTATTAAGCATTCCTCTAAAAGAGCAATCACATTTGCTTGAACCCAAAGAATGGCAACGGGGAGAAGTTGCAGGAAGGCAAATATCATCTTGACTTAAGGAAAATATTTCTAATTTCTAATTTCAAGTAAATGGGCTGATTCAGAATTCCACATCAGTGTGAGTGAAGAACAAGAGATCACTTTGGAGTGAGGGAGAAGACTTCACAGAAGACTTCCTTACTTTTTCACTTAAAATGTTCTTTATTTTATTGTGAATGTAACATTCAGCAACAATATAAGTGTAAGGGTTAAAGTAGGGGTTTTGACAAAATAAGAGAGCAGCTTTTAATAATTTAAGTTTTAATGAGAATATAGAAGAGTTGTAAATTAATATTATCCCTTTAAGCCAGAGAAAAGAAAACTTCTAGCAGCTTTTAACAATTAACAATTTAGTTTAATTAAAATAAAGCTAGTAAAGTATTATAGTAAAGGAGGGAAAGATAGAAAAGAGGAAAGAAAGATTCCTAATCTTATACCCTGTAAACATACCTACAATTCCTAATACTACCTAAAATTCCTAATAACTATCTCTAACTCTCTTCTGAGAACAGCTTCTTCTTACCTGGCAAACACTAGGCCTATCTAACCTATACTATCTATAACTGATTCACTAACTCCCTAAAATAATGAATTAGCCACCATTCACTCACTCCTTCAATCAGTTTTTTATAGCAGCCCAACTGTCTGTAGCCAACTGACAGCAGATCCTTGCCTATGAGACAGACCTCTTGCTCTCTAGAGATTCCAGAGGCAAAAAAAAAAAAAACCCAAACCTTTAAAGGCTAAAGCCAAAAGCCCTCTAAGTAAGCTCAGGCCTGCAACTAAATGCCAACCTATATTACCACCGACCAAAACCCAACAAGCAACTCATGCCCAACAGCCAACTTCCCCTCCACTGGCAGCCCTAACTGTCAGCAACTCACCAACCAACTCTCAGCAATTGACAGCTTACAACTGATGCTGCTCAGCAAGGGGCTCCCTGGATCCTACTTCCTGTCACTGTGGACTAGTTAATCCCTACACATCTCCAGGTCCCTCATTAAATTAAAAAACAAATAAAGAATTCCTTTTTACAATCCCCCCTGTGATCCTTTGGGAGACTAGTCTCCCCAATAGATCTGTTAAATATACTTCTAAAGATCTTCTAATTAAAGGTGCCTACAATATTACACTAACTAAAATAATACTTTTACACTAGTAGTGTTACACTAACCAATTACACTAACTAATATTACATTAACTAATAGAATATTAAAATAATAATAAAGAAAAGAGAAAGAAAGAGAAAGAAAGTAAAACCAATGGTAGATAGGTACATTGACAAAAAGCCAATTAGGGGACACTCCCCTTTTCATAAGAAATTTACAATCATTAAATGCATTCAACCCCCTTTGGTTCAATCAATACTTCTCACAGTTCACTTTAGATCTTCCAATGCAGTGTAGATGTCTTTATGGTGTCTTCTTAAAACAGATCAGGGAGTTAAAAAATCCTAAAATTACTCACAAAAGATTTCAAATCTTGGATTTTACAAAATACAATTCCCAATTATAAATAATTACAATTACAAATAATGCAATCCTAAATCTTAGAATTTATGAAAATTATACTCTATGGAAAATAAGAACCTGGAGATATCTATTTAAATCTAACAAATACTACCTAAAAAAGTATACAGATAATACATTAAAAAGCATACAATAAATCCCCACCCTGAGGCAAGTATTGACCAACACTTATAAGACTTTGTAACACTTATCATTTACTAATTTAACTTTTCTCTATAGTCCTATAAAATATAATAATAGTAACCATTTCTAAAAAGAATATATGCCAGTACACATATTTAAAACAAAACACAAATCCTATAACATAATATAAATTATACCCTTATCCATTGGCTAATGGATGTCTAAACTCATTCTATTGCAAAATCAAAAAAATTATTAATACCTGTATCATGTACTTCAAGTATAAGAAAAAATCAAATATTCTAAAAATTAAAACAAAATTTCAGAGTTCAGTGTCAGTGAAAATAGTGTCTAATTGTCTCTGTAGTTTTCTCTTCAATGCATGTGACAGGATACAGTCAATCAGTTTCGACAGAAAATATTTGTTTTACATGGGAACAATATATACTCAAGGTCTTCAATTTTTTATAGTTGTTGGAGTGGTTAACAGTACTTGAAATGGGCCTTTCCAAGCCAGCTGAGTTGGCCTAGAAGTTGTGCTAGAAGTTTTTTATATATACTTTGTCTCCTGGGTTAAGATTATGAAGGGAAAAGTCTATAGGTCCTGCTTCTACTACAGCTCCAGATTCTTGAAGTTCTCTTAATTTTATTTGTAAATCCCATAATATAGGAAGCAATAGAAGTATCCCCCCCTAGCAATGATGTGTATTCATGGGAAAAAAGGCTTAAAAAGTTAAAATTAACTCAGTTCCTTCTAAGTGTAGGATTAGGGAAACTGTGAGATTAGGTGTCAGATGACAATGGAGTCTCCCCAATCGCTGGTCTTTGGAGAAGCAGGCAGACTTGACTGGATGGGAGGGCCAAGAGCCTGTGGAGTACTCCATCACCTCCCCCAACCCTGTAAGCAGTTGGAAATCAGTTAACTGCAGGCTAACAAAGGGAATGTAACTTGAATGGCTGAACTCTAATCTAAGCCCCTACATATTCTTCTTTCTAAAACCTACATTGCTAAACTAAAGGTAGACTATGTTTTTGCTTGAAGGTTAACTTTGTGGTTAGCTACCAAGGTAAAGCAGCCCTGGTTGTCAATGACTGAATATCACAGACCAGAGCTACATAGATTGTTCCTCTGCTCAGAGCCAAGAGCAAAGAGTTAGGACCCTTGCAAGAAGGGTGACCTGGCTTTTATACCAGGACTCCAACTGCCTTTAACTGCCTCCTCCTTTAGAGTTCTGGGGGGCACTAAGGAATTCTATAATGCAGCTTGAACCCCTCTCAGAAATATGGATCCCACATAAGACAGCAAGTTTTGTGACAGTATCTGGAAGCTCCAGTGTCTAAGAAGCAATCATAATAAGTATTTCCAACTTTCAGGGTTACAGGTGGTTCATTATCATGTTGAGGAGAATGGACTGGGATAACTGGTGTTAAGATATCAGTGTCTGGGAAATCAAAGGTTTTTCTCTCTGATTCAAGAGTCCTTTCTTCCTTTCATATAATAATGAAGGTCCTTCACCATTTCTCTGAGTTTCCTCTCATTGAGAGGGATTTCCACTCTGAGTATAGTGTGAGATGAGCCCCATTTCAGATATATTGTTCTGAGTTATCATTTGCCTCATTCAAATTCAAATCATTGCCTAAATGTGTTTCTATTGTTGTTATTATCTCTATAATTGCTATTATTTCTAAAGTTGTTATTACTAGTGTTTCTATTATTTCTAAAATTTATGTATTACCAGGTTCAAGTTCTACAGTTTAACATGTTGTAAGGGTTTATTTAGTAATTAATTAAGTATTAAGGCTGGACCTAGCAGGAAGGGCTGGAGCATTCCAAGATGGAATGAAGGAGCAGGAAGTGGCTTGTGCTCTGAGGGAAACTCCATTAGTGGTGGGCACAAACTGTTGTTAGCCCTGGGAGATCTCAGAGTTAAGGACACCCTGCATCCTGATTCCCTGGGATGCTGAGTGGTGGTGGCTTCTAACAAGTGGACAAGACCTACAGAGCTGCACCAAGTGGAGGAGGAGTTTGGGATCTGGTGGACAACATCTCAAGCACACTCTCTCTACTTGGGTAACTTGGACTACCTTGGTTTTTAGCATCTTGTGATCATCTTTGGATTACCCTGAGAACCCTCAAAGCTACCCTCAGGCCCTTTAACTGTGCTGGTCAAACCTGGATAGAACCAGGTTTGAAGCAGCGTTCCCAGTGACTCCAGAACTGCTCCTTTCAGCCCTGCCTGGCCTAGGTCAATTAGAATTAGAGTAGACAAGTCCTCCCCTTGCCCTTTGGTTTTGCCCTTTAGGGTTTTAAGTGTAGAATCTCCTATCCCACCTTTATTAAGTTAATCATAATTAAACTGTTAAAAACCTTTACCTTGCCTGCTGGTTCCAAAGACCCCAGCCTAGTGGTGAGCTGGGTGACAGTTGGCCAACTGCCATTCTTGATTCTTGGTCTCCCTATCCTAGTTAGTCCTGTCTCTCTTTCAACCCAGTGTGTGTACCCACAACCATTTAGGTTATATTTTAACATCCCTGGCGCCCCACTCTTTTTACAAACATTACATAAAAATGTAGTGGTTGGACTTAAATTACATGAAATAATGTGGTTGCCAAAGTTAGTATATCTCAAGTCAGATGTTTATTTATCAAATTAGAGGGGAAACAATAAAGTAAAGAAATGTGAGAGAGGTTAGAGAAAATATCTACACTAGTCCTCAGTCATGAGGGCCAGTAGTGAGTAATTATGAGGCCTCCTCCAAGATGGAAGCTAGCCTCTTAGGAAATTAGGAAAGGAGTCAGCCCAACAAAATAGCCCAAGAGTCAGAATCTAAGTTGAAGCCACGATTCACACCACAGTCTCCAGTGAAGTTCCCTTAAAGACTATCTCCAGGAGACACTCTCCACGAGACTCAACTTCATGAGACTGCCCTAGCCCAAGGATTTTATAACTTTTATGGTGGTTTCCTGTTCTTGCCCCTCTTCACAGGGGCCAATTACAGTTTCCAAATTGTCCAGCCCTGTGCAAGGGCAGTGTTTGTGGGACTGACTTGTCACCTCAAAATGTGTTAACTCTCTTTCTAGGATTCACATGTTTCTTAGTTATCACTTAGTTCGGAGTCACACATTTTTGAGTTATCACCCAGTTTAGCACTGTGGGTTGCAGACTTCCCCCTACTTAAGGTTACTCCTGTAGTAAGAGTTTCCCTTACTTTAGGGTTGAGTATGGATGTATTCACTTTTGTTGATTAATTCAAAAGTAGACAAAGGAGAGTTAATCCGGTCCTCACAATCTAGAGAGGTACTAAGTAGGGGTATTTAAATTATTGTTAATCAAAGTTTTAACCCCAACTAGGCAAAGTGAATCAAGGAGTCCCTTTTCACAAGTATAAACTCAGAATAGACAAAGAGAACCAAGAATTTCCTTTCACAGACCCCTTTTTCCACAGAAGTAACACATTGGTGTTTGATTTGTGTATTCTTGCAAAGAGGCTAAGGCCACTGCTCAATTTGCTTTTTCTCTTTTAATTTCCTCCTTTAAACTTTTAATTTCTCTCCTTAATGTCTCTATTAAGTTGCTGTTCTTCTCATCTTTCTTTTAATGGCTGTTAAACTGCTACTCTCCTTAATTCTTCAAGGTCCATATTAGCCCAGTTTGGATAATTGGTCTTAAAATAATCTTTGACCACTTTATAACAGTTTTTCACAAATTGTCTCCTTATTTGTCTAATGTCCCTTTCTCTGGCAAGATCCAGGTCTATATATCTACCTCCCAGCTCAATAAGTATATCCATAAATTGGGACAGATTTTCATTGGGGTTTTGTTTAATATTTTCAAATTTCATCCATGTACCAGACCTATCAGAGCAAGCTCTTGTTGCAGTTAATAATGCCTCTCTAGACTGGCATAGTCTTGTGTAATCTTGCTCATTGTTGGAGTTCCATTTTTGGTCTTATGAAGGTCAGTGGACTGTTCTCCTTCCTTGAGCCTTATTGACAAGAGAGATGATTTTATTTTTCTTTCTTTTTGTCAAAAAAGCTTGGAGCAAATTTTCACTATCAATCCATCTTGGATCATATGTGTGAAAAATGCACTCTAGCTTTTTAATAATCACAATTGGATCATTCTCAAAAGGAGTATTTTGCTTGAACCTCTCAATATCTTGGGAGGGTGAATGGTGTATGATGCCTTAGAGAAATTAAATCTCCACTTTTATTAAAGGCGGGTACTTCTTTTAAGGGGAATAGGCCTGTAATTGAATTATTTTTGGTTTCTGTCTCTTGTTTTTTTATTTTATTTGAGTTGCCATAGAACAGGTAATGGATGTAAGCAGGGAAATAGGTCGAGTGGGAAGAGTTTGGGTAGACTTAAAAATAGTTAGAATAGGACAAGGAGGAGTTGATGTGATTTTAGTATGAGCAAAATTGTACGGAGCAGGATTGGATAGAGACTGAATCAGCTCTAATAATGAGGGAGTGTTGAGAGATAAATTTCCCTTCTTATTCTGGGGATTTTTCAAGCTTTTCTCAATGCTTTTTATATAAGCCTTGAAATCCCCCAGATCCAGCTTTTTTCAAGGTCACTTGAGTTATTTTCTAGTTTTTCTTCCAGGTGAGCTTTTAGTTTAGCTTTGAGGTCAAACAATTATTCAATGTCTTCCTGAGTAGGAATAGCCAGAATTCACTAAAAGTATGGCTAGGGACAGTGCTATATAGAATCACTGTGAAACATTCTGTTGGATAATAAGCCATTTTAGATAGACAAGAAACAGCATCAAAACTTGAACCAGACTACTCAAAATCATAGTTAATCTAATTGTTAATTTTGTTTGCAGTTCTACTTTCTGTCAGTAAATGTTAGGGTTAACATAAAGGATCAACAGCTGTAACAGAATTAACTGCTAGGAACTTAACTTAGGGATAGTTTCAGTAAAAAGTAAGGAAAAGTAAAGAAGGTTGTGGGTTTGAAGTCCCTTTGTGGTCACCAATTAAGGATACATAGAGAAAGACAAAGAATAGAATAAACTAAGAAACTGTGAACTTGGGTGACTAATTCAGTTGATTTGGACCAAGTGTCTCTTGAGATTACTTCCATCTCAGCAATTCTTTCAAGGCATTATCTTCATACTCAGAAGAAGATACCTTTACCAATTTCTAATTACATTCGTGGAGCATTCTAGAGCCTCATTGTAAATCTTTCTTCGGACTTTATGACACAGGACTATAAAACTCTAAGATCTTTTGAAAATAAAAAAAATCTTCATCCTTCCCAAGAGTGAAAATAAGAAACTGAAAAGAAATTTTCATTAGAGTAATGTTCCCCTCATGTAACATCCCCTGGCATCCTAATAGGGAGGTTTAAATATTAAGCTCAATCAATTTCTAACTCAGGTCACAGGTCAGGGAAAAATTTAAGGAAACAACATTTAGGCCAATCCAAATCATTCAAAAGTCTATCCTAATCTTTTCAGTATCACCATATCAACTGACTTGGAGCCCTTAGAAATCTCATTAATGCTAATCATCTACCAGCATTAGTAATATAGACAATCACAATCTAATTGTTTGTGTATTCAGTCATTAATTATGCTTTTGAGTAAGTTAACTTATTTTACATTTATAGGCATTGGAGAAACACCAGATGCTTCAAAGTTTTGTGAATTTGTGAATTTATGTAAAGACCACAATCTCTTCCATCTAGGAGATTCCCTAAAATGGTATCCAAATAGCACATATTGGAGCCTCATTGTAATGATGTCCTTGGAGTCTGTGTCATGGAAATATTGAGTTTTCAGTGGGGGCCAGGAAAGATTGGATTATTTGCTGTGGAATTAAGTTGAATATTAGTGTTAGTGAATTTCTGAGATGTAGACATAGGCAAGAGCTGTAGCAAGGACTTGAAGACCTAAAGAATGAAGAAAAAATAAATGTGCTTCTGTTAGTCAGTCATATCATGCCATTAAGAAAAGTCTTACATCTTAATATTCTTACTTAACAGCAAAATTAGTCAGTTATAATACTTGGAAAGGTAATTTGAATTTAAATACACATTTGAAAGAATTTTGAAAACTCTTTCGTAGATGTTAGGTATTTCTTACAAGTAAAAATAAAAAAATAAATACGGGGAAGCAATTATCTGAAACATACTGACATTTTATTGTAGAAAGTTGTAAATTACAAAGTGCCAAAGTCCAGACCCTTCCCCCCTCAGCCAAAGACCCAAAGTTCATGTGTCAGCTGAGAGATAGAGACAGATTACACAGACTCACCATCCTCCCTGCGAATGGTCTTCTGAATATTTCTTCTCAGAAAGGACAATCAAATAGTCTCCTTCTTCAAGAAGATCAGGTCTTTTTCTTATTTCTATTCTATGAAATAATCATACATTTCCTATATGGTAAAAGTCACTTTTGTAGCTTCAAAGTCAACTGAGATATCATAATGTCTAGACATATTTCAAGCTGCTAGAGGCAGAGCTTCCCTTTCATTTCAGAAGATTTTCTTTGTTATTTTTCTCACAATATGATTAATGATTGCTGATTCTCATACACAATTATTCAATCAATTAATAATGGTATTTTTCCTTATAACTTATCACTAAAATATTGATTATCTAATAGGATTACATGCAGGAAATATAGTTATGCAGAGACATAAAATAGTGAAGATAAACTGAAATTGTTTAATTACATTATCTTTTACATACAAAAGTAACAGAGCTGAAACCTATATCATCAAACAAGGGGAAACTATGACAGTAATCTCTTATTTTTAATAGTACTGGGGAGGGAGCAGTAAGGTGGCTCAGTGTTTTGAGAGCCAGGTCTAAAAATCCAAGGTCCTAGGTTCAAATCTGGATTCAGACACTTCCTAGCTGGGTGACCCAGGGCAAGTCACTTAATCTCCATTTCCTAGCTGTTATCACTCTTTTGCTTTGAAACTGACACACAGTATTGATCCTAAGATGAAAGGTAAGGTTTGTTGTTTGTTTTTTAAATAGTAATGAGGATAGACTCCACTGAAACTCCTCTGAAACCTCACTGTGATAATGAAGTGACACCTTGAAAACAATGTATGCTGCTGAGTATTTTATGTGCTCCAGTTGGTCCTTTCCAGATGGAAAGATTTCAGGTATCTATGGTCCAAGGTACAACCTAGCTAAGTTTGGAAAGAGGCTCCTCACCAGAAAACTGGTTACAGGGTGACTTTATGCACACACATACACAATGTGTTTGTAGCAATTCATGAAGAATGTAGCTTCTGATGAGGATGTTTGTATTGTTACCACTGCTGCTCTGAGAATGATGCTACTGATAGAAAGGAAAGCTCCAAATTTTCCATCCTTTGAAAGGGAGGCAGAGAGAAAAGAGAAGCTTAACATTTATAACTCTTACCTCTCAGGAGTCCTTCATGACTGAATAAATTATAGCCCCAATGAAGTATCTGATTCTTTTGGTCTATTACAAGACATTCCACATATGGCATTATATATCTTCATCCAATGATCAAAGTTGTTCGCTCCTCTTAAATTGATTAAGGACTTATTTGAATTTAGTTTATATCTTAGAGTGATTCATCTAAGAAATCTAGACCTACCATTACTTACAACTTAGGTGTTTATAACTGCAGAAGGATCTGTTGTTCTTTGATGGTGGAAACAGTCTTGTAGATATTGGATATATTTTACCCTTGCTAGAGTTTACCTAATCTAATCCCTGAGAAAGAAGAAATTTCAGAGAGGCTAGGCTAAACCTTCATGAACACTTGGGTTAGTGAACACATTTTGGGAAAAGGAAAAATTATAGGCTAAAAAGGATTTTAATTTGGGGGAGAAGTAGCTTGTGTGGCAAGATTTCTGGACAATGGTCCCAGATCTTGGTTTACATGCCAACCTTATCACAAGCTATGTGATTCTGCACAAATCAATTTAACTGCAATTCTTCATTTGTGAAATAAGAGACAATAATACCTGGAGTATCTCTCACAGGGGTGTGTGTGTGTGTGTGTGTGTGTGTGTGTGTGTATGTGTGTGTGTGTGTGTGTTTGTGTGTGTGTGTGAAGAAAATGCTTTGTAAACTTTAAAGCAAGATATACTTGTGAGATATTATTAGTAACAAAATAATGATTAGCAAACTATAAATGGTTTTCTATTTCTTTCTCCCCTTTTATCTCTTTGGGACAGTGCCTAATAGTAGTATTATTGAGTCAAAGGGTAGGCATAGTTAAATAATTTGGAAGGTAGAGTTCAAAATTGTTGGTCCAGAACTGCTGGACCAATTTATAGCTTTACCATCACTGAATCACCATCAACATTATGCCTCTTTTCTTCCTAGCCCCTCTAATATTTGTCATCTTGCTAGTTTGTTGGATATGAGGTAAAATCTCAATCTAATTTTCATTTCTCTGATTATTATTTCCTTTTTTATACTAGTTGTTGATTTATTCATTTATATAGATTTAATACCTCACAACTTTACTCAATTTATTAATCATTTCAATTAAATTTTAGCTGATGAATTTTCTAAGCAAATCATCGTATTATTTGCAAATAGCAATAGTTTTGATTTCTCTTTCCCCGTGTTTATTTTCTCAATTTCTCTTTCTTATTTCTTTGTTAAATAATAGGGAATATCCTTCCAATCTGAAAATGAATATACTTATTTTATTCTTATCTTATTGGAAAGGCCTCTGACATTCTTCCATGAAATATAATGTTTGCTCTCAGATTGAGATAGATATATTAATTCATTTTTTAAGCAATGATATATTTATTCACATGTTTTCTTGAATTTTTAATTTAAATAAGTGCTGAGTTTCTCCAGCAATGGCAGTTCGGGGCTCTACAGAGCTAGTAATTTCAGGTTGCAGGCCCCTGCAGACTTTTGCTCCTGAAAAACTGTGGTCAAGCCAACTGTGAGGTCCAGTCAGACTTCCATAGTCTGGATCCAGGATCTTCATGGCACCAGAAATAGAAAATGGGGACTGAGTTTTAGAAGTGATTTTGATATAAGCATGTGTTGGGTCTTTGTGTCTGTTAGTGTGATCTCATTGTCAGTAGTGTGAGAGGTAGGAGATGGGATGTTGAGTAAACTCAGGGTTAATGAACATTCAGTTTCTGGATTGAACTTTTTTTAAAACCTTCTTTTGGTCCTAGATCATGGAGACAGCTGAAGTTGCTTTATCTTTGGTGTATAATTCCTGATCTGGAGAGGTTTGAGAGATCATGGGAATCAGAGTAAATATTTAGTCCACCATTTTGTTGCTCACTTGACCCTGAAGCATATTACTCCTATTAGAATGTTAGCACTTCATCATCATAAAAACCTTTCCAATATCCCAAATGCATTTATCTTTCAAAGTTTCTCTTAATTTTTGTGATTGTCTTTCAAATGTTTTACTCAGTTTTTGTCCTTTAATCAAGAATACATGAGAATACTTTCCATTAAAAATACATTTCCTTCCCCTGAAGGATTATGGTTGGCTTTGTAGGGTAAATTATTCTTCCTCTATTTTTTTTGGGGGGGGGATATTGAATTCCAAGATCTCTTGGTTTTGGTAGAAGCTCCAAGATCTTATGTGATACTGATTGCAGTTTATTGAAACTTGAACTCTTTCTGGATGCTTTCAGTATATTTACTTTGACCTGGAAGCTCCATATTTTAACCAATGCATTCCTGGGATTTTTCAGTTGAGAGTTTCTTCCAGGAGGTAATCAGTAAACTATTTTCATTGCCACTTTGTCCTCTATTTCTAATAGATCATAGCAGCTTTTGTTTATGATTTTTTAAGATATACCCCCTCCTCCCAAAAAATTCCCTACCTCTAAGCTTTTCATGTCATACATCTTTCCTGGACTTATTTAATAGGTTTGTTGTTTCTGATAGGAAATTCTTTTTCATCTCTTCCTTTTCTAAACTTTAGATTTACAGTTTTAAAAAAATATTGTTGATCTATGGTTAATTTTGCCTTGTGGAGTTCATTTTGGCCTGTTCCTTTGATAATATTTATCCCCTTCTATTCTAAGTTATATGTTCTTCTAATTCTTTCTTCCAGAGTTTTAATTTTATTTTCACTTTATACTTTGCTTCATTTTTTGCCAAATATTCATGTAGTTCCTTTGGAAAAATCCATTTTCCCTTTGAGTCTGCTTGCAGTAAGTTAACAAGCATTTATTAGTTACTTACTATATGCCAGGAACTAGGCCAAGCCCTAGGCATATGAAGAAAGGCAAAATATAGTCTCAGCTTACAAGGAGCTCTTAGTCTAATGGGAAAGACTACATGCAAATAACTGCACACAAACAACAGAGAGGATAAACTGGGAATAATTTCATCAGGAAGGCCTAACATTAAGAGAAATTGTAAAAAGAAGATGGAACTCTGGACGGGGCTTGAAGGAAGTCAGGGAAGGCAGGAGGCAGAGATGAAAAGAGAGAGAGTTCCAGGTATGGAGAGTCAGTGGAAATATTTAGTCAAGAGAGAAATATCAAACTGGATTTTGGAGGATATAGAAGAAAGAAGTGAGAAAACTGGAAAGGTAAGAAGAAACTAGATTATGAAGACCTTTGAATGAAAAACAGGATTTTATATTTGGTCCCAGAGATAAAGGGGAGCCATTGGTATTTCCTGAGTGGGTGGTGTGCCTGTGTTGGATACCCTGATCTTTAGGAAGATCAATTTAACAGCTGTACGGGTGGATAGACTGGAATGGGGAGAGAGTCTAAGGCAGTGATGGCAAAGCTTTTGGAACTTTTTAGGGACCCTGTGCCATGCCCCACCCACTCCCCAAACTGTGTGCCTGTGCCTGCCCCCCATTACATACCATGTTCCACTCCCAACTGCATGCCTGCCCCCTGACTGTATGCAATGCCCCACCCACCCCTGCATTCAGGGGAGAGGCTGGGGGCAGAGCCAAGCTTCATGGGGAGGCCCCATACCCTCCCCTTGTGTTTGGGAGCAGGGCCAGGTTACCAGCCCTTGATCGGCTGAACCCCTCAGGGCCAGCCACGCCACTTGGGGCCAGCCATACTCAGCCCCTGCAATGGTGGGAAGAGGCTAGAATTTCCCACCTCCTGTTTTTGGGGTGGGGCCAGGTTCCCAGTGGGCCACTCCAGGGACCTGCATGTGCCCACAGAGAGGTCTCTGCATGCCATCTTTGGCACACATACCATAGATTTGCCATCTCTAGGGAGATTATTCAACAGACTATTGTAATAGTCTAGGTGTGAGGCAATCAGGGCCTTTATCAGCATAGAGGCAGTGTCAGAGGGGAGAAGGGGATATATCTGAGAATTGGTGATAGGACTTGGCAACGGATTGCTTATGAAAGGTGTAAAACAGTGGCTCCCAAACTTTTTTGGCCTGCCGCCCCCTTTCCAGAAAAAATATTACTTAGCTCCCTGGAAATTAATTTTTTAAAATTTTAATAGCAATTAATAGGAAAGATAAATGCATCTGTGGCCATCACCGCTCTCCCCCCTCCTCCCCCCCCGGATTGCTGCAGCACCCACCCACTTTGGGAGTCACTGGTGTAAAAGAATGAGCTATCAAGGATGACAGATTGCAAGCTTGGGAGACTGGAAAGATGATGGTTCCAACAGTAATAGGGATATTAGGAAGAGAGGAGGTTTAGAAGGAATGAAAATGAGTCAGTTTTGGACATACTGAAATGGAAATGTCTTAAGACATCTATGGGAAGGGAGGGAGAGGAGGGAAGGAAGATGAAGCTTGTAACCATGGAAAAATATTCTAAATTAACTAATTAAATAAAAATTTCCAAATTAAAAAAAGAAAGATGTAAAATAAATATGGAAATGCAAGCCGGGAGATCAGGAATGAGTTGGAAAAATATATTTGAGATAATAATTGAATCTACGGGAATTGATGAGATCACCAAATGAAGTAAAGAGGGCCAAGATAGATCCTTGGGGGACACCCTCATTATAAGATTTCCCTAATAGAATTTCTCTTACAACATAGACTAGGCCCACCCCTCCTCTTTTTCTCTATAAGGATGATATTGGAGAATAAGTATTGTTTTATTAGTTTAGAGATAAGAAGTAGAGAAGCTGCTTGAGGAAGAATTGGAGTTTCAAATAGAGCTGAGAGTGTGTTAATTTCAATTGTTGGCAGTTATAACCATTTTTTCTATGATAGTTACACTCTCTGGGTGTGGCATTCTGACAGTTGGCTTCTGGCAGGTGACAGAGCCACACACAGGATCTTTTTTCTTTCAGGGCTGGGAAGGTAACATCTTTGCCTCTCTTTATCTCTGTCTGAGTGAAAGACTTGAAGGAGGGGAATGTTTTCTTTTCCAACTTGGGAAATACTATTCATTTATCTGTTACTGTGTATAGATTGGTAAGCTCTGAAAAGACCAAAGAAAACCTGGTCTTTGGTTTGGACTCTGAGTCTGTTAAGGCTCAGAGTCCTAACCTGATTCTTGTGGAGACTCAACCAGCTAGCCTTGGCTATCTTTATAACTTAAAGGCGAAGTTAAGAATTATAGTGGTAGTTTTAGTTAGAATAGTATAAAATTTTGTTAGTTAGATCAGGGAGGATTAGCGTAGCCTGTGAACCACAGAAGAAGCAGTGCCTTGTGGAACCTGGGAGTTTTTTGGGTGGAGTTAGAATCCCTTAGAATTAGAATCCTTTTTCCATATATATATATATATATGTATATCTACAAAGTTTAATTTTCTATCAAGAGTCTCTTTAGCATTCCTTGCTCCTGGCCCTGAAGGGAAGTTCATCTTTGAGCTTCACTTCACTTTACCACTTAAGATACTTTTGATAACACTTATCAAAAGTATCTAGAAATCAATTTTGAACCTTTATTTCCTTGGTCTTTGTCCTTACTTTTGTGTTCGTCTATTTTATTTTTACATCTCCTACAACAGGGATTTCCTAAAAGGAGACAAAGTGGTTCTAAGATAGGATTGGTGCCTGTAACTTCCTAGTCACATAAAGGAATAAATGTCCTACTCACATAATTTGGAGCATTTCTGACTTGTTAGATTTCAGAAGTCCACCAGCCACTATTTCCTTCAATATGTCCTTTCCAGCTGACAAAATGCATTTTTATATAGAAATGAGTAAGGGGGACAGCTGGGTGGCTCAGCCTGATTGAGAATCAGGCCTAGAGATGGGAAGCCTTGGCTTCCAATCTGGCCTCAGACACTTCCTAGCTGTGTGACCCTGGACAAGTCACTTACCCCCCATTGCCCAGCCCTTACCCTTCTTCTGACTTGGAACCAATACACAGTATTGATTCTAAGACAGAAGGTAAGGATGTAAAATAAGAAAGAAATGATGAAGAATGTGCCTAGAGAACCAAAGTGCCACTGCATCCTTTGCTGTTTAAGGGCAAAGCAAACCTACTTTTATTAACTTCAGGGACTTGCAAGTGCTTCATTTAATCCTAATATCAAATATGAAATGTGAATTCTGGTGTCACAGCAATCTACCACACATTTAGGGTGTCATCTGGATAAAGATCTGGCAAAGTAGGTTAAGAAAGATTAGTCATACAGGTAAAAGGTAGGAGAACCAGAAGAGAATAGCGTCACAAAAACTTAGAGAGAAGACAATTCCAAGAAGATGATGAATAATGTGAAAGGTTAAGAAACATGAGGATTTTATAAAGGTCATTAGTCATAGCAATTAAGAAATTACTGCTAACTTTGGAGAGAGCAATTTCAATTGAATAATGAGATCAAAAGCTAGGATGCTCAGTTAGGAAAAGAGTGAGAATGGAATAGGAGCTACTTATAATAGGTAAGCCTTCTCAAGGAATTTAGCCATGAAAAAGGAAGAGTGGTGTGGGACAACAGTTTGTGAGGACAGACAGATTAAGTGAGGAGAAGACATGAGTATATTTGTAGAAAGGAAGATATCAGTAGATAGGGTGAGATTGAAGATTAGTGAAAGAGTGGACAGAGGCAATCTGCTAGAGAAGATAAAAAGGGGGTTTTCCTTGGCAAAAAGATGGATCACCCCTTCATGTGAAGCAGAAGTGAAGGGTAGTAGAGAAAGACATCTGAGTGATATGAAATAAGGACAAGCAGAAAAGATGGAAGTTTTGGCAAATGGCCTCAATTTTAGCAAAATATGAGGCAAGGGTCTAAATTGTGAGTGTGAGGGGAGAGAAAGCTGTGAGAAATTTGAGGATGGATGAGTTACTGTGCTTAGTGGGATGGTGAATTATGGTAAAGGGAGCAGCTGGATAGGTCAGTGGATTGAGAGTCAGGCCTAGAGATGGGAGGTCCTAGGTTCAAATCTGGCCTCAAGACACTTCCCAGCTGTGTGACCCGGTGCAAGTCACTTGACCCCCATTGCCTACCCTTACCACTCTTCTGCCTAGGAGCCAATATGCAGAAGTTAAGGGTTTAAAAAAATTTATGGTAAAAATATTTCCTTGCCCTACTTTAAATTATATAACATAAATTTATAGTGGATCTAATCAACATAGTTTATATAGACTCATTCTTTTCCTTTAGGTTGGGATATCACTCAATTTAAAATCATTCTTTATGTCTTTAGTGTCTTCTGTTTACTCATAACTCCAGCCTTATTTTCTGAATTGGGGCATTCCAGGTTCTGTCATGTACTGTGCTCATAGGTACAGTGGATTCCTGAGTTATCTGATGTTCCTGAGATAACCTCTACTTCTCCAGGTGTGTCTACACTAAAATCACTTAGTAGGTTTTCAGCTACCTTGAATTTTTGAGATTGAGAGTTGCCTCGTCAGCATTCTCTGTAGCACCTCAGGATTGTGCTCTGGCATAATGGCCAATAATCATCAGGCTTGATATGTCTGAGTCTGAGTACTTACAAAACCCAGTCTTGTTTGTCTCAGGTTTTTGCTATGTTTTTAACCATCTGGATTTTTTTGTAGTAGCTTTTCACTCTTGTTCCCTCTAGATTTAGACTTAAATACTATACATGGTTCTAGTCTCATTGGTCCTGCTTGTTGGTTCCCATTTTATTTGTCTTTGCTGGCTCTGCCTTTTCTGGTGGACCCCTTGACAATTGTCCATGGGCTCCTTGCAAAATTGCTAGTTATCAATTTGCCTTTCATCTAGAGAAGAAGCCAAATCATGAGAACAGAGTTTAACAAACAGAAAACTTCAATTAAACCAGATATAATGCCCAAACCATGAAAACCATGAAAAATTGACATCTACAAAGAAAGATTAAGTGGAGAGAAACCATAGATAACGTGCCCATTGGCCTACAGAGGGAGCAAAATCATTAGAACTAGTACCAGGTTAATGCCAGTGTGTTCCATGAATTTTAGCAGAAGATTCTTGGCTTGTCCTTTTTAATGTCTTGACTACAGTCATATCCATGCCAAATAAGAGGGAAGTTAGTCTCTCTCCTAGCAAGACAGCAGAAGACCAGGGCTAAAATTTTCACAACTAGCCTAAACTCTAGGTTATTGTTATTTAGGAACTATTCCTAGGAATAATACTGAATGAATCCTATAGTGTGATTTGAAGGTGTCATCAGAAGGAATTTTCCAGGCTTACTTGGAACTATGACTGCAAATAAGCCAAGACTTTATATGTCTATATTTGAAACTGTTCTTGAAAATTATACCAAGAGGAAGATTTTTTTTATCGATATTTGGATTTTCATATTTCTCAGTGTTTAGGGAGGAAATTAATTCTGAATTTCTGAAGTGTTCTTTGCCAAGGTGTTGAAATTATACCTTTTGTTTTCCCTTGAAGTAAGAATGTGGAGTAGAAATTTCACCATCTACTAAACTATCTTCGTATTTATTCCTCGGTATATCCTTATGTCTCTTCAAAGACCCAGGAGTCTTTTAAAATGACACACTAAAGTTAATTCTTTACAGTTATTTTTAGCCCCCCCCCTTCCCCACTCAAATTTCAGATACCCTGAAGATATTTTTGATCAGCCTTGATTTCTTCTTAGGTCTGCAGTGATATCCCCTGCCCATTAACATCCAAGATTTATAAACTTTCACACTGCTAGGCGTAAGTTTGAAATCTCACATTAGCTTAAGTTCTATAGCCTGCTTGTTCTCCCCACCTTAGTCCATATTTCTAGGTATATGGGGCAGGGGGCACATTGTACCTTGGACTCAGAGAATTGCATTGGATTCAGCTTCACTGCAACTCCCTCCCATCTAACTCCTGTGAATTAGATATTGATTATTCTGTCTCATGTCCAACTCCCCATAGAAAACATTTCATGGGCATAAAATCATATTCAATATTGTTCTTTAGATTCATTGAAAATCAATAAAGTATATATTTGGTGTGTATGGATTTTAACTATTCATATCCCCCTTATATTTTGGGATAAGAGGGTGCTAGAGAAAGTCACAAGTTGAGCACTAGAAGGGGCCTTGGAGATGATCTAGTCCAACTCCCTCATTTTATAGTGATGAAAATAGTCCAATAAAAGTTAAATGACTTGCCCCTTAAAGTTATGTAGGTAGGATTTGAACTCTGTTCCTCTGACTCCAAAGTCAATGAGGGCTCCTTGCATTTTACCATGTTTTAATTTACTGTTAGGATTTGGGTATGAATCAGCTCCAGGCCCATATTACCATGCCATGAAAAAGTGCTCTTCTCTCCAAGAGTTCTTTAGAGGAGCTTTCTTTCCAAAAGTCTCTTCAGAAGCAACCAGGTGGATACTTCTTAGCTGTGTGACCCTGGGCAAGTCACTTAACCCATCTGCCTAGTTCTTACCACTCTTCTGCCTTGGAACCAATACTTAAGAGTTTAAAAAAGAGTTGAGTTAATAAAAGTCTCTCCAAATCCTTTCCCTCTTATTTAAGAATGATTTTGCTGTACAAAACTGACATGTTACTGAGATAAATAAAAAGAGAACATGTAGTAAACAAACAACCAAAATGCCATTTATTAATAAAAATTCATATTATGGTATGTGCTATTGGAGAAATCAGAAATCTGTAACACATAGATTAGCAATAAAAATACAAAAATCACAAGAGATTCAAGGAATCAGGAAGACAGCACCACAAATGGGTTACACCATCAGATCAGGGGTGTGGGTGATAGGGTAACACTTGGAGTAACAAATCATGGTAGAAAGACCAACTTTCACACACCAAGACAGAGAACTCCAGAACTAACTCTATAAGGAAGTGCCAACCCACAACAAGAATCTATAGAAGTCCTCCAATGTGCACAGGATTCAGCAAAAGGACAGCAAAGGACAATCAGGCAAAAGGTCACCCTCTTCCTCGCTAAAGCCAGCACTGTAACAGACATGGGAAAGAATGAAAAACGGACGGTTCTTTGTTCCTCCTAACCTGCATGAGAAAATACAGGAAAATGCACAACACAGTAATGACAAGACAAGGGCACAGACACAGCTGAAATCAAATGCCATGAAGGTTGTCAGTGCATGATGAAGAAGAACATGGAATCCCAAGGGGTTAAAGGAAATGCTGACAATGGCGAACCAAACAAGAAAAGTCTCAGTTCCACATCTCTTAACACTTTACATTCAGTGTGTCCATGGAATTGAGAAAGCTGTAGTGTTCAGCTGAATTTGTAGGGGGAAGAAGGCAGGTAGGGATATTTCGGGGAACGGGGAGTTCCTTTCACCAAGATAATCTTTATGCCAGCAGCAAGCACATTTTAGCTAAATAGTATATAGTACTTTGAACATAGTAGGTGCTTTATAAATGCATGGTCACAAAAGATTTGTGAAAGCAAAGCAGGAAGAGTGCTATTGATATCTCGGACATTAGATATAGATGCCAGTGTCTTGTAAGTTCTCCTCTTTCCCATGTACATATCATTTTTTGAATAATATTAGCATTGGAGGCATCTGGACCTGAGCCATAATCCTGATTCCAGGTGCCAATAGAGCACAGTTCTCTGTCTGCTCATCCCCCATTGATGTTGCTGTTAGATTGTCTTTCTTTGCCTAACTGCAAGAGGATTCCATTGTCCATGGAGAAAAGTGCCCTCTATTTTCCTTCCTGATATTACGCCATGTTAGCTTTCTTTCCTCACCTTTTCTCTAGATGCCTAAAAACCTTTCCCAGGTCCTTCTTACTAATGCTTTTGGTACACTGTTTCCAGTTCTGAAGGTTACCCAGAACTGGGGTCTTCCAATTACAAATATGATCACCAGTGTTACAGGACGTGCTTGTGATAAGTCATGCATCGAGGGAAAGTGGCTCTCACACCTCCAAACCTGGATAAGTATGTGGTCTCTAATTTAAAGTTGCCTCTGGCACACATGCTTATTTATTTGCCAATAAGGCTACGTCAAAGATTAAAAAAAAAAAGCAAGCTGAGCATATAATGCACCTACAGTAGCTAAACTGATCTCTGGCCAAGACATTGCATTAAAACCATGAATCTGTGACCCCACCATGAACAGATGTGGTCAAATCAAGCACCTGAGCTACCAGATAAGAAACCCCTAAAAGAAATCCCTGACTTACTTTGTCAGGAGACACCAAGGGAGGGAGATGGATGTAGCAAAAGGGATCAGGAAGCACCCAACTCTCCCTGGCTCAATTCTAACTGGCTCTTCTCCTTGACTTTTCTGTAATTTGCCCTACCAAAATCCAACATATATGTATATTCATACCTCCAAAATCCACAGTTAGTAAAGAGCATAGGATACTCTACTATCAGATAGTAGATAAATAAAACCTGGAAGAGTAAGAGATCATGGCAGGTTTTCTAGGAAAGACAAATTGAAAGTGCATCAATGACTATGTGGACTAATAATGTTCAGTGGGAGAGCATGCAGATGATATTTGACAAAGATTGATTGATGCTTTGTGGGTGTATCCCTCTGGATAGTAAACATGGGAATTGGGAAAAGAATAATTGATTCAGGAGCAAACTAATAAACAGTGATTTGCTTTAAGATATTGGCCAAGCCTTTGACTTCTCCAGGTCTCAATTTTCCACACTGGAAAGTGGGCACTGATCTATGCCTCCTTGCTGTCAAGGGAGACCTGAAGTTTTCTTATGGGGACTATGGAACAATTCTTGAAAACATCTGGAAACTTCTTGGAGAAAGGTGCCCTGCCAGTATGAATAGCAGTTAGTGAATGGTAAGCATGCTTGGAGGAAAAAAATTTTACACCCCCCCCAAAAAAGTCCAATTGAGAGTTCACGGATCAGCAATCCAGGCTAGATCATCCAAGGAAAGGCAGAGGGGAAATGGAAGTGATTAGCTTCAGATCACAAGATCTGGAGTTACCTCTTAAGCTTAGTCCAACCCCCTCATCTGACAGAAACTGAAGCCTAGAGAAATGTAATAACTTTCTTAAAGTACTAAAGTGTATTAATGGCAAGACTGGGACTTGAACCCCAGTCTCCAAATCTAATGCTCTTCCCACTGTACCATACTGTTGGTTTTTAAAAAATCATCATATCTGCATCAACTTATAGGTAAAGTTCTAGTCTCCCAAGACCACCATGACAAAAAAATCCATTTGCTGATGTTGAAAAAAATGAATGTGGACACCCACTAAAACACCAGCTACTTAGTGTTTCCTGTCCTGAGGGTCTCCCTTGGTTCTTCCCTGGATGAGGTAGCTCAGCTGTGAGTTGAAGCATGTGCTATAGTGCAGGCCACCACTCAAAGCTATAGTTTTCCCTTTTTCCACAAGATTATAAAAATACCAGCAACCTTTTTATTATTATTTACCATTTATAAAAAGACTTTTAGAAAAAATACAGATGGGTCACTGCCATCAAACTTCAGTTCCATCTTGTAAATTGTTATGAACTTTGACTTCCAGGTTCACCCTTTTGACTGTAGCACCTTTGAATTTGTAGGGCCCCTCATTCTCATTCAACAGATTGATGTTTCGCACAGTACAATACTGTCTATTCATGTTCTTCTCCAGCCTGTCTGGATTTCTCTTGGGTATGTCTATCTTGGTGTTCAGAGGGTATTCCTCCAATATGTCCTCTGTAGCTCTCTTCTTGTTTTGTTTTTGGCATTTTCTGGTGATGAAATAAGCCACCAAGAGCACTAACAGGAGTAACATGACAGCAGCCAGAGCACTCCCGATCGATGCTCCAGTCTGGGACAAAGAAGCAGCCACAACTGATTCCTGCATCTCCAGGTTCAATGACTTCATGTTGGTGCCATTCTTGATTTGGTCCCCTTCATTGTCATAGATGAGGGAATCGTCAAGGGTCAGTCGGCCTGTGTGGTCCACGAAGTCTCTGCGGCTGCGCCTCACATGAGATGTGAGAGAACGCTGCACTCGTGGCCCAGAGATGGTGTCAGGGCCAATGATATAGATCACTTGGAGGTACCACTGGTGTCCTGCTTCCACCTGAAAGGAGAGAACAAAGAGTTCATTTTAGTGTAAGCAAAGCAGTAATTTGAGTTGCAGAGAAAATTATATAATAGCCAGAAATATTGGTATAAAAGATATAAATGGTATAAAAGATAATGGGCAGCTAGTTGGTACAGTGGATAGAGCTCCAGGCTTAGAGTCAAGAAGAGCTGAGTTCAAATCTGGCCTCAGGCAAATCACTTGACCCTGTTTGCCTCAGTTTCCTTGTCTATAAAATGAGCCAGAGAAGGAAATGTCAAACTACTCCAGAATCTCTGCCAAGAAAACCCCAAATGGGGTCATGGAGAGTCAGTCATGCCTGAAACAACTGGACAACAAATAAAAGATAATATAGGTAAGTGGTAAAAATAGATAGAGCTGAAAGAAAAGAAACAGTAATACTTCCTTTTCTTTTGAGACCAGTAATTCTTTTTTTTTAAAACCCTTGTACTTCGGTGTATTGTCTCATAGGTGGAAGATTGGTAAGGGTGGGCCATGGGGGTCAAGTGACTTGCCCAGGGTCACACAGCTGGGAAGTGGCTGAGGCCGGGTTTGAACCTAGGACCTCCTGTCTCTAGGCCTGACTCTCACTCCACTGAGCTACTCAGCTGCCCCAGTAATTCTTTTTAATATAAAATCATACATTTTTGTCTGCCATGTTAGGTGCCCTTGTTTCTTTTACAATATTAAATATTTCTTTATGATTATGCAAATATGGAAGTTCATATATGTGATTTTTGCCTATTGTGTGCACTTCCATTAATTAAAGTCCTTAGAGAGGCTAACGCTGGCAGACTGCTTGAGCTTTGGAGTTTTGAGCTATAGAAGGGCTAAGTAGTTTGAGTATCTGCATTTAAGTCTGGCTTCAGGCACCAGATTGACTAAGAATTGAGGAATGAATGTAGGCAGGAAATAGGGTAAGTCAAACAAAGTTCTTTTGCCCATCACTAGTGAGATGGGGCCCAAGAATACTTCCAGTTGGGATGAGACTGGAAAAGTTGCTATGGCTAAAAAATTCTTCATCCTACAGTCTCCTTGGAGATACAGCATGGTATAGAGAACATGGAGGCAAGACTTGGTATCAAGAAGACCTGAGTTTGAATCCTATCTCATCATTTTGGGAAAGGCATGCAAAATTGCTGGGCTGTTTTCCCATCTGTAAAATACAGGGTTTGGACTCATGATATTTAAGACCCATTCCAGTTCTAAAACTATGACCTCCAAACTCAGCTCAGACAGTGGACAGTTCATTGCTGTGACAAGAGTGGACATCTCTCCAGCAGAAAAAGAAAGAAAACCTAGAAAAGTTATCATTGTGGACACTGACACACTTTAGTGTTGCTTTGGAGAACGTAGGGTCATCTTGCCAACGTGAAGAAACGTGAATGAAGGATCTTGGTGGAGTCAAACAAAATCTACATCTTCTTATTATGATTGTTATTTTATTTTGTTTCAAGGTATAGTGCTTCATTATCTATTCATCTTGTTCATGTAGAAATTATATTCTTTTAAAAAAAGATTGGGGAAATCATGACTATTTTACATACTAAATATTTCAGAATACAAAGAATTTTAGGCATTTTCAAAATGATGCTATAAAAACGACTGACCCCCAACTAAAATAATTTAGACAAAAATGTACACATTTAAATCAAGCATGACTTTAATAATTGGATGGGCCCATGATCTCATTGATGGAGCTTTCAACTCATATCCCATTCATACACCATGCAGTTGTCCATACCTTCCCATTAATTCTTCTTAGTGGTCCTCCTAATGTGCTAGTAGACTTCCTCTAGTCCCTTTGGGGCTTCAGGTAGACCAAAAAAGCAGATGGGCTGTCCATTGGTTTTTTACTTCCTCTTACTCTATGGCTAGTCCACTTTCTTTTCTGCCCATTTATCTCTTTACATCAATTTCTTGGGCAATTCTTCAGGAGTAATCTCATATGTTGGACAGCTAGGTGGCATGGTGGATAGAGTACCAGGCCAGGAATTAGAAAGAATCATCTTCATGATTTCAAATATAGCCTCAGACAATGACTGAATGTGTGACCCTGGATAAATCACTTAACCCTATTTGTCTACATTTCTTCATCTGTAAAATAAATTGCAGAAGGAAAAGGCAAACCACTCCTGTGCCTTTGCTAAGAAAACCACAAATGAGGTCATGAAGGGTCAGACATGATTAAAATGACTGAAACAATAATAAAATCTCATTTGATCCTCCTGTCAATACTGGGAACAGTGCTATTATTATCCCCATTTTACAGCTAGAGAAAATGAGACAGATAAATGTTAAGTAACTTGCCCAGTATTATGCCACTAGTTTCTGAGGTTGGATTTGAACTCAGGTCTTCCTCACTTCGGGTCCACTGCACCACGTAGCTGCCTTGAACAGACTCATTAATTCATTCATTATGATGTGCATCGTACATATGTAAGAGAAACCTGCTAACTGAATAGTTCCTGAATCATCCCACAAAGGATAGTGAAAAGGGATGAATCCAGTGAAGAATCTTTTATCCCCCCCAAACTGTCCTTACTCCTCCCCGATACCAGATGGGATACAAAGCCCAGAAATCTGAGATCTGGAGTTAGTTTTCAAAAATAGGGAAAATGGAACCTGGCCATGGAAGCTCCTTTATGTTCCTCCCACGCCGGCTGTCTCCGTCATTCCAAATGCCTGCGTGATGTTTGTGGCACCACAAAACGCACACAGATGCCTTTGGGAGGAAAGCCTCGACCTATCCACACGTCTGCAGGATGGCGTGTAGACCAGTTGACCCAGCCCAGGGCTTGAGTCAATAGAGGTTTCCAGGAAGGCTCCCGGTGAAAATGACCACTAGGTACATAGCTCTGCTGCAACGGAAGGCAGGGAGCGAAAGAATTCTGAAATACTGCTCAGTACTGGAGGAGGAAGATTTTCTAGCCCACTCCTTCATTTTGGAGATGATGAATCTGAACACCAAATAGGTGGCGACGTGTTCAGTCACTTGTTACAATTCACAACGAATGAATGGAAGGGCTGACTCCACTCTACCATATCATCATTTTGACTCAGGAGTTGATTTCGTGAGTTGCTGAGGCCAAAAATATTCATCATCCAGAGATTGATCTGGAGATGTTGTGACTCTCCCAACTCCGTCAGGCCGGCTATCCGACACAAAGTCTGTGACTGGACCCATATTTGAAGCTTTCCCAGCTTGGCAGACTGGCCAAAGCTTGTATCCTGGTGATAGCAATGCCTTGGGGAGCCTAGAGTCACTTGCATATAACTATGAAACATTGCAGTGGGGCTGGAGCTGAGGTCTGAATCTTTCTCAAAGACATTGTAAAAAGATAAACAAAATTCAGAATCAATCCTTGTCCTTTTTGGCGTTTTAAAAAATTTTTTTAAACCTTTACCTTCTATCTTGGAATCAATACTGTGTATTGGATCCAAGGCAGAAGAGTGGTAAGGGTAGACAATGGGGGTCAAGTGACTTGCCCAGGGTCACACAGCTGGGAGGTGTCTGAGGCCAGATTTGAACCCAGGACCTCCCATCTGTAGGCCTGGCTCTCAATCCACTGAGCCATCCAGCTGTCCCCCCTTTTGGGGGGTTTTAAAAAGAAACTTAGTTCACTGCTTCACTGTTTCTCATAAAATCTACCTGAATAAGAAACACTGAGTAGATTAATTTTTAAAATACTTGGAAAAACTGGAGGAATTCCATGTGAACTGGAACGACCTCCAGGAATTGATGCAGAGTAAAAGGAGCAGAACCAGAAGAACACTGTACACAGAGACTGATACACTGTGGTAAAATCGAATGTAATGGACTTCTGTACTAGCAGCAATGCAAGGATCCAGAGCAAGGCTGAGGGACTTATGAAGAAGAAAACTAGTCACATTCAGAGGAAGAACTATGGGAGGAGAAACACAGAAGAAAAACAACTGCTTGAACACATGGGCTGATGGGGATGTTATTGGGGAGGTAGACTCTAAACGATAACTTTAGTCCAACTATCAATAATATGGAATTAGGTCTTGATCAATGATACATGTAAAACCCAGTGGAATTGTGTGTCAGCTAAAAAGGGTTAGGGGGGCTTGGGGGAGAGGGAAAGAACATGAAACATGCAACTATGGGAAAATATTCAAAATAAAAAATAAATAAAAATACTTGGAAAGAACTACATGAGATAATGAAGAGTAGAATCAAGAACACTATATATAGCTACAGATTGAATATTTGAAGAATAACTTGTGAATATTCACCTTTAGAGAATGAAGTGAGACTATGAAAGACATTAAATATACATATCTGTTTTCAAGATGATGTCTTCCATGGTGTGGGGAGAGAAGAGAAGGGCTGAGATGGCTGGAAATAAATTATATTAATAATTTTAAAAAACCCTACCTTATAAAGTGCATCTACTTTCAGAGTAAATCCATCCACACCTGGCATGTTACTGACCACATGGAAATCAGATAAATCAGAAGCAAAGTGGGCATCAAAAGGCACATCATGGAAGTATTTATCAATGACTTCTGGCTGGCTTCGATCCTAGAATTAATAGGAGAAATGAATAGTCTAGAGTTACAGAAATATTCCTTTATTCATTTAGCCAGAATTTATGAAACATTTGCTTTGGGCAAGGCATTATATAAAGATTGAATGAAGACCAATTCCTGACCTCAAGGAAATTGCATTCTTCCTATTGGGAAGATGCAACATTTAAAAAAGATTAATAAATACAGTATTACTTAAGAGAAGGAAGTATGATTTTTTTCCCCAAAATTCTTACCTTCTGTCTTAGAATCAATATTAAGTATTGGTTCCAAGGCAGAAGAGCAGTAATGTTTAGGCAATTGAGGTCAAGCAACCTGCTCAGAAGTGTCTGAGGCAAGATTTCAACCCAGGACCTCCTGCCTCCATGTCTGGCTCTATATTCACCAAGCCAGGTGAATAGAAGGTAATAGTTTTAGGGGGAAAAAAAACCATCCACTTAGCCACCTAACTCTCCAGAATATACATTCTTAATATAGAATGCTTGCCCTTTTGTATCTTTGAATAAAGACAACCCATGAAAGCTGTTCAGGCACAGGTCTCATATCACCAAATCTAATGAAGTCAAATTTCTTTTCTTACCTTAAATTTTCAAATTCAACTTCTTAACTATTTTTTTAAACATTTATTAATATTCATTTTTAACATGGTTACATGATTCATGCTCCTACTTTCCCCTTCACCCCCCACACTTCCCCCACCCATGGCCAACACAGATTTCCACTGGTTTTATCATGTGTCCTTGATCAAGACCTATTTCCAAATTGTTGATAGTTGCATTGGTGTGGTAGTTTCGAGTCTACATCCCCAATCATGTCCACCCCAACCCATGCATTCAAGCAACTGTTTTTCTTATATGTTTCCTCTCCTGCAGTCCTTCCTCTGAATGTGGGTACTGTGCTTAACCATAAATCCCTCAGAATTGTCCTGGGTCATTGCATTGCTGCTGGTACAGAAGTCCATTACATTCGATTTTACCACAGTATATCAGTCTCTGTGTACAATGTTCTTCTGGCTCTGCTCCTTTCGCTCTGCATCAGTTCCTGGAGGTCTCTCCAGTTCGCCTGGAACTCCTCCAGTTTATTATTCCTTTGAGCACAATAGTATTCCATCACCCGCATATACCACAGTTTGTTCAGCCATTCCCCAATTGAAGGACATACCCTCCTTTTCCAGTTTTTTGCCACCACAAAAAGTGCAGCTATAAATATTTTTGTACAAGTCTGTTTATTTATGATCTCTTTGGGGTACAAACCCAACAATGGCATAGCTGGATCAAAGGGCAGGCATTTTTTTATAGCCCTTTGAGCATGGTTCCAAATTGCCATCCAGAATGGTTGGATCAGTTCACAACTCCACCAGCAATGCATTAATGTCCCAATTTTGCCACATCCCCTCCAGCATTCATTACTCTCCCCTTCTTTCATTTTAGCCAATCTGCTAGGTGTGAGGTGATACCTCAGAGTTGTTTTGATTTGCATTTCTCTAATTATTAGAGATTTGGAACACTTTCTCATGTGCTTATTGATACTTTTGATTTCTTTACCTGAAAATTGCCTATTCATGTCTCTTGCCCATTTATCAATTGGGGAATGGCTTGATTTTTTATACAATTGATTAAACTCCTTGTATATTTGAGTAATTAGACCTCTATCAGAGTTTTTCGTTATAAAGATTTTTTCCCAATTTGTTGTTTCCCTTCTGATTTTGACTACATTGTTTTTGTTTGTACAAAAGCTTTTTAATTTAATATAATCAAAACAATTTAATTTATATTTTGTAATTTTCTCTAACTCTTGCTTGGTTTTAAAATCTTTCCTTTCCCAGAGATCTGACAAGGATACTATTCTGTGTTCACTTAACTTATTTATAGTTTCCCTCTTTATATTCAAGTCATTCACCCATTCTGAATTTATCTTGGTGTAGGGTGTGAGATGTTGATCTAAACCTAATCTCTCCCATAATTTTTTCCAAATTTCCCAACAGTTTTTGTCAAATAGTGGATTCATCTCCCAAAAGTTGGGCTCTTTGGGTTTATCATACACTGTCTTGCTGATGTCACTTACCCCAAGTCTATTCCACTGATCCTCCCCTCTGACTCTTAGCTAGTACCATATTGTTTTGATGACTGCTGCTTTATAGTATAGTTTAATATCTGGTACTGCTAGGCCCCCTTCCTTCATATTTTTTTTCATTATTTCCCTTGATATTGTTGATCTTTTGTTATTCCAAATGAAATTTGTTATAGTTTTTTCTAATTCAGTAAAGAAGTTTTTTGGTAGTTTGATAGGTATGGCGCTAAATAGGTAAATTAATTTGGGTAGAATGTTCATTTTTATTATGTTAGCTCATCCTACCCATGATCAATTAATGGCTTTCCAATTGTTGAGTTCCAGTTTTATTTGTTTGGAAAAGTGTTTTCTTAACTATTTTTTGTCAATATATGTACAAATTGACAAAAAATAGTTAAGAAAACACTTTCCAAACACTTTCTTAACTATTTTTTGTCAATTTGTACACATATATATTCACATATAGTTATAAGTGTGTGCATATTTTTATATATATACATATATACACATATACACATCTGGTTTTGTTAAGGGCTCCTTTCTATGATTTTATCTCCTGTAAAATTTTTGCTGTCTCTTCCTAGCTTCTTCCTATACTACAGTTACTCTACAATGGTGGGTAGTTTTTTCCTTCCTCTTTCCTTTTCAGTTTAAAGTTTTTGTTTTTTATTTAGAGATTCTAGAGAAATATATATTTAAAAGCCTTTGTTAGGACATTCTGTTTTTGGGTCAGGAGTCCACCATCTCTTGCAACTAAATATGGAAGTTCATATCTAGGGGTGGGACTTTATATTTCTCTCTGGTCAAAATCAGCAGAAGGAACCTTTGTTGCCCCTTATGGACAATATTTCTGTGCTACTAAGAGTTGATATTTTATCTTACCAAAGGATAAAGGAAAAGAATTTAGTTGGGTAAAGAAGAAGGAAAAAAAACAACAAGAAGAAATGGACCAAGTTAGAAATTTCACGTCTTGGCTTCCAATAATTTTCATACCAGCAACAGGAATCTGTGCTTTAAGTGCTTATTAGGTTGAATACATCCATATTGTGGCCCTTCATTGTATATTGTCCCAGTGGGGTCAAAGAAAGGCACATAGCCATCTTTGCCAGTACAGAGGTAGACTTTTTCCAGCTGCAATTTGTAAGCCGAGTTCAGGTTCTGCTCAGGATTCCAAAGTACACGGCCATAGAGGATCTGACCTATAAAGATGGAGGAGTAAGAACGATGTCAGAATTTGAATTTGGGTGAGAAAAAAATGGAGGGAGAATGACAAGGTATATAGGACAGAATGATTTTAGATATTTGCATAATAGCATATTTTTGTATGTTTATCTCATTGGTCTTCAAACACCCTGAAGATGTAGAAAGAAGGCAGGCATTATTATTAAATATCTGAGGTACTGAGGGATTGAGTGATTTGCCTGAGTTTGCAAAGGCTACAAAGCCTGGTTTAGGTCTTACTGCCAGTCACTGCAATGGATTGTACCAGGTGTACTACCTTGAGTTGAATCAATAGAAAATAAGAATATCTAGCTCAGACCTAAAGAATCACAGATCCAAAGTTGGAAGGAAACTGAGAAATCATCTAGTCCAGCAGTTCTCAAAGTGTAGTTCATGCATTCATCAAAATCTCCAAGACTCCTTCCTGAGGTCCATATTTGCCCATTAAAATTGTTCTCTCTTTTCTAATTTTCTAACTGTGAGGCCTAATTTTCTTCATAAATTTCAACCTAAACAACATATCACAATCAGTTTAGTAAAGAAGCAGATTTGAGAATCCAGTCATCTTTTATTAAGCCAGAAATAAAAGAGATACATATGTAAAAACAAAAAAGTATATTAAAAAAAAGAGAGATGTTTGAAAATTGTAGGTAAAACAATACCATTCTTTTTGTTTTAGAAAATTTGGTTGTTTCTTTTTTTCCTTAAAAAACAAAACAAAACAAAAAAACCCTTACCTTCTATCTTAGAACAGATAACTGGTTCTAAAGCAGAAGAATGGTAAGAGCTAGGCAATGGGGGTTAAGTCACACAGAGAAGAAGTGCCTGAGGTCATATTTGAATCCAGGCCCTCCTAATTCCAGGCTTATCACTTTATCCACTCTAGCTGCACCTAAAGAATGCAGCTTTTTTCAAAAAGAATATTTTATTTATCTTAAAATGCAATAGGCTTATTATTATTACATTATTATATACTATTGTATTAAGTGTTCTCATATATTATTGTTTAAATGAATTAATGGATATTTCAGAATCAGTATCATTCTTAATGTTAAATATAAACAGATATAACCCACATAAACAAAAGCTCTTTGAGGTACTTAATAATTTCTAAGAGTGCAAAGGGAGAGAACCACTTTGAGAGAACTTTGAGAACCACTGTTCTAGTCCAACCCCCTCATTTTGCAAATGAAGAAACGGAAGCCCAAAGAAGTAACCTATTAAAAGTCACAAAGGCCTTAGAGGAAGGCAAAATTTGAATCCAGGTCCTCTGACTCCAAAGTTAGTGGGTTTTTTTCCCCACTCTACTAAGGAGTATACAAAGGTTTTTGCCCCTGTAGAACCACACATCAGCCAATCTATGCTGAGGATGTCTAAGTGAAAGCTCATGGGAAGAGATATTTGTCTCATTTTTCTTCCTTTTTCTCTTGAGATCCAGATATAGCTGTGTAGATAGTCTTACCCTTTGAAAAAGCCCCTTTGTAATCCATTTCTGCCAGCGACATGTCAGAGGTGCTTGGGTCCATCAGAAACACTTTTTCATTGTTGCATAGCTGAAATTCAGTGTTGAGTGAATAGACAACTGGCACTGGGCGGTTAGTCTGCTGGAATGCAATAGGTATCAAAAATCTAAATGAAGGAAAGAAACAAGAGCTCCATGAAAAGGTGGACCATGTTTCATACAATTCTGTCTTCTTGAAATAAGGCCATGAAGGAACTAGAATAGAAGGAACTAGACATATTAAGCATAGAAAAGAGAAGATTTAGAGGAGAGGGGAAGGGAATAAGTATTTATTAAGTGCCTATAATATGCTTTACAAATATTATCTCATTTCATCTTCACATAAACCCTGTGAGGTAGATGCTATCATTATCCTCATTTTACATTTGAGGAAACTAAGGCAGACAAAGATTAAGTGACTTGCCCAGGATCACACAGCTAAGTATCTAGATTGGAACTGAACTCAAGGGTTCTTGACTCTGGGCTCGGTGGATAGCTGATAACTAGCTGATAACTGCCTTGAAGTCATTAAAAGGCTATTACATAGAAGGTTTATTTTGCTTGGTCCCAGAGAAGAACTAAGAACTCTGGATACAAGGCATACGGTGGCAAATTTCAGTTCAATATTAAAAAATTGCGGGGCAGCTGGGTAGCTCAGTGGAGTGAGAGTCAGGCCTAGAGACGGGGGGTCCTGGGTTCAAACCCGGCCTCAGCCACTTACCAGCTGTGTGACCCTGGGCAAGTCACTTGACCCCCATTGCCCACCCTAACCGCTCTTCCACCTATGGGACAATACACCAAAGTACAAGGGTTTAAAAAAAAAATTGCTGCCAATTTCATCCGTCCAATGATGGCTTGACATAGAAACATTCCTAGATGCTGGGGGTTTTCTGATCAGATTATGGAGACTTTCTCCACAAGGGGAAGATAATTGGTGCTATTCAATACCTGGGACAGTGTTGACTTGGATAAGGATTGGAGAGTATCTCTTTATGCCTCATGACTCAATAACTCAATAACATCAACCTCTTCCCTGACCATTAGGCAAAGCCAGGGAAGGCTATTTTCTGATCTGCTGCCATATTTGACTTTGCTCCAAATACAGTTTTTTCCTTAGGCATTGACAATCAAATCAATATTACCATTACCATCAAGAAGGATATGACAACCTATTCACTTCATAAGAAGTCCTGGGATTCCGAGATGTCAGCCATCTAAGTCAAAAGTCCCTTTCCTGGACATTAGACCTTGGCCTCTGATGCTTCTTTCTCCCATGTCCCTATCCCACTCTATCTAACCTTTCTATTACTATTTTTGGAACCTCCTATTATGTATTAACCTTCCAACCTGTGCTTTCCTCCCAAAATTATTTTGTGTAATTTTTGTATTTACTTTTTCTATGTATGTCTCTCTGTTCTTTACCCTCCAATCAAATGTAATCTCCTTGAGGGCAGAGACTATTTCATTTTTTCTTTTTAGATCCCTAGTGCCTGGCACATAATAGGTACATAATAATCCTAGAGGTGACACACATGGTTAGATTATACTTTACGAATATCACTTTGGCAGTGGAGTGGGGAGAGATCTGAATCAAAGGAAATAAATAGAAGCTGAGTTCTCTTCTAGATAGAAATCTATGATTCCTATTAATCAGTTAATAAGTATTATTAAGTGCCTTCTATGTGCCAGCCACTGTGCTGAGCACTGGAGACAAAAAAGAAAAGCATAATATATAGAAGATAAATACAAAATAATGAAAAGAAGGAAGGCACTAGAATTAAGAGGGACTGGGAAAGGCTTCTTGAGGAAGGTGGGATTTTAGCTATGACTTAAAGGAAATTAGGGAAGCCAGGAGGTGTAGATGATGAGGAAGTGCATTCTGGACATAGCAGACAATCAAAGAAAAAAATACCTGGAACTGAGAGATGGAGTGTCTTTGTTCGTGGGAAAGCAATGAGTCTATTGTCCCAATACTGATGAGTACATGATGGGGTTGTAAAGTGTAAGGAGACTGTTGAGATGGAGGGAAGGAGGAGGTTATGAAGGAATGGCAAACAGAGGATATTGTATTTGGTCCTGGAAGTGATAGGGAGCCAATGGGAGTTATTGAGTATGGGAGTGACATGGTCATACCAGTGCTTTAGGAAAACCACTTTGGTGACTGATTGGAGGATGGGCTGGAGTGGGGAAAGACTTGTGGCAGGCAGACCCACCAGCAAGGTATTGCAACAATACAGGAATGAAGTGATGAGGGTCTGCCTCAGGGTGGGAACAGTTTAGAAGAGAAAAGGGGGGTGTATATGGGAGATGTGCAAAGGTAAAATTGGCAGCCTTTGGCCAAAACCTGCATTTGGGGGGATAAGATAATAAGGAGTCCAAATATAATACCTAGGTTTCAAGCCTGGGGACTAAGAGGATGTTGATGCCCGTGACAGTACAGGGGAGGTTTTAAGGAGAAGGATAATGAGTTCAGTTCTGGACATGTTTTGGACAGTTTAAGATGTATACTGGGCATCTAGTTTTTGAGATATCTGAAAAGCCACTGGGGATTCGAGACTGGAGGTCAGCGGAGAGATTACGGCTGGAGAGATAGATTTGAGATTCATTAGCATAGAGATGGTAATTAGTAAATTTATGGAAACTGATAAGATCACTAAATGAAGTAATATAGAGAGAAAAGAGAAAGGGGCCCAGAACAGAGCCCTGTAGGAAAGAATGAAACCTGGTGGGAGTGATCTGATTTGGCAGTGTGAAATTGTAGATATGATAAGAGGGTCAAGGACTCAAGAAAAGAGTGACCAGTGCTGGGGAAATGGACACAGAGAGAATTGAAGAGTTGGGGGATCAATGGTCATAATGTGGACAAAGGAGACAGGAAGAGAAATATAAAGCCAGTAGATTAAAGTCAGGAAGGGAATTTCAGAATTCTTGAGCATGGAGATGGGGCATTTGTAAATGATAGCTAGATCCAGGATATCTTTGTATGTGATTGAGCTGAGGTGGAGAAATAGATTATAGAAAATGAGTTAGGCTGTTTGATATATGCTGAAATCCCCTATTGTAAGAGCAGGGTTTGGGGAGGAGAGTAAGATTATAAGTGAGAGGAAGGAAGGAGAGTGCTCTGGAGGTCTATGAACAATAAGGGTCAAACACACAGCCCACAGGCTGCATGTGGTCTACAAAATTCCACACTGTGTCCTAAACCAGATTAAAATGGAAAAATTAAATTGAGAAATATTTAATAAAATAAATGAAAATACAAAAAAAATGTAGATAATGTCAATATATGGCCTACAGAGGTCTTTAGTTAGGGTTTAGAGGTCCATATTTTTATTTGAACTTGACACAAATGAGGCAGACAATTCCTAGGATTTTGATTGGGTGGAAGATGGGCTGATTGAGTTACTGAGTGAGGGTGGAAATCGCTGGCCTCTATTTTCCATCCCTCTTTAACCATCAACCATATTACTGTTGTTTACCATCTCTTCAAATTTTGCTATCTTGACTCAAAACTTCCCACCCACCCCCCATTCCTTCTTTTCTCAGGTTCTAGAATTTGTGAAAGCACGGGAACAACACATTGTTTTAAACCAAAGACTTCTGGATTCCTTTTCCAAGCCTGGAACCTTTAATGAATCAGCATTGCTTCTTAAGTGATGCCTGAATGACAGATATCAAATTCATTCTTTAGCTCCTTCCTTCTTCAGACATTTTCTCTGCAATTACATTTCTTAGTATTTAGAAACTCTACTCAGGTAGCCTGCCTAGCCAGGGCTTGGCAGTAAAGAGAGAGGCCAATTCATTCTCCCACCTTTCTGGAGCATGGGCTGTGCAGGGCAGTGGCTTGTCTCTGAGGTCAATCCAAGGCTGTGTGGGCTGCACGGTACAAGGGATTAAATAGATTGTGTACTCCCCTGAGTAGTCCTTCCTGGAAATATCAAGAGGAAGCCACAGTTAAAGAGAGACAGAAAGGTTGTTTTTCATACCTGAAAAGAGTCTGACCTTAGTGTATATTTAGCAATGAAGTACTTATACACATCAAATTCTATGGAATATAGGTTATTAACATTCAGCCATCGCTCAGAGATTTTATAATAATGCTTCTTCCATTTATTTGAGCTAACAGATGAAAAATAAAATTGTTCAAAATCTGAGTGGAAGGGGAAAATATATAAAGATATATAAATTATGGCCATTTCTTTTAGATCTTGGGGAAAATTTGCTCATAATTATTTTTTAAAAACCCTTACCTTCCTAGAATCAATCTTAGAATCAATACTAAGTATCAGTTCCAAGGCAGAAGAGCGATGAGGGGTAGAGGCAATGGGGGTTGTGACTTGCCCAGAGTCACTCAGCTAGGAAGCATCTGAGGCCAGATTTGAACCGAGGACCTCTTGACTCCAGAACTGGCTCTTAATCCACTGAGCCAACCTAGCTACTCCAGTAACTGTGGTTCTTATTGAATGGGTAGAAAAGATACATAGATAAATATTTTATGTTTCTTATTGCCTGAGAACACACTAGCAGAGGAGCAGTGGGTTGAGAAAGCTTCTCTTTACTAACCAAGCTCATAAGAGCCAAGGTGTTGATGAAAGAACTGGGGTCACACTGCATGTTTGGGACAAGTTCGCCCTGCACTCCCTGATGGGGGACTATGGAGACATCATCTATCAACGTACTATCCTGGAACATACAACCCCATAGAAATAAAAAAAATTCCACTAGCCTCTCTAGGGTGCTTGCCCCTAAGGGTAGAACTGGCTAGATCTTCAGCATCTTCTGGGTACCTCACTACACTACTTCCTAATGGGATAAAATAAAAGCTTCCATTTATGGTTCATTAGTCAAAACTTAGCTATCCTCTTAGCTAATTCCCATAAGATTTCTAAAAACTTGGGCAGTCTACCTGAATCAATAGACCAGGCTGAAGAATTGGATGTACCTTCTATTAACAAATATCAAGAAAGGACTAATGGGGGCAACGAGATGGCCTTGAGAGTCAAGCCTAGAGAAGGGAAGTCCTGGGTTCAAATCTAGTCTCAGATATTCCCAGTTGTGTGACCCTGAGCAAGTCACTTAACCCATCTTGCCCAGCCCTTCTTTCTTGGAACCAATATACAGAATTGATTCTAAGATAGAAGGTAAAAGAAAAAACTAATTCCAGGGAGATATAATTTTGCCCAAAATGCTACTGTTATGGGGAGGACAACCCAGTGTCCAAAAGAGAGAAGGACTCCCTATTTGCTATAAGGTTATTAACCTTTTTTTTTTTGTCATAGACCCATCTGGTGAAACCAATGGACTTCTTATAATGATGGTTTTTTTACATGTAATGCAATTCTGAATATTCGTTTTCTGACATTTTGCCATCCATGCTCTCTCTCTCCCATTCCCCTTCCTCCTCCCCAAGAAAGCAGATAATATGATATAGGTTGTATATATGTTGTCAAATAATACCTATCTCCATCTTTATCATATTGTAAAACAACACATATTGCTTACATTAGAGAAAAATCATGTTTTTAAATGCATACTATATATAATACATACATATAATGTATATGTACATATATGATTACAAGGGAAATAAAATTATATTGACATGGAATCCTATGGTTGGAAGGGAACTCTCCCCTGCTTTAAGGCAGTTGAAAGTCTGAGTCTGAGCTCTTTAGTACATATGGCTTCCCTCCCATCTACTCATTTCCCATTACTTTATATTTATTGCATATTTATTTTATATTTACTTATCCATGTATAGGTTCTTTCCTTCCAGTAGAATATAAGGCCTTTGAGGGCACATAATAATAATAATAGGCACTTAACAAATACTTGTCAAACCCATTTAAATGCTACAGTGCTCTAAATGGTGTTTTTGTCAAGTCAAGTCAATAGCCTTTTATTTTTTTTTATTATTTAAAACCCTTACCTTCCAGTTAAGTGACTTGCTCAGTTGCCACAACTAGGAAGTGTCTGAGGTCAGATCTGAACCCAGAATGTCCTGTCTCTAAGCCTGGCCCTCAATCCATGCAACCACTTAGCTGCCCCCCAGTAACCATTTATTAAATGGTTATGTTGTGCTACTCAATCAACAAACATTTATTAAGTGCCTGATGTGTGCCAGGCACTGTGCTAAAGACTGGGGATACAGGGACAAAAAAAATTTGTTAAAGACTTCAAGAATCTCATATAGGAAGTCAACATGCAAATCACTATGGCCAAACAAGATACATATGGAGGTGATAAACTGGAAAATCAACAGAAGGAAGACATGAAGAAGCAAGACAGCTGGAGAAAGACTTCTTGTAAAAGGTTGGATTTTAGCTGGGACTTGAAGGAAATCAGGAGGCAGCCATGAAGAGGGAGAGAATTATAAGCATGAGGTCATGCAAGGAGCAGAGAGATAGAAGACTTGGGCAAGGAACAAACAAGAGGCCAGTGTCCCTGCATCATAGAGTTCTTGGAGGAGTCAGCTCAAAGGAAATTAGAAAAGTAGAAAGGGGCCAGAGATCTAAGTTATTCCTTGCAAGTAACTTAATTTACTCTTTTCCAGGTCTCTCCTTTGACCAAAACCTTCTGCTGGACCAAACCATTGTCACCTTCTCCCCTGCCCCCCAGAATTTATAATTAAATTACTGGTTCCAATGCAGAAGAGTGGTAAAGACTAGGAAACTGAAGTTAAGTGACTTATCCAGGATCACAAAAGCTAAGAAGTGGATGTCTCTTTTTGAACCTTGAAAAATAGCCCCTAGTCCTAAAAAAACAGTGTCAACCTCTACTCACCTGTTGTAAGAACTCGTTGCTCTCCAAAGCTGATATGGTGAATCAAAAGTCTGGGCACTCCACAGAAGTTGTAGATCAAACTCAATTCCTCCAAGGTGGTCTGGAGTCATTATGAAAGACTTCACATCTGGGAGAGTGTGGTGTTCCATGACAAAGTATCCTGTACCAAGAAGCAGTAAACACACTTGCATTACTGTAGTATCTTAGTCAGAAATATATTCCAAGAGCTAGGATGTGACTCAGATCTTTACTGTCATGGTACAACTGAGTTCGCTATTACTGTAAAATACATATTACTTCTGATGTTTAACATTGACTTGATGGTTCTGACCTTTCCAGAGTTTAGAATGTTCTTCATACTGGATGGGAAAGTGTGACATCTCACAGAAGCCCATTAGTCTACACAGTCTTACACTGATAACTTTATTTATATGTACAAATGAAAGGAATGTGCTTCACAGAGATGCTAATGTGAAGATTAATAAGATTAAAAAAATTTATATATAAAATTGAGTTGTGAAAGTTAGCTAACATATATCCTTAGGGTGAAAAGCTGCTAAAATAAATTGATTTTGATCTACTTAAGATTTGCAAATTATTGATATAACTTTCTTTCTATCTATCTGTCTGTCTGTCTGTCTATCTCTCTATCTCTCCGACTTATTTAAAACATATAGCCAATTTCCTTAGTTATAATGTCTCAGAGAACTCCTAGTTCTATTCCTGAGCTTTATGACAACAGTCATAGCTCTATGCTTATTATTATTTACAACACATGGGTTATAGGCCACTAAAATTTCCATTATGGAGTCTAATAAGTTAAAGGAATGATGGACTAGAGTTTCTTTCAAGGCATAGCCATCAGTCCTCACAAATCTGAAGAAAACAATTAGGTTACTACTTAATGCAGGCCTACAGAAGGGAGGTCCTGGGTTCAAATCTAACTTCAGACACTTCCTAACTGGGTGACCCTGGGCAAGTCATTTAACTCCCTTTTAACTCCCATTGCCTATCTCTTACCACCCTTCTGCCTTGGAATCAATACATAGTATTGTATATGGAATCAATACATAGTATTGATTCCAAGGCAGAAGGTAAGGGTTAAAAAAAGACTATTAATTGCCCTTGAAGTTGACCACTGTTCAGTAAGATGTCCCATATTTCTCATCCCTTAATACACTAGCTTGTGTTTAACAGGTATCTGATCTGCTAAATTCTACATGAATAGACTCTTAAAAAGAATTTTCTTGATCATCTTTACCTATAAAAACTTAGATAAGAGATAAATCAGGACAGGGCTCACTCTGGACCCATTTGCCCTATGAGAATTTCCACTGAAACAATGGAATTAGAGTTGGTACCCTAATGGACATCACATCCCTAGGGCCATGCCATATAGGTTTTTTAGTTTCATTCCCTAACTCCTTCCCCCCCAAGCCCCTAGGACTCACTATACCCTAAAGATAAAAAGGCAACAATTTTTTCTTTTGATCCTACAATTACAAAAGCAATATCACAAGGCATGTTCATATTCACGAATCTAACACAGTGACAACCTCACAAAAAGGTGCTGCCTTGTTTTAAAGAAGAACAAAGATGAACTGGGGTGGAGGATGAGTAATAGGGTTCCTATGATTGTATGTGGCAGTGATTTAGGGGGTTGGGTTAGCTCTTATTCGTGTAACAACAATAAAGAACTCCCAAAGTTGATTGATACTAACATAATATAAGCCTTGATGCATTGGAAAGATCAAAGCTGCTTAATAATTCCATTGAGGATTAGTCATAGCCTATTACAGAGTCTCAGTTTAAGAAGAACCATTTCATATGAAAGGGAAAGCTAGATAAGTCAGAAACCTCCATTCTAAGAAATAATAGATAAACCACCTCTGAATTTGGCGTGGGTTTTGAATTCAATGACCAGACGACCATCTTCTCGAATGTAGATCCTTATTATTTGAAGTCTTGCTGAGAGCACACTTTCTGTCTGAATTCCTGGCAAGGCAAAACATACATAAGAATCAAAGTCAGAGGACACAAGGAAATCAATGAAAACACCGATCTATATTAGCTTTTCCTATGGGATACTTTCAAATTATGAATGCTTAAGAGGATAATGGCTACATTTAAGTCATTGTAATATATTGTGCCTACACAGGTTCTACAGTCTGTTGATAAATAAGTTCTAAGTCAACACTTTATTATGGTCCTGGTAAAGGCTGCCATGACTAAATAGGACTCCTTTCTACCTGGTTGGTTCTCAGAAACCCACTCTTGTAAATTAGCTTTTTCCATACCATCACGGTCCTCTTACCACTCAAAAATAGCCTCCAGTCCATCTCATAGTCTTCACAAATGTGGATATTTTGCTTTTCAGGACCTAGATGGATATGCATTTAGATAATGCATCCAGTTTTCAGAAACATGGGATTACTTCCTTGAATGATGCAGAAACCATAGTGAAAGAGAAGGATTTGGTCTCTGTTCAGCTAGCATCTCTAAACTGAGGAGAGGAATACAGTAGGAGACAAATGTAGGTACCTGTTCTCCAGAGAACAGTGTCATAGAAGAAAGAGAACTCCATCTCTGTGTGGTGGTCAAGGGAGGCCCAGCCCCTGGGGGCTGTCACGTAGATGTAGGACACATAGAGGGGAACATGGACTGTCAGGAATGACTGAGCAGAGTCTCTCACCTGCCAAACAAAAAGGAGACGAAACTTGTTTGGGGAACATTTGTAGGGGGGTGGGAGGAGAGGAAGCTGAGGCATAAATTCACATCCATCTGGCATGACTCAGCTACCAGGTACTATGTAAATGTACAGGTAATGCTTGGATTTCACCTTCTGTTTTTTGCCCTACTGGCCAAAGGGTTCACACAAGAAAGCTACAATGAGCCACATTTGAACTCTTTGACCTTCAGCAAGCCACTTGACCAATTAATCAATATCAATCAATTAATAAACATTTATTTAGCACCTATTCTGGGCCAGTCACTGTGCTAAGCTCTTTGGGGCCCCACTCTTTCTTTATTCAATGGAGGGAATTAGATATAATGATCTTGAGGGCCCCTTCTAGGTCTGCATTCTAAATATGAGCCAAATTCTCCCTCCATGCTTAAGTTATTTCCTGATGGCTATGTTAAATCACACCAATTGCTTTCCCCAAAAATTACCGGGTAGTTTTGTATATATGTACATATATGTACACTCAGGCCTATATATAATCAGACTGATTCTTTTCCCTACAAATTACCCTATTGTTAATATGCGTGTATATATATATATGTATATATATATATATATATATATATGTAAAATATATATACGCACAGGTATATTTATATATACAGTCATACTGATTTCTTTCCCCCTAAATTACCCTTTAGTTAATGTGTATTTCTATATATATATGCTCACATAATACCTATGTAGGCACAATGGATATAGTGCTGGGTTTAGAGTCATTAAGACCTAAGTTCAAATCTAGTCTCAGATACTTCCTAGCTGTGTGACTCTGGGGAAGTCATTTAACCATGTTTGTCTTAATTTCCTCATCTGGAAAATGACCTAGAGAAGGAAATGGAAAACCATTCCAGTATCTCTGCCAAGAAGATCCCAAATAGACATTAATGCATTGCTGGTGGAGTTGTGAATTGATCCAACCATTCTGGATGGCAATTTGGAACTATGCTCAAAGGGCTATAAAAGACTTCCTACCCTTTGATTCAGCCATAGCACTGCTGGGTTTGTACCCCAAAGAGATCATAAGGAAAAAGACTTGTACAAAAATATTTATAGCCGCGCTCTTTGTGGTGGCAAAAAACTAGAAAAAGAGGGGATGCCGTTCGATTGGGGAATGGCTGAACAAATTGTGGTATCTGATGGTGATGGAATACTATTGTGCGGAATGGAATAATGAACTGGAGGAATTCCATGTGAACTGGAAAGACCTCCAGGAATTGATGCAGAGTGAAAGGAGCAGAACCAGGAGAACCTTTTACACAGAGACCAATACACTGTGGCACAATCGAATATAATGAACTTCTCTACTAGCAGCAATGCAATGACCCAGGACAATTCTTAGGGACTTATGAGAAAGAACGCTATTCATATTCAGAGAAAGAACTGTGGGAGCAGAAACACAGAAGAAAAACAACTGCTTGATCACGTGGGTTGATGAGAATATGATTGGGGATGCAGACTCTAAGCAATCACCCTAATGCAAATATCAATAATATGGAAATAGGTCTTGATCAATGACACATGTAAAACCCAGTGGAATTGCTCTTTGCCTACGGGAGAGGCAAGGGAGGAGGGGAGGTAAAGAACATGATTCATGTAACCATGGAAAAAACTTCTAAATTAAATAAATAAATAAACTTAGATTCTTAAAAAAAAATAAAAGGATTTTGAAAATTAAAAAAAAAAAAGATCCCAAATGAAGAGTTGGAAATGACTGAAATGATTAAACAGATATATTTGTTCATGTTATCTACCATATTAGCATGCCAGTTCCTTGTAGGCATGGATCATTTTATTCTTCCTCTGTGTATCCCCATTGCTTATGTATTTAATAAAAGATGGGTGTTGGTTTTAATAATAATAATAAAGAATAGCTATATTTATATAGTACTTAAAATGTGCCAGACTTTCTGATTATCATCTCATTCGATCTTCACAAAAAAACCTGATAGGCAGGTGCTATTTTTAGCTCCATTTTAAAGATTTTAGACAAGTTAAGTGACTTGCGCAGGATTACATAGCTAGTAAATAGACATGCAGGATTTGAACTCAGGCCTACTTTATAGGATTATAGGATTTAGAATTAGAAAAGATGACTTAGATCAAGTCCAACCTCCTAATTTTTACAAATGAGGAAGCATAGAAACATAACGGTATTTTAATGTAGGACCTTTGGCTCCAAATCTATTATACCCTTTTTACTAGACCACATTTTCAATGAATGTCATTTCAAAAAGCCTAAATAAACTAGATTCAGAAAAACATTTTGATACAACATACAGGGCATCACATATAGTTCTGAGTCTGAATGCTTTATGTTGGCAGTGTATCCCCACCTCCTCTTTTAGGAATGAAATATTTTAGATATTCCCCCCAAAGAAATCTTCCAAGAAGAGCTCACTGCAGTGTGGAGAAAAAAAGCCATACAATTTATTTTCTTATGCCAAAAATTGGGTCAATTTCCCACTTTATTCAAGGTAAAAAGATTCCCTAATTAAGAAGTGCCCCATTGGAATAATTCAATGGAGAAGAAAAACCTAGCTCTTCTTTAGCATGAGGTCTCAATGAACATTATATATCATATTAAGTGTTATCGCTTGATTTTTGGCAAGGTGTTATTATATGCTAATATGTCAACAGCTTTCAAATTCTCTTGTATTAGAATGAAATGCTGAATGTTCAGACCTCACCAAGGTACTTCGAGGGAAGATTTATGTGCTTGTTCTGTGCTTAAAACAATAAAAGGCAGAGAGAATGAGTCTCTTGTCCCGAGAAACCTTTTATGACATCCCAGGCTGCCTGGAATTTAAGATTCTCCTGTAAAGCTGCTCATAAGCCTCTCTTGACTCTATATTAATTCCAAAATCCAGTTTAGAATTACTCATTCTGCCTTCCTTGTGCAGGCTCCAGCCTGCCTCAAGAGCCTTGTTATGCATTTTTTTTCCTTCTTTCCAGTAACTCACTTAGCACCAATCTCTCTGTGCCTCAACACAACCCCAAGATGACTGTCTCAAGAGGCTAAGCAGTTCTCCACTTTACTTAACTGGCAAAACTATCTTACTCAGGCAGTTTTTTTCTTCATAACTCTCTATACTGTTATTGTGTGTTTTAAATTTGGGTCAATTTGATTGGTTATCTCTATCTTTTTTTTTCTTTAATATGTTTTGAGTAGCTTTGTGGAGCCCTTGGTGCTGGTTTATGGAGTGGGGAGAACCTCAAATAATCATGCCTAGCCTTTATCCTTGAAGGTCTGGAAACATACGATGTCTATCAGTGTCCTAAAGAACATGAAGTTTAATTACAAGGGGTGAGTGCTAAGAATGCTAGAATGTTAGGAAAAGTAAAAGAGTGTTATACTGGGCAGAAGCCAAGAAAGGTTAAAGACAAAGACTGACAAAATAAACTGGTTGGTAATTTACCATTAAAGACACCGTGGCCAGGGCTTGCCTGGGCACAATAGTTTGGTGACATGCCCACCCGGATATCCATCTTGTAAGACTCAGTGGTCCACTGGGTTCGAATCTGGCCCCAGACACTTCCTGGCTATATGAACCTGAACAAGTCACTTAATCCCAATTGCCTAGCCCTTGCCAGTCCTTTGTCTTAGAATTGGTACAAAGACAGAACGTGAGGGTTTAAAAAAAAAGAAGAATCAATGGTCCAGGAAATTTTCTAATCAGCCCAGTGGATTCCCCTAAGTCGTCCAGAATTATTAATGTGTTCTCCTAGTTTAGGGATATATTTATTCATTCATTTTATCCAACCACCAGTTGCTGATAAGGGCACATAACAAGGTTTGTATCTTAGCATCTCAGTATGTCTGAGGTACACACATTGTATTACTGATAATTGCTTCAAGTAGGGGAGGATGTTGTCTTGAGTGGTCTCTTATGATACTCTTCCCTAATTATACTCAATAGAATTAGTGAACTCCTTGTGCAAGGGACTGAAGGACCATGTAAGTTAGACCTATGCCTCTTGTCCCCACAGAGCTTATAATTTAACTGGGAGGTCGTAATAGATACACAACATTACGGAGAGGATAGAGCATTGGAAATGGGGTCAGGGTTCAACTTCTGCCTCATATAGCTATAGTATGACCGTGAGCAAGTAACTTAACCACTCTGAGCCTTGGTTTCCTCATCTGTAATAGGATTAGGTTGGCCTCTGGCAGCCTCAATGATCCCTTCCTAGCTCTAAATCTATGATCCAATGAAATATGCAACATTATATTAAACGGCTATATAATAACCACATTATGGCAGAATAGAACATAGCAGACTACAAAGGGCTAGATGGGGTTGGAGGAAGAAAAGGCTTCACTGACATCAGATAGAATCTCTAAATCTAAAGTTGATATTCTTAAGTTAAATTTGGTCAATTAGATTTTTTTTAAAATTTTTTTATTCTCGAGTAAGCTTTGTGAGGTCCTTGTCACTGGTCAAAAGTCAATTTTGGGGTGACCTAGAAACTGGAAATGGCCACAGCCAATGAAAGCAATTATGAGTCATGAGTGATGTAAGTGGTTCCCAAAAGAAAGATATGCCAAGCCTAGCTACAAGGACTCATACAGCACTCACTGAATTGGCACCACTAGGGATACCTGTAATGACGAGCCCTGGATAAATGTCCTTACTGAGCATTAGTTAGATGTTTCTGGATAACAACACAAGTCTGAGTTTGTTCTTGACCCTCCCTAGGACTCTTGAGCAAATGGGAAAACCTAGTGTGTCAGACCTGAAAGCAGGAAGACTCATCCTTCTGGGTTCAAATACGGCCTCAGACACTTACTAGTTATGTGACCCTGAGCGAGCCATGTAACCTTGCTTGTCTTAGTGTTCTTATCTGTAAAATGAGCTAGAGAAGGACATGGCAAACTGCTCTAGTATCTTGGCGAAGAAAACTCCAAAAGGGGTTAAGCCAGTATTAAGCTCTTTCCAGTAGAGGGCAGTGGTATACACAAAATGAGGAAAATCATGTCATACAAATGAAGTATTTCACTCTGATTAAGGACATTTTCCCGAAATAACTATCGTGTAGTTCCTCTATAGGTGGTCCAAAGCCTAGTTGAAAAAGTGAGCTGTTAACTGGGGAGCAAATAACACATTAAAAAAAATTCATTCTAATCACTCTGCTCAAGGATATCTTGGAGATATAAGCCAATTAGGCCACTCCCATAGGTCTCCCCCATTAGACTGAGCTCCTTAAGAACAGGAACATCTTTTGTTTTTCTTTGTATCCCCAGCACTTAACATATTTACTGACTATGAGACTGTTCTAAGACTCACTTCTGTCTACAAAGCAAATAGGTGTCAACTGAATACAATTAGTAACCCTAATTAGCTCTACTTAAGTACCTACTTTGTGCAAAGGACTGGGGAAGTACCAGGGAGACAAGAAGATGGCCACTCTTATGGAGAGGAAAGTTTAGTTAGGGCTCTGATAGATAAGAATGGCTAAAACATCTATTAATGTGTGATAGACACTTAATAACAATATTGGGTCATCAAATGGTTATAGTGGACTTGGAGCCAGGAGTCCAGTACTAAAATCCAGAATCTGCTACTTCTTAATTTTGTAACCCTGGCCAAGTCATTTTACTGCTGAATTTCAGTTTCTAGACCAATAAAACAGGGATGAAAACACTTGCATTCCTGACCTCATTGGATTGTTGTAAGGAAAGTATTCTGTAAACATAAAGTACCAGAGAAAGTAATTTATTATTATGAGAGATGAAAATGTGTGTTTGGGAGGAAGAGATGGAGCATTTATTAAGCACCTACTATACACCAGGCATTGTGCTAAGCTCTGTACAAATATTATTTTATTAGAGTCTCACAACAATCCTGTGAGATAAGTGCTATTATTTTTTTCTTTTCCTTTGTTCCTTCCTTTTTTCCTTTGTTCCTTCCTTGTTTCCTTCCTTCCTTTCTTCCCCTCCTTTTCTCCTTCTTTCTTTTATCACCTAGTCAGGAAGTAAATTTGAACACAGTTATTCCTGACACCAAGGTGAGTTTTTGCCTACTATACCATACTGCCTCTCAAACATTTTATGCCTAACAAAAATGCTGGCACTAACTTGAACAATTTCCTGCCCATCCACTTTATTTGGTGGTGTTGGTTCATTTTATATGAGCAACAGTACCACATTAATTCCCTTCAAGGGAACATCATTCAGCCTGTGGAGAAAGGGACAAAATACCCACTGTGTGTAAGGTATTAGCTCGGTGCTCCATCATGAGACTTGGGTTTTATCTGAAAATGGGAGGAGACGGGAGAGAGAATCATAGAAACACACCTGGAAGTCGGCAGTTACGGATCCCCCACAGACATCAATTAATTCAGTCATGTCATAATAAGCATCAAACGTCCAAGTGCAGCTTTTCAGATTCAAATGTTTATAAAGCTGGATGGTCTTGGCCTCCCTCACGGTGGGATCAAACTGGTAAGGACGGTCATAGCCCGGGCCCAGGGCAATGTTGTCATAGATGACTTCATCCAAGAATCCTGCTTCTGGAGATGAAAAAAAGAGTCTTCACTGATCCCCAAATGGCAACACCAACAGTGTCATGAGGGACTGCTTGAGGCCAAGGCGAGATCTTTCCTCCTCATCTGGGTGGCTATTAATAGCACAATGTGTGTACTTCAAAGGCACTGGATAATGATATGCAAGCCTTGTTAAGTGCACATCACCATGTGTTAAAAGCAGTGCTTGCTGCCAAAATAAACACTGGATGGGCTCCTTTAATCCTCTAAGAGACAGAAGGAAGCTGTGAAGAAATGAAGAGCAAGTGATCTTGGGTATAAGAAAGCGAATTTGGTATCTGGAAATGCAGGAAGAAAAAAATAAGAAAAAACCACTGGCTCTCTCCTAACACCCAGCTGCCCACCCTGAGAGTTCAGATGTGGGATGTTATGCCTCATGATTCGGTTACTAGGCAACAAAAGGACAGCAGTGGAAATGTATCAGTGCAAGCATTCTCAACTTTTCAAATACTGAATTTAAAAAATCATTATTCTAGAGAGCTAGGAAATTGCTCTTTTTTGGCATTTATAGTTTCTGCATGTTTTGAAGGAAATTCAGAATTACTTGAATCTCAGAAATGGAAAGTATGTCAAAGGTCATCTAGTTAAACTTGAACAAGAATAGCTTTCACAATATCACAACCCTTAGGAAAGAAGTAGCACCTACTATGTGCCAGGTACTATATTAAGTGCTTTAAAAGTATTATCTCATTTGATTTTCATAACAACTCAATAATCCCAGGGGTAAGTGCTATTATTATGGCAACTATATTATAGGTCGTTGCTATTATTATCCCCATTTTACAGATGGGGAAATTGAGGCAGACCAGATGCACATTAGCTCTTAGGTGTCAGAGGCTACTCAGGTCTTATTGATTCTATGCTCTGGGCTTTATCCACCATGCCTCCATCAGCCTTTGAAGACCTTTAGTAAAGAGTAACCCATGGTCTCTCAACGCAGCCCACTCTACTTTCAGCTAACTCAAATTAAGAATTTTTTTCCATCTTATTTTTCCATCTTAGTCTGTATGTGCTGCTTTGCACATAGGTGCCATTCTCTGCACCCAGTCCTATCTTCTGGAGCCAAGCAGAATTAGCTTAATCCCTTATAATCTAAAGGCTTAAGTCAAGTAAGCAGGGGTCTGGTATTCTGTGGACTTACCTGAGATACCTTTCAGATCTCCTACAGTGATGAGATTGGAGCAGACATGCTGATGTCTGTAGATGGACTCCGATAAAAGAAAATGCACATTGTGTAATGGCATTGTTGAGATAAGAGGCAGCATACCATCCTGGTGTGGGATCTGTACTGAGATGTGAATTCTAGGGAAAAATCATCATGAATTAGGCTAAAACCCAAACTTATCTTAGTTATAATTAACAAGTGGCATAACAGAATTCCCTTTCATAACCATCTTTTTTTTCCTTTCCCTTAAGAATGTCAAGAATGATCCCCAGTATAATTTTTAAAGCTGGTGGTCTTTATGTTTAAAGACAATGTTTATGCGCATGGAATTAATTTTTTTTAAACCCATACCTTCCATCTTGGAGTCACTACTGTGTATTGGCTCCAAGGCAGAAGAGTGGTAAGGGTAGGCAATGGGGGTCAAGTGACTTGCCCAGGGTCACACGGCTGGGAAGTGTCTGAGGCCAGATTTGAACCTAGGACCTCCCGTCTCTAGGCCTGACTCTCAATCCACTGAGCTACCCAGCTGCCCCCTGGAATTCATTTTTTTAAAAAGTATTCCCAATCCTTTCAAATTATATTATCATGAAATGTAAAGAATTTTTATTTCATTGGATCAAATTACTTAAAATTTTTCTTTTCTCTCAGAAATAATTTTTCTCCCTATATATTCAAAATGTGAATTCTGTTCATCACAGAATCACAGATGGAGAACTAGGAGAGACTTCAAAGGCGACCTAGTCCAATCTTCTCATTTTACAAAAAATGAAGACCCCAGAAGGTTAAGTGACTTAACCAACATGTATCAGATAACAAGCACTGGAGGGAAGATTTGAACCCTGGACATCTGACTGCAGAGCTAGCACTCCTTCCACTGTACTAGGTTGCTTTATAATGAAAATTAGTCCATCTGTCAGTCTGTCTATCCATCTATCTTCCTTTCCTTTCCATGCCCCCTTCCTCTCCATCTCCATGAATTTTAGGATACCACCAAACTCCTATATTGTGAATTCAGTTTTCCACTAAAAATCTCATTTGTTGCCACCTTTGCCTTTTAATCATCTTCTCCCTTTCTGAAATGATCTCTTCTACTGTTTCACACCCTCTTCTTCAAGACTTATTTCATATTTGTCTAAAATAACTCATATGAATGCTGCCTTTTATCAGTAGGTTGAGATGCCATGGGGCTAACAAGAGTATCCTGGAGGCTAAAGGGGGATATATGTGCCTGGAGTTCAAAGGGGATATCTGGGAGTAGCAAGAAGGGCTGCGATTTGTCGGCTTGGAGGTGAAGGAACCAAACTGGGACAGAAAAGAGAAAGATAATTGAGAGATGGAATGGCCTGTTTGTATGCCAGGACAAGTTTGGAGCTGGAAAGCCCCTACTAGGTGCAGGGCTGAGACATGGTTGTATTTCCTAAGGTGATAAAGGAAAAAGAAAAAGAACCTATATGTTCTAAAATATTTGTAGCAGTTCTCTCTAAGGTAGCAAAGAACTGGAAATCGAAGGGATGCCCATCAATTGAGGAATGGCTGAATAATTTGTGGCATAAAATTGGGATGGAATACAACTGTGTCATAAGAAATGACAAGTGAGTTAATTCTTTAAAAACATGAAAAGACCTATATGAAATTATGAAGAGTGAAACAAAAAGAACCAGGAGAACATTATAAAAAGCAACAGAAATATTATTTGAAGAATGCCCACCTCCAGAGAAAGAATGATAAATAGAAATCAGTGGAGGCAGTGAGGTGGCTCAGTGGACTGAGAGTCAAGCCTAGAGATGAGAGATCCTTGGCTCAAATCTGGTTTCAGATACTTTCTAGTTGTGTGACCCTGGGCAAATCACTTAACCCCATTGCCTACCTATCATTGCTCTTCTGCTTTGGAACCAATACAATAGAAATAATAAATAGCTATAATAACTTGACCCCCCATTGCCCACCCTTGCCAATCTTCCACCTATGTGACAATGCACCGAAGTACAAGGGTTTAAAAACAAAACAAAACAAAACAAAACAAACAAAAAAAAGTATGTGAGTATTGAGGAAAAGATTGTAAAAGCAGGTTTGATCTGGGAGCATAACTGAATTGAGGGCTTTAGTGCTTCTCATAGTTTTTGTTGGAAAGAGGCTACCCGAGGGGGTTGGGGAGAGTTTGTGGCACTATGATATATATCTCTTTGAGTATTTTTCTAAAGTATTTGTACTACAGCACAATTCATTTGATTCTAATCTCTTGCTGTTCCTCGTATGTTTATAAACACACTATTTTTAACCAACTGCTACTATTTATTTTGTTATTTGGCTTGATTATAAGCTATTAAAAACAAGGGAATATTCCTTTGATAGTCTCTATAATATAAAACCCATCACAAAACTGCTTAATACTGTGCAGTACAATATTTACTGTTCCGTATTACAATGTTCTGACCAAAAAAAGAGACTTAACCCTAAAATTTTAGATCTCAAAGGAACCTTTGGATCCTGAGGCTCTCTGGTCTAGCTAAAAATTTTATGATTCATGGAACAATAGACTCAGAGACAGGAAGGGACAGAGTATATGTTAGAATACACTTTAGGTCTTTTCTCTAGCATAGAGTTACCTCAGTTTAAAAAAATGCATGCTGAACTTAGCCAGAATCAAAAGGAAATTGTCATTGTTCTGCACTAAATTCTTGGTCATTGGTTTTCCATAACCAAACACAAAATCTGAGCATACTTCTTGAGAGTAGTAGACTCTCTAGGCATAACCTGTCTTTCTCAACTAATAGCCATGTTTATGTGGTAGTTGCTGGGATATTTTTCTTTTAGCCTTCCCTTTCTCACTTGAGTAAATGGGGGAATAAATAGTGTCTGGTAGAAATCACACATGGCTGTTTGGATTTCCAATGAGATCTTTGGAGGGGAGATGGCACCGAAAGTTTGGGCTAAGTTTACATACTTGTTCTTGTCTGAGGAACTGGTGGACCAGAAGACCTTGATGTATAGTACTCGGAATAGCAAGGAGTTGGGGAGAAGAAAAATTCCCATCCCCTTTCCTCCTTTTAACCACCATGAAGCAGTGGTGCTAAGACAGGGCCTCACAAGGAGGGAAAGCCTCTCTTAAAAGAGGTGATGAAATTCATTTTGGGGTTTCCTTTCTTTCCTCCTATCTCAGCCATCCGGTCCAACTGGTTATCAGACAAGGAGAAGGCAAATTTTAGAAGTGCTAGAGTTTTGAACCATTTAGTAATATCTTCCTCATTTAAGAAAAAAAGAAAAAGAAAGGATGGAATAATGGATAGAATGCCAGACCTGGAGTCAGGAGGACCTGTGTTCAAATCTGTGTTCAGACGCTTCCTACCTGTGTGACCCTTAGAAAGCCATTTAATCTAAGCCTAGTCTTTGTCTTAAGAGATGTTACTAAAACAGAAAGTAATGGTTTAAGAAAAAAAAGTGAAGACAGGGATGCCAGTGTTGTCTTCTTTCACAATTGCTACCTCTCTCCTCTTTCTGGGTCCCTTTTCCTTCTTTCTTTTTTGCAGTCTATCACCTGCCCATCCCACCCATTAGCATGAATACCTCACAGTGGACACACACCATTTAAAAAAAGTAGGAGGGAACAAGCTTTGTCTTCAGGTAGGTCTGACACATCTACAATGCCCTAGGATATCAATGCTAATGCTCTACTACCAAAGATATCTATTTTCCTTCTGGCAGGAGTTTGGATTAGGGTTTAAGTCTCCTTGGTACCCAGACTAGTTCCAGTACTGAGAAACATCACAGTATCAAGAAAAGTATTTGAATCAGAAGGGCTGGGTAGAAAAGCATTAATTCTCTCTGAGTCTCAGTTTATAATCTATAGAATGATAATGATAATAAAATACAGTGATGATAATGGTGATAATAAGTAGTAGTCATTGTCATTGTCATCATACTCTATACCAGTGATGGGCAACCTTTGGAGCTCAGTGTGTCAAAATTTGCCTAAAAACTGAGCATGACTTGAGTGGTGTGTCACTGAGAAAAAAACCCCATAATTTTGTGATATTTATAATTTAAATAACAAAAATGTATGATTGTAATATATAACCATATTTAATAAACCAAAATAGGTAAATTAATATCGGTAGAATTGTCATCTATAGTGTACAGAGTGTCTACACTACACTATAGCAAATGTTTCATCCTCTGCACGCAGCCCCAAACTTATCTGTATGTGGCCGCGTTTCATAAAAAATGGCTATGTGTGTCAGTACTGATGTGTGTGTCATAGGTTTGCCATCACCGCTCTATACCCTACAGGACTAGCATGAAGAAAGAGCTTTGTAAACCTTGAAGTGCTATGTAGAAATGTGCGTTATTATTGTTCATAAGAGCACTTTACAGGGATACACTAACTTCTCTGGGTTTAGTTCAAGCATGGACATAAATATATTATAATTGGTTTTTTGTTTTTTTTAAAGATATTTTATTTTGCCAATTACACATAATAACAGTTTTCCACATTAAGTTTTCTGAACTTATAAGATCCAAATTGTCTCTTTCTTTCCCCTTCTTGGAGCTGGTAAGCAATTTGATCTGGGTTACTCATGTACTAGCATGCAAAATCTATTTCCATAGTGTTCATTTTTGTAAGATAATAGTCATATACAACTAAAACCCCAAATAAAAACCCAAATAAACTAAAGCAAAGAATCATATGCTTTGATCTGCATTCATAGTTCAACAGTTTTTCCTCTGGAGGGGAATAAGTATTCTTTGTCCTAAGTCCTTCAGAATTGTCCTGGATCATTGAACACACTGTAATTGTTAATGTATATTTACCATATTTAAGAAATGCTTTAAGTGGTCAGTCATTTCAATTATGTCTGACTCTTCAAGACCCCATTAGGGGTTTTCTTGGTAAAGATAATGAAACAGTTTGTCATCTCCTTCTCTAGCTTATTTGACAAGTGAAGAACTGAGGTATAATTAGGTGACTTGCCCATGGTCACACAGCTAGTTAAATGTCTGAGATTGGATTTGAACTCATGAAGATGTCTTCCCAACTCCAGACCCAGTACTCTATCCATTTCAATGCTTTTAAGTCCCTCTGAGTAAATATGCAAATATACAAGCCAGCCAAATAGATCTTATTTTCTGTTCCTCACATAACTTTCCTTCTGTCCCCTCTCCATCCTTTTGATTGGGTTGTCTCCCCTGCTTGAGATGCCCTCTTTCCTCTCCCTTAGTCTCTTAGAATCTTTAATTTCTTTCGAAGTTCAACTCAAACACTATTTTCTACATAAAGCTTTTCTTGATCCCCGTAGCAATTATTGGTGCCTCCCCAATGAAATGATGTTCCATTTATTTTGTATATATCTTGAACAAGACATTCCATTTCCATACTCAGGTCACTTCCCTCATGCCTGCAATACCCTCCCTTCTCATCTCTGCCCCTGACTTCCCTGACTTCCTTCAAGTCCCACCATCTAAAGGAAGCTTTTCCCCACTTTCCTTAATCCTGGTGTCTTTCCCCTACCAATAATCTCCAATTTATCTTATATATAGCTTATCTATCCTAGACATAGCAAAAAACAGGTTTTTTTTTTGCTACAAAGAGATGATCTTCTCTATAGATTCTCTATAGACATAGACTGTCTTACTTTTCTTTGTACTTCTATCATGGAGCAAATTGCCTGGCATGTAACCTTTACTGACTTACAAAAAGCCTCCTATGGAATGTCAACTCCCTTTTGGGTAGGTTCTTGTTTCATTTTTGTCTTGCATTGAGTCCAGTGCCTACCACATCATACGTGCTTTAAAAATGCTCATGGATTAAATAGGAATGGATTGAATTTGAATAAATACAATTAGACACATACATTGAATAAATACATATGCCTAAACTCACACATGCATGCACATTGGTGGGAAAAATAAAAACCCACGAAAGAGTAGAACCATGCCCAGGAGCACCAGTCACGGACTAGAAGGGACCTGTGGCTGACCTGTTAGGATGTTCCTTGTGTTTGACATCAAGGTATTTCAAGGTAGCAATGAAGGACTGAGCCTGGAAGCCTCTGGCGGTCCCAGCCACAACAGGCGTGTGACAGATAGCACTGTCTGTCCCAATGATAACAATATTACTTCGCAGGGGGGTCCCCAAGTGCCCCGCTTTGTCCATAGCCTTTGCCACACATCGCACATGGAACCGCCGGCTGAAATAGATGCTATCCAGTACCTGCAAGGGAAAGAGAGGACGGCTGAACCAGGCTGAGCTCACAACCAGCTCTGGACCCTGTTGTTGCTTAGCCTTGATTAACCTCACAGACCTCTAGAACTGATCAAAGGTGTTGTTTTCGGGCACTGTGTTTGGCATAAGGATTTGGCCAAAACCCACTGATGTCATGGATATGATGGTCATCAGCCTTGCAGGAGGCTGAACAATCTTTATACTTAGAATTAAGAATGTAGCTACTGGTCTCTTCCTCTTCATCAGGGATGTATCTGAACCTGCAGGCAGGCATACTCTAGGAGAGGGGTTGTGTGTGTGTGTGTGTGTGTGTGTGTGTGTGTGTGTGTGTGTGTCCCCTGGACCCCTTGGTTGGCCAGGGAAGGGATCAGAAAAGGTTCTACACAGTGTCGCTGTGGCAGCATTTTTCAGTGGTTTCTGACTCTTCATGAAACCATTTGGAGTTTTCTTGGCAAAGATATTGGAGGGGTTTGCCACTTCCTTTCCAGAATATTATGCTTTTAAATGCATAAAATAAATAGGATGACAAAGGGCAACCGCTCAAGTTGAAATGAAGGCATCAAAACATTTCTAAAAGCAAATTCATGGATCCCCAGGCTAAGAACCTCAGCTTTAGAAAGGAAAAAAAAAAAGCTTCATGTTTTTGTGACCTCTAGATACATGTTAAAGTCTTTGTTTAAATTCATTAGAGGCTATTGATTTTTTCATTTAAAAAGGATCAGGAGTTATCTTGCCTCAAGATGGCAGACTGAATCACAAATTGCATTTGTTGCCCTATCATAATGAACCAAATTTGGTTAAGATTCCTCTGAAAGCTATTCTAGAACATAGAGATAGATGTGAAATAACACACACACACACACACACACACACACACACACATTTCCATGCAAGCAGAAAGAGATAGATCATGGGCCAAAAACAGAGATGATCAAAATTCAGCCAAGCCAACACACCAGGAAAAAATGGTCTTCTAGCTGTATTACTAAGACAAAGCTCTGGCTAGGTTTTAATATAGCATTTATGTAATATCTTGTTTCTCACAACAACCCTGGGAGGTAGGTGCAATTATTGTACTCATTTTAGAGATGAGGAAACTAAGGCAAATAGAAGTTAAGTGACTTGCCCAGGGTCACATAGATTCACATAAGTATCTGAGGCTAGATTTAAACTCAGATCTTCTTGACTCCAGTCCTGGTGTTTCAACCACTGCTCTATTTAGCTGCACCCTTTATTTGTGATAGAGGAGGCTAGACCCAGGTCAACATAGTTTCAAAGCTATTTCTGGTTCTACTTCCTCTAGTTTGTTTTTTTGAGAAAAGGGGACAAAGGGGTTTTTGTTTCATTAATATAGAGAAGTCATACCTGTTTTTTGTTTGTTTTTAAACCCTTACCAATACTGTGTATTGGCTCCAAGGCAGAAGAGTGGTAAGGGGCTAGGCATTGGGGATTAAGTGACTTGCCCAGGGTCACAAAGCCAGGAAGTGTCTGAGACTAGATTTGAACCTAGGAATTCCTGTCTCTAGGTCTGGCTCTCAATCTACTAAGCCATCCAGCTGCCCCCCATCCCTGTTGTTGTTCAGTCATGCCTGACTCTTTGCAACCCCATTTAGAGTTTTCTTGGCAAAGATACTGGAGGGTTTGGCCATTCTCTGGTTCATTTTACAGATGAGGAAACTGAGGCCAACAGGGTGAAGTGTCTAATGTCTGAGGCCAGATTTGAACTCAGAACTTCCTGACTCCAGGTCTGGCACTCTACTCACTGTGCTATCTAGCGTTCCCTGCTGCTTATCACTCTTCAGTTGTTTACCAAACCCCGGCATCCCCATCACAATATATTAATATCATATATATAACATATCGTATATATGTTAAAATATATTCCTTTTTACTTTACCCTTTTATTGCATTTTCCCTTTTCATTTCTGTTTTTTTTTTCTACAATGGAAGAGGCCCACAGTAGACACTGAGTTAAAAGAAAAGTAAATAAAAAAACTATCCACATATTTGCTTTTAATCCCTCATACCACATGTCAAAATTTTTAGTCTAGGTGCGTTCTAAAGGAAAAATGGAAGCGGGTCTCCGCTACGAGTCCTCATCACACATACCATGTGGTTGACGCTGGTGAAGGGTGTGTTGTCAGTGATGGTCTCAAAGGGAGATCGTGCCCCGTTGCCATCCGTGGGCGTCGCGACTTCCCAGCTAAAGCGCACGGAGCTCTGATTGATGCCTGCCTCGAGGCAGCGCTCCTTCATAACGGAGTACTTGGGGAAGTGAGGGTCACAAGGAGTGACGCAGACCAGCGGGTAGCCCGGGGAGGGAGACTTTCTGACCCCTTCCTTGGTCACTTCCTCCAAGTGGTCATAGTCGGCGAGCATGACCACCTGTGGGACAACGAGAGCAGCAAAGGTGAGCTCAAGCATCGGAATGGAGAGCTGGACGTGCCCTCCCACCAATATCAGAAAAGGGATGGCGCCTGGGCTTTCAGTATAACTTCGGAATGTAATTATCTCTGAAAAGAATACGGAACACCAAGCAGGGAGATGTATCCAAACAGAAGCTTTTTCACATTTGTGGCACCGTTATTCAAGTAGCCATCGTGTAGGGGACAGAGAACTGGATTAAGAGTTGGAAAGATCTTGATTCAAGACCCATCTCTGACCTGTACTGGCTGGAGGACTCTAGGCAAATCGCTTCACCTCCTGGCTCTCCAGGAAGCCCTTCTAAGACTAAGTAATGAGAAGGTGGCAATCTATGTCCATGGAAGGACTTTCCTTACTGGGAAGTGGCCTACATGGAGGAAATCACAAATCTGGTCCAAGAAAAGTTCATTACTTTATTAGCTCCATCAGAAATAAGCAATAAGAAATAATTATATTCTTGTACATGTAATCACATACAAAGTAAATACAAGGAAATTGCCAGGGGAGAGGTCACAAACAGCTGGAAGAGGGATCAGAAAAGGTTTTATACAGTGTTGTTGTGTCTTTTTTCAGTGGTTTCTGACTCTTCATTGACCCCATTTGGGGTTTTCTTGGCAAAGATACTGGAGTGATTTGCTATTTCCTTGTTTAGCTCATTTGACAGATGAGGAAATTGAGGCAGTTAGGTGGCTTGCCCACGGTACCCAGTTAGTAAATGTCTGAGGCCAGATTTGAACTCAGGAAGAGGATTCTGCTGGGCTTCAGACCCAACATTCTATCCATCTTGCCTCCTAATTGCCCTTTTATATAGTAAAAAGCACTTGAGATGAGCTAGAGGGGAAACTAGGGATTCTTAAGAAGAGAAGAGAAGGGAGTGCCATTCTAGGCATGAGGAGATGGCCTGAACTAGGGAATGGAAACTGGAGTTTGAATGTTATATTTTAGGGCCTTCAAGAAAGCAGAAACAAATATTTGTTAAGCACCTACCATCTACAAGGCCTTTTCAATAAGAAAAAAATGACAAAATTTGCCTTATAGGCCAGTCATCAATCTCTCTGTTCCCCCCCCTGAAAAAAAAATAAACTACACTCATTCCCCAAATAACTATGACAATGTTCATTCAAAATCAGCTCATATTATCCTGATAAAGAACTTTAGAGTGCAAGAAAATAGTGATTTCTTATGACTGAATTTATTTCTGATGGAGCTAATAATGTTAATGTTTTTCTGGACCAGACTTCTGATTTCATCCATCTCAGGAACTCCCTAGTCCTTCCACTGACATAGATTGCCACCATCTCTACTAATGATAGTCTTAAAGAGTTGCTTAGGTAGCTGAGAGGTAAAGATAAAATATAAGTTTTCTGAGAGTAGGACCTGTTTCTTTTTTGCCTTTGTATTCCCAGCACCTAGCCTGGCACAGAGTAGGGACTTAACAATTGATTATTGATTAATTTGTTGAATTGAAGTTAACTGAGGAAGTAGGATTCATTCCTACACTTTCTTAGTACATGCCAATGTTACTGTAACAGCCCTTCACTAATTCCAGTTCCACACCTTTCATTCATCATGTTCAGTCCTAAATTAGAAATATAGTGACTTCCTTTACAAACAGAACATTCTGTGAGTGTCTGTAAAAATCTAGGATCTGTAATGTATCTTCCTATCTTACCTCCCATATTCACATGTCACCCAGATTCTTCCACTCTTTCCACTACTGAAATTAAGTATCAATAAGGCTCCATTGGCCTCTCCTGCAATAAATTGGATGACTTTCACTTTACAAGTTCTGCCTTCCTCACCAATCATGCCTGGGAGCTAGGATTTCTTTTACTCTATCAAGTCACTTACAATGGGTGGTGCTGGCAATATGAGACTCCCTGCAGCCTCCTGGTCCAGGATGGTCACTGTTGCAGTGGTCACATCTCCAAGGACTGCTTCCACAGGATCATCAGGACCGAGGACCAGGGAGAAGGATTCATGCCATTCTCGATCTTCATTGGACAGAATCTCAACTTTAAAAAGGATGTGGTCCACACCTGTACCATGAAAGAGAAGGTTGGAAAGACCTGAGACAGCTCTGGGTAGAGCTATTCTTCTGTTAATTACCTTATTACCACTTAAAATAAAGAGAGTCCATTTGATAGACAAAACTCCTCTATGGTAGAAGCTCAGAAACATTCACCTGCTGTTTTATTCAGCACCATATGAGGATTAATGAGGCTTTTCTGATTATAGTTGGGTGTAATAAAAATCTATGACTTGAGATTCCATCCTGGCTACACATCTTCAGTTAATTCTTTTTTTTTAATGCATATCCTCACATTCATCCCCTGAAGAACATTGTTTAGTCTCCTCCCAAAAAGGAAAATTGGGAAAAGCTGTTGGGGTGTCACAGCAATGCTAGGTCAATGCTTAAGCTGGTGCATATCTATTTTCAAGGCAAAACATCTCTCTTTTCTAATGGGAATGATTATTTGAAGCTTCCCTGAATTACTGATGCCTATTCCTACTGCTATACAAATTTTGACACCAAACCAAGCTCTTTATTAAATAAACCTAATGAGTAATTTTAAGCCACACAGTTAATTTAGCCAGTTATAACTATCAATTGAGTGATCAATATTGCTAGCTTGACTCCACTCATTCTCCTCTCAGCTGCATTTTACATTATAGCCTTCTGTGACAAATACTGGGTAGAAAACCTATAATGTGATAGCTTTTAATGTTGCAACTTATACTTCTTTGTAAACCCCAGAGGGCAACAAATGAATGGAAGATGTGAATATTCTGCTACTGTTCAGTAAAATTATGTGCACAAGAGATTGTATACNAAAAGGAGCAGCTAGGTGGCTCAGTGGATAGACAGTCCTGGGTTCAAATCTGGCCTTAGACACTTCCTTGCTATGTGACTCTGGGCAAGTCACTTAACCTCCACTGCCTTGGAACCAATACACAGTATTAATTCTAAGAGAGAAGGTAAGGGCTTAAAAATGAAATGTAATTTCATTTTTTTTAACCCTTGTACTTCGGTGTATTGTCTCATAGGTGGAAGAGTGGTAAAGGTGGGCAATGGGGGTCAAGTGACTTGCCCAGGGTCACACAGCTGGGAAGTGGCTGAGGTTGGGTTTGAACCTGTAATTTCATTTTTAAAGAAGGAAATATGGTTAATCTGACCTGTTCTTGATTAAGGCATGTTTGTTCTTTGTTATTATCCTGTCTTTTTCTAGATATGTATTAATGATCCCTTTAATCATATATATATATATATATATATGTATATGTATATGTATATTTGATTTGGGTCAAGAGTTGAAATCAAGTTAATGATTTATTTTCAGACTGCAATTATTTTTATTTCTTGGAAACTGGGACATTTGCCTTTCCCCAACCTTGTGATACCTTTCCTTTTTCCCATACTCTTTCTAAAATCACTCACCAGGGCTCACAGTTACCAGTTCCTTCAAAATCCTAAGATGTAGTTCATTTAGGTTGAGTGACTTCAACTCATTCTGGTCAGTCTGGTGTTCTCCTACTATCTCCCTAATTATCTTAGGCACTGATCCCCTAATAGTCCATTTTGTTCTATCTTTCCCAGTCCAAAGATCACTCCTTTTTTTGAAAGAAAAAGGAAAACAAAATAAGATTTGGGCAAAGAGATGTGGCCAAAAAGATTGAGAATTGTCCCCAAAATATCTCAACCTGGGGGGCAGCTGGGTGGTTCGATGGTTTGAGAGCCAGGACTAGAGATGGTGTAATAAGGGGGATAAAGTGGCTGATAACAGGGAGCTGGTGGTACCATTGAGTCCCCTGGGCCAGGGAGCCTACAACTACTGTAATTGATGATTTGAGACAGCCAGGGATGTGTATGCCTGAGCTGTGATGCCCAGTCAGTCTCCCTGCTGACTGTAGGCTCCTTTAAGGTGGAGAGTGAGGGGTCCTTCCCTGCTGGAGTGAAAGCAGAACTCAACAGGAAGTGAAGTTCACCCACTTCCAGAATAAAATGGATGCCTGGCCAATGCTCCCTCTGGAGTCAGGTGGTTGCTATCCTCCCTCTCCTCAGCCCCTTAGCCCTGGATGATGTTATAAATAACTATAGAAGCTCTCAGTATCAGGCTAAGGGTTTATTTAAACACAGGAGGGAAAACTGAGGTAAGAGGGTTAGGGTCTGGAGAAGCTGTTGCTAAGGGTGACTGGCCAGTGTTGGCAATGGACCTGGAAGGTAAGATCAGGCTGAGGGAACCAGCCCCTCAGCCAGAGATAATTTCCACTGCCCTGATGTTAAGTGGTCCACCAGCTGTACAGATGAAGTTGATGAATTAGTTTAGGGGTGTCCCTGTTCCTAGGCTGACCTAACCTAATTTCCTACCCATGATTCTCCTCCCTTAACCCAGGGTCCCCAAGGGAAGTCCAGGGGTAGCTGGGTGTCTGGGTGAGGTCAAGGAAATCAGAACCCCCAGGTTGGTTCTGCAGGGGTTTTTATAGTCCCAGCTCAAACTGTCAGGTCTTGGGACTGGCACTTGCTGGGCCAAAATCTCATTCTCCTAACTACCAGGATTGCCTAGGGTGGTTTTGCAAATGCAAGAGATCTTGCATAAATCCTGCATTACATTGGGAGGTCCAGGTCCAAATCTGACTTCAGACACTTCCTAGCTGTGTGACCCTGAGCAAGTCACTCAACCCAATTGCCTAGCTCTTAAACCTCTTCTGCCTTAAAACCAATATAAAATGTTGATTCTAAGACAGAAGGTAAGGGTTAAAAAAAAAAAAGATGGGATTTGAGGTCCTCCAACAACTTGAATCTGACCTACCTTTCTAATTCTGCTTCATACCACTACTCATCTTTACATATTCTAGAAAAAAAAAAATGGATCAATCACCACCTCCCAAATACTTCTTAAGATTTCCTACCTTACAAATCTGGCCTCAGACATTTCCTAGCTGTATGACCCTGGACAAGTCACTTGATCCCCATTGCTTCACCTTTACTGCTCTTCTGCCTGAGAACTAATATAAAGTATAAATTCTAAGATGAAAAGTAAAGGTTAAATTTTTTTTTCCCACCTCAAAAATTCTGTTCATGCCGTTCCTTACTTTTAGAATGCCACTGTTCTGCCCTTATCTCAGCCCACTGTTAGCTACCAATACTTCAAGGCCCAGTTCAGATGTGGCCCTCTTTCTTTAAAAAACTTTTCATAATTGTAATTAAACATAATTGTTTTCTATGTATTTTTTATATTTAAAAATAATATTCTGAGAAGGGGTCCCCAGGCTTTATCGTGCTACCACAGGGGTCTTTGACATAAAACAAAAGATTAAGAATCTTTCCCATAGATGAAAAATTCATTCTCTCTCATTTTATCTCACAGAACTTTATGGCTCCTTATTCACTTATTTATTTTGCTTTGAATGCGTATCTATGTCTTAGCAGCTTATTAGCTTTTTGAAAACTGGGATCATGTTGGATTGTATCTTTTTATCTGTCCTAGCACTCACAAAGTGCACAGTATATAGGAAGCATTTAATGTTTGTTTAATGAATGAAAAAAACTAAAGGTTAAATTTAAATTAAAAAGCTTAAAATTACATAAGACCAAGGGTGAAATAAAAACCTCTCCTTATTACCAATGGCTAGATCTTATGGCTCAAGTCTGAAAGAATGCCATCAGAGAACAATGAGGGAGGAGAGAAAGAAGTCACATTTAACTCACATTGCCTAGCTATTTCCACTTTTTCTGGCTTGGAACTAATACACAGTATTGAGTTCTAAGACAGAAGGGAAAAATTTAAGAAAAATAAATAAATATTTCTTTCTTCTTCTTTTTTTTAACCCTTCCCTTCTATCTTAGAATTGATACCAAGAATTGGTTCCAAGGCAGAAGAGTGGTGGGCCTACGCATTTGGGGTTAAGTGACTTGCCCAGGGTCACACAGCTCAGAAAATATCTCAGGCAAGATTTGGACCCAGGACCTCCTGTCTCCAGGCCAGCTTTTCTCTCCATTGAGCCATCTGGTATAGTCTTTTGAAGCAAAGAACTCACCTTAGATAGATGAATTCTATTTTCAGCAAAATGACTAAATTTCCATGTGACTGGAATATGCTCATCTCATTCTCTGTGGCCAAGCTTTTCAGGACTTAAATATGCTATAATGGCACTCAGAGGTTGTCAGAAATATGGTAAAGACTAACTAGGTAATAACTACAAAGTTCTTAAGAGTTCTTTGTAGTAACCTAGAACATACCTCAAGAAAGTTATATAAATGTATCGTTATTATGTATTTTTGAAATCACCTTCTGATTCCAAAGTACTAATAATTCTTAATTATATAAAATAATATGAATGTGTAAATTATATAAAGCATTACATTCCCACACAATCTAGCAATTACTAAAGCACCTTTTCATCTTACCATCTTCATCATTGGATATGGTGATGGTGGCCATGTTGCTCTTCCCAATTCTTGCTCCACTCCAGTGGTTTCCAAGAGGATGGCCAAGGTAGATCCTGAACTGTTCCTCTGGTTCGAAAATGGAGTCATCATTGATATAGATGGTGCAGTTCTTCACCTACATCAATCACATGGATTCAGATATGAAAAGAGAGCCAATGATTACTTGGTGGCCTTTGGAAGATAATTCTATTATGTAGATACCTGAAACACATCAATGAGAGCAAACTGTATCCAGTTATAGAAGAAAATATATAAATACTCTTTGGAATATTTAATATTTGCAAATTCAATGCTGGCATCTTTCCTGCTCAAATTCTGAGAGGCATTAGAGTAAGAAGGGACTTGAGGGCCTTCTCATTCCAATTCCTCATTTTCTTTTCTTTAAAAAAATTTTTTTTCTTATTACATGTAATATTTTTTAATGTTCATTTTAAAAAATGCTGAGTTCCAGGTTCTCTCCCTTCTCCTGACCCTTCTCCTTACCTCTCCTACCCCAAGACAGTAGGGAATCTAATAAATAGATTTCACATGCACAATCATATAAATTTGATTTCTAATCAAATGAGGAGGAGGAGAAAGAAGAAGGAAGAAGGAGGAGAAGAAGAAAGAACTGAAATGAATTATAGTATGTTTCAGTCTGCATTCAAATTTCATCAGTCCTTTTTCATCTTGAATCTCTGGGATTGTCTTGGATCACTGCATTGCTGAGAACAGGGCATTCATAGCTATTCATCAAGAAATATTGCTGTCATTGTGTACAACATTCTTCTGGTTCAGCTACCTTCACTTGGCATCAGTTCATGTTTCTAGAGTTTTCTGAAATCATCCTGCTTAGCAAAATAACATTCTATCACTATCATACACCCAAACTTGTTCATCCATTACCTAACTGATGGACATTCTCTCAATTTCCAAATTCTTTGCTAACACAAAAAGGGTTGCAATAAATATTTTGTACAAATAAGTCTTTTCCCCAATTTTTTAATCTCTTTTGGATATAGATCTAGTATTGGTATTGATAGATCAAATATTATGCATAGTTTTAGAGTCCAAATTTCTCTCCATAATCCAACTTATTTTCTACATGAGAAAACTAAGGGTCATAGAGGTTGAGCGACCTGCCCCAAAATCATGCATCTGATCCTAACCACTGACAATATGGGTGGTTAAGTAGCAGAGTAGACAGAGTGCCAGGCCTAGAGTCAGGAAGATTTGAAATCTAATCTGGCTTTAGATATTTAGTAACTGTGTGACCCTGAACAAGTCATTTCATGGCTTTCTGCCTCACAGTTTCCTCATCTATAAAACAGGCAATAATACCTTCTTCCCAGGGTTGCTGTGAGGTGCAAACAAGAAAAAAAAAAAAAATATATATATATATATATATATATATATATTCTAACACATATATATGTTAGATGTGAAGATTATTTTTTCATTTTTAGCTCTAATTCATAAATAAAGAATAAAGAAAGAAGAAAACAAGTATTAAACACCTACTGAGAGATAAGTACTATTATTAAACCCATTCTACAGCTGAGGAAATGGAGGTAAACTATATAGTAAAGTGACTTGCCCAGGTTCACACAGCTAGCAAATAAGTATCTAAGATTGGATTTGGACTCAGGACTTCCTAACTCTAGAACCAACACTTAAGCTGCCTCAAGATGCCTTTTAGAAGACAGATGGTTATGAGACATTTAATCCTGAAGACTTTAAAAGGTAAAGAATGAATGAGTCTAAGTGCTTACTATCTATTTGTAAAGCACTGTGCTTAGCACTTGGCATACTAACAGAAAAGTAAAATGGCCCCTGCTATCAGGGAGCTCATATTCAAATGAGGGAGGCAATACCAAAGAAAGAGTAAAACCTAATAAAACCCATAAAACCTAATTCAGCAGTTCTCAGTGGTTCGGAATGGTCCAAAATGGCCTCTCTACCTTTGGGCTGGGTTGACTTGAACAATGGTGGAGGCATGTAGATGGGTAGATTTCTCTACATAGGCCATAACATCTTCATTATTAGAATACTAAATATTGGCTTTTATTTGATGTCAGCTGAAGATTGCTACAATTAAGAGAGAAGATTTCTTTTGATTTTAAAAATGACTTCAGATGGTAATGGAGAAATTTAGCCCTAACACTTCCCAAGTCATATTGTTGTTGCCTAGTAAAAATAGGCATAGATTGGAACACACAACATCAATATTATTATGTGGGTTGGTAGTATAGTTTTGTCTGAGTTTCTGATAGAACCCTTCAGCATGACACCATCTCTGGCCATCATTTCCTGTCTAATTGCATCTTCTCTGATACTCTCCAACTCACTGGTCATATTGGAGTACTTGAAGTGCCCCCCATTATCACTCTTAAATTCTCCCTCTACCACCATCATTTGACAAATTCTCTGTGCTCAAATCCTTGTTCTCCTATTCTTTCATCAATCACACCTTGCCAAACCTCAGCCCCGGAATACTCTATCCGTTTCCATTGTTCCTACTCATATATGCTCCTGAATGGAGCTGGAAAAAATCATAAACCATCCTCTACAAATTATGCTATTTAATATCAACTGGTTGCCACTATAAGAAGACAATCTTCTGATTTCCCCCCTAATTAATTCTCACTCATCACATCTACTTTTCCAAAAGACATTCTTTTCTCTTTTTTTGTGCCTCTAATGGTACCTTCACTTCCCCTTTCTCAGCTGAGGATCTTGCCTTAGACAAGGCAAAATATTGAGGCCATTCTTCTCTGATAGCACTTCTTACTATCTCATCCTTCATATCGATCTTTGATGAAGACCAAGGCCTCAGCAATCCCTTGATCCCGTCCCTTCCCATCTTTTTTCAGAAGATTTCCTCAACTATCATTCCTACTACCCAAAACATCTCCTTATCTGCTGGGTAAAAAGGTATCTTTTCTGCTGGGTAGAAACAAGTCTAAGTCATTCCTATCTTTAAAAACTCTCAATAGATTCTGCCATCTCCATTCAGCTATTATCCCACATCTCTAGTCAGTTAAACTTGAAAAAGCTGGCTACAATCGAAGCCTTTCCTCTCACATTTTTCTAAATCCTCTGCAATCTGGTTTATGACCTCATTACTCAACTGAAACTGCCTCTCCAAAGTTACCAATGGTCTCTTAATTGCCAGTTAGTAGAATGGACTTTTCTCAAGCTTCATTCTTGTTCCTTTTAAAAACCCTTACCTTCCATCTTAGAATCAATACTGTATATTAGTTCCAAGACAGAAGAGTATTAAGAGCTAGGCAATGGGGTGTAAGTGACTTGCCCAGAATTCTCATTCTTCTTGACTTTTCTCTAGCACTGTTGATATTCTGGATTTGAACTCTGATCTCCTGAAGTCAAATTCCAGTGCTCTATCCACTGTGCCAATCAGCTGCCTCATATTATGAGTTAATAAGTTCCTGAAATGTTGAGAATTTGCCAAAGTTCCCAGCCTTTTCCAAAGTAAGCCTACCAAGGCTGAGAGGAGTTGTACCTTATGTGCTCTCTGTAGTTCACTCACCTTCTCCCCTTTCAGAAAGGTGATACGTGAATCATCGGAATTCCTTCTCTCCTCAAAGTCCTCCATGACTTGGGCTGTCTGGCTTTGGCTATAACACCTCACTGAGGACTCATAGCTCAGGTCCCCACTTCGAATGATGGGAATGTGTAGGATGCCATCTTTTTCCTTCACGAGGTACAAATCCTTCCCAAACTGCATGCTGGGCACTGGAAGGAGGAAGGAAGAACAACATCCTCATTAGCATCCCAGGAATTTCTCTGTGGCCACAGTACCAAGCTACAGAACCACTGAATGAAGAAAGAACTCATCAGTTGCACAGTGGGACGGCAGCATTGAAAACCTGCAGAAGCAACATGGGACACAACACATCTGGCCCTCAAGGCACAGTTTCTGTTCTTACAAAGAGGAACATTTTACTCTGGAATAAAATGGGCCAAGAAGCGCATGTAGTTCCTTAAGAACATGGGGCTTTTAGAGGAAATGAGGCCCCGTCACTGGATGGCTTGCATTCTAGCATACACATTTATATGTAATTTTAAGGAAAAATGATGTATATCTCTTAGAAATACCAACAGTTCATATTTATTTGCAAAATGCTTTACAAACATTAATTCAATTTATCCTCATAAAAATTACAGGAGGTGACTATCCTCATTTTACAGATAAAGAAACTGAAGCTGACAAAAGGTTAAATGACTTGTCGAAGACCATAGCAGAGAAGTATCCAGAGCAATGTTTTTTTTTTGTTTTGTTTTTTTCATTTTAAGAAAACTTTAATGCAAATGCATTGTAAGATTCTGTCTTTTTTAAAACATTTATTAATATTCATTTTAACATGGTTACATGATTCCAGAGCAATGTTTGAACTCAGTTCTTCCTGACTAGATAAAGTGCTCCCACCACCCTGCTGCCTAGTTGCCTACAAAAACTTTTGTTCATAGATTCTCAGTATTTCCATGACCATATTCTCATATCAGCTCCTTGGCATTTGGAACTGTATCTTTTCTTTCTTTTCTCCCTAATAATCCCTCCTACAAAGTTCTATGGATTCCAATATCATAGATTTGGAGCTGGAGAGGCTCAAGATGGCATTAAATAGAAGATTTTTCATTTTACAAATGAGCAAGTTGGGGACTGGAGAATGGATGTTACTTACCTAAGGCTAGGATGAGAACCAGGGCTGGGATTTGAACTAAGATTCTGACTCTAAGTCCAGCTTCTTTCTGCATTGCCATCTCCCCATCATATGTAACCAACTACCCATCAATACTGATGACCAATTGACACGCTGTTGACTACTGGCCAATCTCAAAGTTAGAGAGCATTTTGATGGAGGTTGCAATGAAGGGACTGGGTAAGGCATTGTAGGGATTGCCAAGCCAAACATTAATGTGCTCTTCCTGCAAACCTAGAAACGTGGGGTGACAAGAAACTTCCAAGCACCATGTAGTCTTGTGGTACTTATAAGCATTGGGAATGCTTTTTTATTTACCCCAAACACGTCTGGTGCCCATGACTTTTGATATTAATAAAAAGTATATATTCAGTATCTAAGCTAGCAGGTAAAAATTTACTCTTAAAAACATCCAAGAAGACTCTTCTTCAAAGAATACTGTTATCTAAAGAAAAGTAATGACTTTGGCTATTATTAGTAGTGCCCAAAGGTCAACAAATTAAGGTTATGACATGCAGAAATAGCACAGAATAGGAAAGGTTTGTGGTAATGACACCCACTTCTACGTTGGAAGAAATGGAAAAAAATGGCTACAGTTCCTGGGGGAAATCAGCCCAAGCTCTCCTAGAGAGAGGCTTGTTCACAACGATTTACCTGGGATCTTGGTGGTGGTGGGGCTGTGCTGGCTAGTATTAAGTCAGAGACAAGGGCAAAGGAAAGGGATAATGTTGATGCTGTTTAATAAATGAACCAAACAGATGGCAGGACTTGCGTCTTGTACATAGTAGGGGCTCATTCAATCAATGAAGTATTGATCTTCTTAATAACATTCTGAGTCAACGTCAACTCAGATGCTCGTGGTAATACTGAAATGTGTAAGATTTTGTAAGGTGAGATCTGAAGTGAGATTTGAAAGGACACTTTCAAGTTTCTTCAGGCTTTGGGAAAAAGTAGTGGGCAGTCCATATGGTTGCATAAATAGGAATATGATCATATGTCTGAACTATGAGATTATTATATCACTAAATATCAGTCATATCAAAACAAGGGTACTATAGGCAACTAGATGCCATAGTGGATAGAGTCTTAGACTTTAAGTCCAGGGGATGTGAGGTCAAATCCTGCCTTAGACACTTACTAGTTGTGTGACACCTTGGACAAGTCATTTTAATCTCTCTCAGCCTCAGTTTTCTCCCCTGTAAAATAAGATCAATAATAGCATCTCCCTCCCAGGGTCATTGTAAAGATTGCATGAGATATTTGTAAAGTGTTTTGTAAACTTTAAAATGCTATATAAATGTTAGCTGTCATTATCGCCCTCATTATGTTGTTGTTCTTTCCAGTTCTGGACTCTACATATAAAGAGAGTTGGAGAAAGTCCAAGGAGAGCCATGAATATGACTTAAGTGTTTGAAATAAGAGCTTTGGGGGAAGATGGAAAGGAAATAAGGTTCTTTCATCTGGAGGTAACTCCAGTGATCTTTTACATATATCAGAACTCTTATTCAGGATGAAGGGGGCTGTATGGTAGAGCAGCTAAAGAGTCAGACTTGGAGTGAAAAGGGCTCTGGGTTCAAATCCTACCTCTAGCATATACTGGCTGCGTGAGTCTGGCTAAGTCACTTGAGCTCCCAATGCCCTGCCAACTCTCTAAGATTATGGTTTGCAGAAGAGGTGCCAAGGTGGGCATTGGCAAAGGGAATGTCCTCACTAAGAGTGCCTAATGCCAGTGAAATCATGGGTGTAGACTTAAATATATGCATAAGCAACATACATGCAAACACACACACACATAGAGTATGTGTGCATACATTACTAGATATGCATATACATGTTTTCATGCTTGCAAATATTGCCTGCAGTGCATGTGTCACATATGCACTAATGTGTATACATGTGGTATACATGGACATGCAGTGTGGGCTTGCACATGTGTGTTGTATGTATTGTATGCTTATGTGTTCTCATCTATAAGAAAGATGATGATGATGACGACCAGGGGATATCTACCTCTAGTAAGAACTGGATAGAAAATGGGCTGTAAGAGATCATTTTTGATTGAGATTTTAGATTTAGATTTAAGGTTTAGATTTAGGTTAGCTAAAAGAAAGAACTGAGCAGCGATTATTATCATAGAATACAAGGATCCATTGAAAGAAGCTGTAAAATATCCTTCTCTGAAGGCCTCCAAAAACTTAGAAATTCATTTTTGTTAAGAAGTCGGTACAATTTTTCCTGAAGCTTGGGACACAAACCAAATTCAGTTCAATATCTCAATAAAAACATGCAGCATGTACCATGTACAAAGTACCATGAACGCTAGATGCTGAGGATGGATCCCAGGAGAAATCAAGACATGGCTCCTAGCTTGGAGTAGTTTACAATTCGGGCTCTTCCAAAACGATGGTTCTCTGAAATGCCAGTATCAATACTTAATGGAAGAGCAATAAGCAATAAGACCATGTCCTATATACATTAAATAACAGGAGAATACGTGTGTGTGTCACCTCAGTGAGATCAGTGACTATTTTTATTGTTGTTCAGTCATTTCAGTCAAGTCCAATGACTTCATGACTCCATTTGCGGTTTTCTTGGCAAAGATACTTGATTTTCTTCTCCAGTTCATTTGACAAATGAGGAAACTAAACCAAATAGGACTAAGTGAGTTGACTATAGTCACACAGCTATTGTCTGAGGCTGGCTTTGAACTTAGGACTTCCTGATTCCAGGTCCAAGGCTCTATCCACTGAGCCACCTAACTCCTCCTCCTACACACACTCACACACAGACACACATACACGTAAAACAGGTATAAAAGGTATTACTAATAAACTACTAATATGCCCAAGCAATGAAAACCAAAGGAAAGAAAGAAGAGGAAGAAGAGAGGAAGATGAATTTTCCCTTAATGCAGAGTATCATTGTGGCCAAATTAGAGGGCAAAGGTAGAAATTAACCAATCAATTAACAAATTTATATTATATTGTGTAATTCCTCTGTGAAATGAAAAGAACAATCCAGTTCTCATCTCCCTCCACTTCTACTCTTCAGTCCTAGGAAAGCAAGGCCTTTTGCCACAGCTGTAACTCCACAAAAATATTGTGGTCATGGATTTTTTTTTAAACCCTTACCTTCCATCTTGGAATCAATAATGTGTATTGGTTCCAAGGCAGAAGAGCAGTAAGGGCTAGGTAACCAGTTCAGTGACTTGTCCAGGGTCACACAGCTGGGAAGTGTCTGAGGCCAGATTTGAACCTAGGACCTCCCGTCTCTAGGCCTGGCTCTCAATCTACTGGGCCACACAGCTGCCACCATGGTCATGGATTTTTAAACATACTTACAAAGGGTTTTTTTTAAGTGTTTTTGCCATAAAGTCAAACTGTTTTTCCATCTTATTCACTCTCTGAAAGACATGGAAGGAAGTACGGACATGCTGTCAGATTCAGCCTTTTTATCTTACCATCCTGAAATGTGTCATTGATGGCGATGATGGCTTGGAAAGGTTTGGTCATCTCTGCCCCTTGTGCTGAGCTCAAGAAAACCACAAATGTTTCCAATCCCTCTATCGCAGGATACTGAGTATCGTCCAAGATGACCAGTGTGCAGTGCTGGAAGGAAATAAAAACAAGGATTACCGAAGCCCTGGAATGCACTTGTGTTGGGGAGACCAAAGTCTAGGTGATAAGAGTTCATCTGTAGGTGCTCTTTATCTTCAACTTTGAAAAGGTAGTTTTTCATGAATATACTCTTCTGTTTTCAAGACTCCAGATGTAAATATGCCAGTGGCTATCCCTAAGAGGGGAGTACTGCTTCTGAGACACTGAAACACATTACTGGACTGTTGTGGAGTCTTACTCTAGGAAGATTTTGTTTCTGAAGAAAGAACAGACTGCAAGGATTGCAGAGTATCCTTATGCCAAATGAGAGGGCAAAGAGTGAAGTTAACCAATCAATTAACATTAATTAATTAATATTATTTTAAGTGCCTACTTCATTGGATTTCCCCAATCATCTGACCTGATGCTCATGTTCCTCACCTGTTCCGTGTCCCCAGGCCGAAATTCCACCTTTTTAGAACTAGGAATATAGTCAACTCCTGGAGTAGCAGAGGGTGGGTCAGAAGGACGAGTTGCACACCACACTGACGTAAAAGTAGAAAGATCAGTACCATGCCGGATGACAGGGATCTCCACTGTGCCTATGATGAAAGCAACAGAGATTTTTGGTATTGACCTTTGAGCGAGCCTCAATGTTTTTTTCTAACTCAATGGACATTGCATTATGAAGTAGCCTACCAGAAACTTGTTCACAGGTGGCATAGGGAGGTAACCAGGGTGGTATTGGAGCCAGTTCAAACTGGCTGTTCAGGATCTATTATTAAATTTTCCATAAACAAGGGACAGCTAGGTAGCTCAGTTTTACTGCCTAGATTCAGGAAAGTGATGGAGAAAATGTTAATAATAATAATAATGAGTATTAAACTTTTTCCTGGCAAGGCAGTTGTTAAACATTTACCAACACGGTCCCAGAAGTACCCCTCCTTTTAAAGAAAGGAGTACCAAAAAAACTTATACCCAAGAATAGCCTCATGGAACTAGAGTCAGGAAGATCTCAAAGCTAGAGCAAGGCCCATGAAAGCAAAGAAATCATCGAATTTCAAGATGAAGCTGGTGTCAGGAGAGGATTTCACAGGGAAAGAATAAAAGCTTGAGTACTTAGCTCAGTCCCGCTGCATCTGAAACCCACTTACTGAGAAGGAAGTGGGGAGAAAGAATTAAAGGGGGAAGAAACTTAGACAGAAGGGCCTATGGGAGGAGTAAGAAAAAAGTCAATTACTGGGAATGCAGCCAAGGCACTCTGCATGGGGTTTAAGGCTGAATGCACATAAGTAAATGTTCCTAAAAGGTTATTCAGATTCCCCCATGTTATCCAAATGGCTCCTACCAAATTCTCTCAGCCCTGAGAAGCAAGGTAGTAAGTTGCCTGAAAGCAGATGTTAAATATGTAACAAGTGCTAGAAAAGTGTAAATCACAATCTTCAAAGCCAAAAAGGACCTCAGAAGGTCCAATTTCTTTATTTCATAGGGATAGGTAGTATTGTATAATGGAGAGAGCAATGGACTTGGTGTCAGGAAGACCTAGGTTTGAATTCTTCTTACTTAGATCCATACTAGCAGTATGAAACTGTACCAATCACTTAATCTCTCTCAGCCTCAGTTTTTCATCTGCAAAATGGAGATAGCAGGAATGCTTCCCTTTGGGGTTGTTATGAGGATAAAGTGAATATGAGGATAATGTAAATCATTTTGCAAACCAAAAACCACTAGATGCACGTTAGCCTGTTTTATAATAGATGATGAAAACGAGTTACAAAAGTCCAAATTCTATCACAAGGTCATGGAGGAGAGTAGGTGAAGACCTGGAATAAAGAACAAGTTCTTCAGACTCCAAATCCTAAATTTTGACAAAGGAGAAGTGAACTACTAGAAGGAACCTAAAACTCCTATCAGGAATGTCATTGTGATTGTACTATAAAGCCTCAATAGGAGTTGGCTGTTGGATGGGCTGGTTGGCCCATCATCTCAAAGCCTCTTTTTCACTAGAATTTTTCCAATTGAGTCCATCAGTGCTTATTTCCTTGAAATAGACCTCCAATTTATGATGAAAATTTAAGGGACAATTAGGATCTTCTTTACCAACATCAGCTACCATAAAATGAATGATTGACTTGATTCTAAAACTATACATACCAGGGCAAGTAATATTATTGACAGAAATCAAAATCAGAAACCATATAACTAATGCTACTAGTCTGTGATTAGAACAAGTGTTCTACTGCCTTTGGATACCTCAATAAATGTGCATTTTTACTAAGGCCTCTTATCATACCAGAGAAGGGGGTTGCTAAAACAAGGCCACATGCTCTCATGAATACTTTTAACTCTCTAGAAAAGGAGGCAAAAGGAGATGGAGGGAGGTAGCATCATTTACCTGCGTCTTCACTGACAGTATACGTGGTGCTGCCCAGGGACACTGTGGAGGCGTCATTGGGGCCGCCAATGAGCACCTTGGCTGAAGCCACACTCCCAATGCGAGCGTTGTCAGAAGCACCTGCCAGGGCAATCTCAAACTCCTCTTCTTCCTCATATTCGCTGTCATCGATCAGCATGACATCGCAGGTGGACGTGGTGACGCCGGGTCCAAATAGCACACGATTTTCAGGTGACATTCCCCTTGATTTAAAATCAGATCCTGATTCTAGAGCATAGAGACTGCTTCCCCTGGCTGATTTAGGAATGGTGTAGCAAATGGCAGATATCATACTGCTGGAGTCTCCTGAAATGGAAGGCATGGGACAACCAAAGGGTGAGGATGACCATTTCTTAAATGTTCATGTCTTCGATAATAAGTCTGCAATTCTCTGGTGTCTTTCTCTCTTAGCTAATTCTACCAAAGGTCTACTAGGAAATTTTCTGAACTAGAACTCCTCTTTTATTTTTTAAAACCTTACCTTCCATCCTAGAATCAATACTGTGCATTGGTGCCAAGGTGGAAAAGTAGTAAGGGCGAGGCAATGGGAGATAGTTTTAAGATTGAATAACTGGGCCATAAACCACTTTAGTATATCCCAAACATTTTGCCCAACTGCCAAAGATGGATTTCCTATTAAGTGCTCTGTTAATTCACAAATCCCTCCCCACCTTCCATCTAAAAGCACAGAACTTATAGATAAGGGACAAATTCTCTGCTTAAAAAGAGGCAAAGTACTTGTCTCTTGGAGGTAGTTATCAGTTCACAGGTTTTATGAATCTGCTGCTGCAGTTAAACTCCCATAAAGGAAAGAGCTTGCAAAAAAATGCATCTTTGTAGAAACAACTTTACTTATCTTCTCCATTCTTTCTCCTTTATCAGCCCATGATGCAGCCTGGGGTTATCACCCAAAGAAATCAATGAACCTGCCTTGTTTATGAAATGGCAACACTGGGGCTCTATGGAGCATACAATATTTGCTACATTAATTTCTATTTATCAGACTCAATAATGAATCTAACAACCACCTAAAGAAAAATACTTGGTATCCCTGTGGCTTTTAAGGGGATTTACTTCCCAAGAGTTTTTATTTTGTAACATCGTAAAATCATAAATCCCCATAATTTTTTTTCCATTTCCACCGTGAATGGTTCATTCAAGACGGGCAAGTATGATGCTGTGGATATAGGGCTGGACTTTAAGGCAGGGTGACCAGCGTTCAAAGCCCGCCTTTTACACTTATTGACTCTGTGACTTTGGGTAAGTTACTACACCCTCTAAACCTAAAACCAACAGCCAGCAAACTTTGGGCCCAAGGCCAAATTTGCCTCTAGTCTGTTTTTGTAAGCCCCAGCAAATAATAGCTTTTAAAAAACTATTTTTTATATATGATAAAACTTTATTCAAAAATGTAAAACCTTTCCTAGCTTAAGGACCCTACAAAAGTAAGCAGTGACAAGCCACAGGACCATTCTGGACCTTGCCCTTGGACAACTTTTAAGATATCAACTAAATTATAGAGGGGTTGTAATCTGTGCTGAGGGAGGGAGTTTCCACACTGGTGAATTCACATTCTTGGACTCAAGGTTTAACCTATTGTGTAAATTTAATATAAGCCAGAGAAATTTAATCTTAGCTCTATCCTCTATTTCTATTTTCTCTGGACTGAGCTAAATTTATCTCACAGGATATTGGAATATTATTCTTTTATCTCCGAGTACTGGAGGTTCAGGTAAGGATCACAAAGGGTTACTTCCTTTCTCAGAACAAGTAAAAAACAATCTATAAAGAGTCATACTGCTGATAGAGTACAGACTCTATGGATTTTTCTATTTGCCTTCTGTGGTGCTGGAAAGTTTGGACATATTTGTGGTAGGCACTCATCCAGGATAGCTTTTCTGTAAGAATGAATTTTTAGATAGAACACATATACACACTAAGAATAGAAGCCTTATGCATACATTTTACTCTATTGAGAGGGAATAACTGGGAAAAGAATGGCATTTTTTGGTGCCCAATTCTATTATTTTCTACTTTGTATTATCCAGGCACAGCTAGATTGTGTAGTGGAGTCAAGAAGACTCATGTTCCTGAGTTCAAATCTGACCTCAGGCATTTATTAGCTGAGTGACTCTAAGGCAAGTCATTTAACCCTATTTACCTCAGTTTCCTCATTTGTAAAATGAGCTGGAAAAAAAAGCAAACCAATCCAGTATCTTTGCCAAGAAAACCCCAAATGGAATTACAAAGAGCCAGACATAGCTGAAATAACTAAACAACAAGAAATGATCCAGGTCCTTTTATTTAAGACTCTGAAAGGCCTAAAATAAAACATCATTATGCTGCTGAGACAGGCAAGTGATAAATATTTTCTGAGCTATTTTAATGATTGAGAAACTGGGTCACTGAAAGCTCTGCTCTTCTCTATCCTGACATTACTCCTTGTTATTAGACACTGAGGGAAGCAACACTGACTCACTCATCCTGGAGAATTTGCATCCTCTTTGAGTCCACTAAGAGACCATCCTGGGAATAGCTAGACTAAAGTGAATATGCCTTGCTGAATGCTGGATTAATTTCCCAGAAAGACCTTTGGCTTAAGAGAGAACCTGGCTTAATAAAATAAATTTCACTAGGGTCACACCTAGCAGCAACATTGCTAACAGAAGTGGGAACAAGCTTCTGTTACCCCAGTCTAAGGCATTAAGCCTACAGTTTCCACGTGAGCACAAGACTGTTCTTGGACAGACCTTTTCTTTCGATGGGTGCAAACAGGAATCCAGCACTCTCATTGACATGGTAGATCTTCTTATCAAACTGTAATGTAGGTTCATCCTCAGTGTCATTGATGATGACCTTGGCCTGGGTGAATTCCCCCAGCAAGGCATAAGCTGGCATACTGAGCTCCACAGTGAAGCTTTCGATGTTCTCGAATATGTCATCATCATTAATGACAATGGTGCAGGATTTTGTATCTTCTCGTTCATCAAACTGTACCTGTCATTAAGAAAGTGACAATGGGTCCACGTGAGAACCCCATAACAACTGCCATTAATAAGTAGTCCCTGTTTCCTCCTCTTCTTTTCTGGTATCTTTACACCTGAAAAGAACCAAACTCAATTAAACCCAAAAAGAAATTGGGTTCTAGTTCAAGCTCTGACATTAACTTATCCACCATCCACAAATGAATTCCTATTTCCACACCTGAGTTCCTTCACCTGAAAAATGGTAATTGCTTTAAAGGAACCTTCTAATCTTCATTATGAAAAATATAAGGGGCAGCTAGATGGCCTAATGGATAAAGAGCCAGGCCTGGAGATGGAAAATTCTGAGTTCAAATCTAGCCAAAGAAAATTCCTAGCTGTGTAACCATTGCCTAGCTCTTACCACTCTTAAGAGTTAAAAGAAGAAAATAAGAAGATACCTTCTAATTTTTAAATCATGAAAAATATAAGCAGGCAAGTTCTTCCTCAAGTTATAAAAAAATGTAAGAAGCATTTTCCAGTCTTTGAGTTATGAAAAACACTCGATTACCACTTTGCCCTTTGTTGAGTTATCCTGGAAATTTTTGTTTCTAGAAAGTTTCACTCTTACTTGGAAATAGCTAATGCTATCCATATGGGCACCAGATTAAAGGGCAGGTCTCTTTTTTCTTCACCAAACCCAATATCAGACTAATTTAGCATTGGTATTTAAACAGAAGAATAGACCACAAACTCACAGAAATGAGTTTGAATAAGATGGCTTGAATCTTTAGCTAATTTTTCCTTATTAAAACGAATTGAATCTAAAATAGCTAGAACACAATTGGAACAAATTTGGGGAATTATTTTCTAACAGTGAACCTAATGGAGAAACTAATTATCATGTAAACTTGCAAAAACTTCTATAATTAGTAATTACAGCCAAAACCATGGGATAAAAGAGGGAGCAATTATCAATTGACACAAGAGAATGTTAATCCATACAGTGGTCACCCCTCTCCAGCATCTATGATTTTAGTAGGGAATCACAGAACAACATGATATCTATGGGCTTCTGCCTAGGACTCACTCTGAAGGAATCAGCAAAGAAACTAACTGAGATTGTAGTTTTTGTAATAACGCACGCCACAAAATAAATCTACAAAAGTAAATATCATTTCTATATAGTGATGATAAAAACCAGGGAAACAGAGAAAAATAAGCTCTATTCAAGATATATGAAATTACTGGTAGTCAGCCAAAATATCAAAACGTATGCAATTACTGTATAGTCACACTTACTAAAGGTTTTTTAAAGAAATAAAAAACTTAAAAATTTGGAGGAATATTTAGTGTTCATGGACTGGCCACTGCAATATAATAAAAATGACAACACTACCAAAATTAGTCCACAGATTTAATGCAACACCAACACTAACAAAGGGATACTTTACAAAGCCAGACCAAATAAACAAAACAAAATTCATTTGGAAGAACAAAGGATATCAGAAAATTATGAACAAGGTAGGAGTGAGGTGGGAATAGAACTTCTAGTCCTCAAACTACACGAAGCTGTACATATCAAAATCACTAACGATGAGAGAGAGAGAGAGAGAGAGAGAGAGAGAGAGAGAGAGAGAGAGAGAGAGAGAAAATAAGTCAGTGTAATAAAAGGTAAATAAATAAAAGGTAAATTGGGGTTTAAGGAAAGGTAAAGAGGGGTTTAGCTCCTTTGGTGGGAAAGGAGGGTACAATAGTGGATTGAGGTGGTAAGGAGAGATGTAAGGGAAAGTATGAGTTTAGGGAAATAGAGGACAAAGCAGTATAATAAACAGTAAGGGAGATGATGAGGTAATTAGGGGAGGCAGCTGCAACAGGGAGACCCTCAGACTAAAGACAGAGGTTGCTAGGGAGGAAGGCTGGACTCTTCTAGGCAAAATGGTATTTCTACAAACACAAAGGTTAGGGCCAGTCAGAAGTGGTTTGAATCTGACTAGAGGGCTTTCTAGTCAGTTTCCCAAAATCCACCCTTCTCCCAAAGCCCACAAAAAATCAGGAAGGTAATAGGGGAATGATATAGGGAAGATCAGGGAAGGTCCAGAGAAGTTAGCTAAGCTCCAAATGTCAAAGACAAAAGCACAGATTCAAGGCAAGGTTTCAGCTCAAAGGCAGAGCCCAGTTTGCCCCTCCGCTCTTCACAAGCTTCTGGGACCAACTGACCTTTGTCAGAGTTCTAAAGCTGGCTAACTGCCAGAAGTTCTACAGTTAGGTTTTGCAACGGTAAAAGCCTTGAATGCATCTCTGCATTACATCAGTGATGGGCAAACTACAGCCTGGGCCAGATGTTCCTCCCCCCCCCCCCCAGAAATGTTCTACCCTCCTGTGTGACATTATTCCTAATCTGACGAATACAATGAGTAGGATACAATACAATGAAACTTCGAAAGAGTTGCCTTAGAAACAGACTGACTGATGAGCATTTCCTTTCCTTTGGCACCTTCTTTAAAAAGGTTGCCCATCACTGGACTAGACTATGAAGTATCATGGATAATGGAACTCAGTGACAATGTTTGATAAACTTGAAAGCATAAATTACCTATGAAGGAACTCCCTATTTGACCAAAACTGTTGGGAACACTGGAAAGGAATCTAGAAGAAATTAGGTTCAGACAAACATTTTAATAAATTCAAAATGGATATCTAGATATTAAAGATATTATGATTTAAAAATTAGAAGAGAAACAAGTCATACACTCTGTAGTCTATTGGAAGGGGAATAGTTAACCAAATCAAGGACAGTAGCAATTTAAAAAGATGAAACAGATAATGTTGATTGCATAAAATTAATCCATTTATAGATTTTCTTTTTTTTTTGCAACATGGTTTATGCGGAAGTATGTTTGCTATGACTTCACATGTACACTAGTTATTGTATATCTTTGTCTTCCCAATGCAGGGGTAGCCCAAGGAAAGAGAGAATTTGAAACTAAAAATAATTTTTAAAAAATTTTTAAAAAAAGAATGCCCTTAGGATAAGAAGGGAAACAACCAATTTGGGAAAATCTTTGTATGAAATATTTTTTATAATGGTCTTATACCACATTATTGTAGCATAATATTTTACTAATTTCATGTTAACATATGAAAAAATATTCCATATCTCTAATAATAAGAGAAATGCAAAAATGAAAATAATGTTGAGGTTTGACATTTCACCTAGAAAACTAACAGAGATTGCAAAACTTAGGAATGGTCTTAGTTGGAGGAACGGTGGAAAGACAGGCACACAAAAAAGGCAATTTGTGGCACAGTAGAAAGAGTGTCAGGCCTGGAGTCAAGAAGACAGCTTCCTGAGTTCAAATCTGGATGTACATACTAACTATGTGATTCTGGACAAATCACTTAACTGTGTTTGCCTCAGTTTCCTCATCTGTCAAGTGAGCTGGAGAAGGAAATGGGAAACCAATACAGAATCTGTGCCAAGAAACTGCAAATGAGGTCACAAAGAGTCAGGCATAACTAAACAATATCAAGAAGTCACACTAAAAGTATTGTTATTGGGAGTTCTGAGTTGGTCTGGAAAGCAAATTTGAAATTATGGAAAGAAAATTATTTTTATAATGCTCATCTCCTTGCCCCAGAGATTCCAATGCTCAGTATATACTTCAAGTGAGTCAATGATTAAAGCCTTTCAGCAGCAAAATATTTGTGAGCAGCAGTTTTTGTAGTTGCAAAGAATTAGAACCAAAAGATATTCAGGAACTGGGGAATAGCTAAACATACTACTGTGCTGTAAGAAATAATTAATATATTGACTAGAGAAACATGGGAAGACTTGTATGAACTGATGTCAAGTGAAGTAAGCAGAAGGCAAGAAAACAGTAAAACCAGTGATGACAGCAATGGAAATGGAAAGATAAAGAACAGGACAAACTGACCCTGTATTCTCAACCTTACAATAGCATAGCTGGGTCCCGAAGAAGAGATATGAAAAGAAACTCTGCTTCTCTGTAAAAGAGGAGGCCTAAGAATGTGAAACACTCTAGACTTTTTTGGTCTGTTGGTTAGTTTGGGGTAACATTTTATTTTTCCTTTAAAAAAATAAATTCTTCATAATAGAGAATGGCTCTATGCATAGAAGAAAGAGGTCTATGGTGGGTCATATAGGTAATGTAGAAACAAAATATATCAAAAATATTTTATTTAAAAAAGAAAATGATGAGAGATCTTGATGGCTTTATTACAGTTTAACATGAGTAGAAAACTAAAATCCACATATAGGGATTATTTTATAAATAAAAAGTGGAGGAAAATGTGGAAATGGATTTTGCTTGACCTTGTCATAAACTGAAACATCTGTAGTTTACATGGCTATAGTCATAAATCTCTAAGGTCATTTAAAATCCCCCAAATATTTAATTTATTTTTATGGTGATTAGAGAAAAAGAAAAAGAGCCTATACATCCTAAAATATTTATAGTGGTTCTTTGTGATGGTAATGAACTGGAAATTAAAGGGAGATCCACAAACTGGGGAATGGCTAACCAAGTTGCAACATATGATTGCAATGGAATGTTGCTACACCATAAGAAATGACAAGGTTAGTTTTGGAAAAACATGGAAATACCAAATGAAATTATGAAGAGTGAAACAAATAGAACCAAAAGAACATTATATACAGTATATAGTGTTTAAAGAATGACTTGTATATGTTACCCTCCAAAGAAAGAACTTGTAAACAGAAACAACCAAGACATTGTTTTATATATACACAGATCTTCTTGTCAAATAAAAGGGGTGGTGGTGAAGAGTAAGGGAGTTAACTGGCTATTTTAATGTAACAAACAAATAAATAATTAAAAATCAAAATCTACAAGTTATTTTGATGAAAACTGAAAATTATAACAATTCAAGTCAAATTGTGTTTTTATTTCAAAACATTTCCTCTTTCAAAAAAAGGAAAAACAATCCATTTGTCTAAATGTGAGGCTTACATCTGGTTGATCTTTTACCTTTTTTATTCAAGCATGTACTTTGACCCATTAATCTTTTGGGAGGCTTCATATTTTGGCTTAATCTTCCTCCTCCTCTTCCCTTAAATCTCATACACAAAGCAAAGTTGAATGGGATCATAAAAACACTTCAGTGAAACATGAGCCCAGATCCTTTTAGAATACTTATCACACTCAACAGAGAGTAACCCTCTTCATAGTGGCTTGAGCAGCGGGCGAGACTTATGTATAGCTGGTTTAGGTGGCAATCTATGAAATATGAGTTGAGAGACACTGAGAAGGTCCCCTTGACCCTCACACTCCCTGTGATGTCACCATTATTCCTTACTTTGGATCTCGAAGGCTTTTCAGTCTCCAGAAAATTCAAGATTCCCTATTAGGCTGACAACACCTTATCATTAGAAGCTAACAATATGGTAGAAATTAGATGGTTAGCTGAGAGTAAAGATGGATGATAGGAGAAATTGGAAGATTTCAAGAGAGACTTTTCATTCTCCAGAAAAATTCCAAATTCCTTAGGAAGGCTAATAACACTTATAACATCAAGTGATAAGCTAACACTATAGTAGATGGTTATCCAAGATAGAGGATGGGAGAAGATGGAAGATGCCAGGAGAGGGCAGGGGAGTCAGAAAGGAGATGGAGAAAGGGGACAAAGGAAAACTTCCCCGTGGCAGCAAGGGGGGGGGGTGACGGGGACTTCTTTGTGAGTCAGGGTCGATAATGGGATTCTTACCAACGTCATAAACTTACCTGGCCTGCGTATTCCACATAGTCTTGGTGTCTGTGCTTAGAGCCCAAGTTGGAACTGGAGATGGCTGTCCCCTGCTCAGTGCGACACAGGACGATGGCATATTGGTTGAGGTTCCCGGTTCTCTTCACGGTGACACTGACAGAGCCAGCCTTCTCACTGACGTTGTAACTTGAAACACAAGAACAAGTAGCTGCAAATCCTATCTGTCACTGTAAGAGACCCTAGTGCAAATCTACTTAAAAATCATGCCTGCTCTGATTTCTTTAAAAAATTAGACCTGTGATTCCATTGGCTTTGGCAGGTAGGTGATACAGTGGATAGAATTCAGAAAGAATCAAGTTTTAATATAGTCTTACTGCTGTGTGACTCTGAGCAAGTCACTTCTGTTTGCCTCAGTTTCCTCATCTGTAAAATGGGGATAAAAACATCACCCACCTGTTGTGAGGATCAAATGAGATAATAATTGTAAAGCACTTAGCCCTGTGCCTGGCACATAGAAGGCACTTAATAAATGTTGACTGACTTATTGACAGCCAGCATGGGTCAGAAATAGAGCTTGGAATCAGTTCTGCCTCAGAATCTTGCTCTTCCTTTGAGAACCAGCTCAGGCACCACCTTCTGCCTCCTGTAAGAAGCCTTTCCTAACCTCCTTTCCTTCCTCCCCCAACAACTCTAGCATCTTCCTTCCCCAAATCCCTTCTGCTTAGGAAATTTGTACATGTTGTTATTTATTTGCTTTATAGTTTACCCTTTATATGTACTTTAAGTGTGCTTATTATCTCCTCCATCAGAACATAAGCTCCTTGTGAGTGGAGACTATTTGGTCCTTTGTACTCGTATCACCAGTGCCTGATGCACAGTGGGTGCTTGCTGATTGACTCATTCTTGAATCAGAAATCCTATCCATCATAATACCACATTCTCTGTACAGAATTCATTTGATTACAGGCTTTAAGAGAAAAATGAATTTGGTACCTTTGAGAAACAGAGTTGTTAAGTGAAGGAATTATTCCTCTAGAAGGGAAGGTTACCTTAAACAAGTTAGGCTGTGGGTACAGAGATGGTATAAAGTGGTACGCTGAGAGGAGACTGGCAGGCAGTTAGCACATGGGGGCTTGTCCCCGGTGGGAGACTAAGCATGATCTCACCTGGGCAGCCCAGGGAATAATTGGGAGTATTAAGAAGACAAATACGACATGTTTCCACTGATATACATCTAGAACAGTGTGGAGCAGACCAGGTAGAACCCACGGAAAGGATCTTGGGCAGCTCCTCACATGGTGGAAAAGATAAGTGGAGCTGTTTAACAGCTCAAATATTTAAGTAGATAGTCTGATAATAGACTTTTAAGTAGTGACTTCTTTTTACTCTTTTTGTAACAGGGAAACTATATTACTTATTAGAAGAAAAAAAGTTAAAATGAAATAAGTGCTTTAACCTCATTCTTTACTTTTTTTTAAACCCTTATTTTCCATCCTAGAATCAATACTGTGTATTGGTAGAAGAGTGGTAAGGGATGGGTAATGGGGGTTAAGGAACTTGTCCAGGATCACACAGCTAAGAAGGGTCTGGCTCTCAATCTACTGAGCCAATTACCTGCCCAGCATCTGCTATGAATCTCTCTACTTTATCTCTAACATATTTCTATTTTCTCTTATTGCCATAATAAGTGAAAAGATATATCTGAAACCTCAGAATGCAACCCAGTGCATTTTTAAAACTCAGCCCTTGATACACTGTGGTACAATCAAACATAACAGACTACTCTACTAGCAGCAATCCAGAGCAAGGCTGAGGGACTTATGAGAAAGAAAACTAGCCATATTCAGAGGAAGAACTGTGGGAGGAGAAACACAGAAGAAAAACAACTGCTTGAACACATGGGCTGATGGGGATATTACTGGGGATGATGAAGACACTAAACGATAACTCGAGTCCAACTATCAATAATACGGAATTAGATCTTGATAAATGATACATGTAAAACCCAGTGGAATTGTGCATCGGCTAAGGGGGGTTAGTGGGGCTTGGAGGAGAGGGAAAGAACATGAAACACGCAAATATGGGAAAATAATCAAAATAAAAATGAAAATAAAAAAATAAAAACTCAGCTCTAAGGGTAGAGGAATATGAAGGTCAATCTATTTAAATATATTGGAGTCAGTGTCTCATTTCTGCTTTCTTTCAAGCTTTAACCAAATAAGTCAATTCTTATTTTTAGATCTTGACATTTGCTTTTTACCAACGTCAATAGATTAATTTTAACCAAAACCTATATGCATGAGAACAAAAATTTCATGAATGAGATGACCCTTGGAAGACTCAGCATAGTGTCTAGCACCGAGTATGTGTTTAATAAAGGCTAACTTATTGATTGACTTAAGGTTGATTTCCAAGGCTACCATTTGGGAAAAGAAACAATATTTGTACCTTGTATGTTTAAAGCTGATCAGAGACCACTGGATATGGAAGACATTGTCACTGACCACATTGGGTTTGCTGTCTTTCACTAGGAATTGAAAGCTGTCCATCATCTCGTGGATCTTCTCTTCATCTAATACATAACGTATCAAACCCAAGTTCACCTCCTCTGTGGAGAAAAGACTATCCATGAGTCAGTTCAAGCATGGAATGGCAACATTTCCCAAAAATTAAATGCTCCTATCTATTTCCTTGAATGTCTTACAGAGAGAGAATTGGAGTATGACATCGGTGGTTCTTAAAAAGAAAACATCTATAGAATTTGAAAATCAAAATAATAACAGCTTGGGGAGAAAGAGGCTCAGCTAATAACGACGGGGATCACAGAACCAGGCAGAAGAAAATATCACACAACGGGTTAATAGTTCAGCCAAAGCGGCTACAGTTTGATCATTCAAAAAAAAAATCAGGAAGAAAAGTCTATGGAACTATATCTGGGATTCTACCCCTTGTCATCTTGCCTTTTAGCATCATCATCTCCCTCCCTTTGGCCTTCCATGAATCCCCATCCTACTCCGCACTTAGTTCTACCCTCTTCAAGCAGAAAAGATTGATTTCTCACAATTTCCTAGTGCATTTTGTTTGTATCTGCTTTGGTCCTGTTACATTCTATCCGGGACCTTGTACCATCCTCACTCCCACTCAAATGGAAGCTCCTTGAGCAGGGACCATCTCATTTTTTTAATCTTTGTATTCTCAGGACTTAACATATACCACTTTGTGAAAAATAAATGGTTTTTTAACTGAAGGAATCTCCTGGAAAGAACTAAGAATATAAAAAAATTCTGTTGATTGAACAAAGAAGTGATTGTAAAATGCTTTTCTTAAATTTTTTTAAATATATTAATGGTTTTTAGAAGGATTATTGAAAAATGCATTTTAAGAGATTATAAAAATGCTTTTTTTAAAAATAAAAAGCAATCTCATCATTTTTGTTTCTCAAAAGTATTATGCTTTTAAAAAGTGATTATAAAATACTTTTCTTAAAATTAAAAAAACTTCACATCATTTATGTACCTGGCATATAGTAAACAAACAGTTCAAGGCAGCTGGGTAGCCCTGTGGATAGAGAGCCAGGCCTGTGTCAGGAGGATGTGAGTTCAAATCTAGCCTCGTGACTGTGGGTAAGTCACTTAACCACAATCGCCTAAGCCTTATCATTGTTCTGTAATACATAGTATTAATTTTAAGACAGAAGGTAAGGGTTTAAAAAAATTAGGTGCCCAATATTTATTGAATAGAAATTTTAAAGTGTTTTTTAAAAGTACTATTTCTAATTACAAAAGATTCATGATGAAAAATGTTATCTGTCCCCTCCCCCCACAGAGAGAATAGATGAATTCTGAGTACAAATCGAAGCATGACTTTTTTCTGTTTTTCTTAATTTTATTGAAATGCAGATATCCAAATATATATTTATATTTTTAAAAGTCATGAAGTCCATGTTAAGAACCAATTTTTTAAACCTTTTTTTAATTTTTTAAATCTTTACCTTCTATCTTAGTATTAGCTCTAAGCCAGAAGAGCAACAAGATTAAGTGACTTGCCCAGGGCCACATAACTACAAAGTGTCTGAGGCCAGTTTCAAACCTAGGTCCTCTTAACTCTAGGCTTGAAACTCTATCCACTGGGCTACTTAGCCGCCCCTAGAACCATAGTTCTAAAGCACAGCCATGATGTAATAAAGCAAGCTGGAAAGGGGGAAAAAGTGACTTTGGGTCATCAGTAAAGGTTACAGAAAAATGGAGATAGTAACTAATTAATTTGACTCATGAGAGCCTCAGAATTAATGCAGACAATAGGCTACTGGGCTGATGGGTGAGTCAAGTCCTTTCTTGTTCTCCTAATGTGGCAGGGGGATGTGGAGATTCTTGATCTCTGTCCACCTACCCTGGGTAAAAACTGTGGTAGCTTGGCCAGGGTGAAGCTTGTTTTCCACGTAGCCATTTCTGGGCCCAGTTGTTATCTCGTACACAAGGTGTTTGGCTTCTGTATCTGGGTCTGTGGTCAGTAGTTCCTTCTTGCTGATCAAGTTGGTTGCCTAGAATATAAAACCCCAAATGAGTTTATTCTTAGAGAAAGAATTAAACAGATTCTTACCTCCTTCTTTAAAGCCATTTAGGTAGTGCAGTGGATAGAGTACCAGGCTTGAAGTCGGGAGGATATGAGTTCAAATCCAAGCTTAGATACTAACTAGCTGTGTGGTCCTGCTAAGTTGACCTCTAGGTGCCTCAGTTTCCCCATTTTAAAATGGGGATAATAACAGCAATCACCTCCCGAAGTTGTTGTGAGGATTGAATGATATCATATATGTAAAGCAGCTGGCAAACAATAGGTTGGGAGGGACCACAGAGATCACAGAACTTAATGACAATTGATTTGAGAATCCTTCTAACAACATCCCAGATAATGAGTGTGAAGACCCTGCTTCTAAATGGAAATTCTCTATCTCCTGAAGTACCACATTTCACATTCACATTTCACTTTCAGGTATTTCTAGCTCTTAGGCAGAAGGTTCTCCTCATATGGAGACAAATTTGCTTCTCATTAACCTTTACCCAGTTCTCCTACTTTTGCACTGTGTAGCTACAGAGAGTTAAGTCAAATCCCTCTTCTATACTTTGGAAATTTTAAAATAGGAAAAACAAAATCAAAATTGTGACAAGATGCATTATAGCATTAAGTCTTTTCTTCTCCAGGCTAAGTGTCTGTCTGCCTGCCTGCCTGCCTATCTATCTATCTATCTATCTATCTATCTATCTATCTATCTATCTATCTATCTATCTATCTATCTATCTATCTATCTATCTATCCATCCATCTATCCATCTATCTATCTTTCTGTCTATATCTATCTATCCACCTGTCTATCTATATATCTATCTGTCTGTCTGTCTGCCCATCCATCCATCCATCTACCAAACCAACCTACCTGTTTGTCTAAAAATACACATATATACTAAATGGAATATATATACATGTATGTGTAGACATGTGTAACGTTACATATGTAATATATATGTATATATCACACATCCATATCTATAAACATATATATCCTTCAGTTCTTTTACATATAACATGGATTTAAAGAACAAATGAGATAATATTTATAGGGTGCTTAGCACAGTGCCTGGCACAGAGTAGAAACTTAATAAATATTTGTTCCCTCCCCTTTCCCCCCATAAATATGTTCCAACTTGTCAATCTTAATCCGCAGTGTCCAGACCTGAACCCCAAATTCTAGATGTGGTCTGTCCAGGGCAGAAATCGTGAGGAAGATGATGAAAGTGATCATTCTCAAACAGTACCTTAAAGTCCACAAAGAACTTTCTAAATAGCAACCACATGAGATAAAGAGGACAAGTGTTACTATTCCCATTTTATAAAGAAATTGAGGCTTAGAACAGTTGAGTAACATGGTTCATATTATAGCAGGCTGTCTAACCATTTCTCTTCCATCTTGGATTTCTGTGTTTGACTTTTTTGACTTGTGAAGGGCTTTGCATATGTGTTTGTGTGTGTATGTATGTATGTATGCATGCATGTATGTGCATATACCCACACATATATCTCCATTAAATTTCTTCTTCTTAAACTTAGTCCATTCTCCCAATATATAAGGATCCTGAGTTTGTCCTTCAGAGTCATGTTAATTGCTTGAGTTTCTGTCACCTGAAAATTCAATGACTACAGTTTCTCTGTCTTAAGAAATCAATCTAACTGAAATATCCATTATTTATATCACACATCTCTATCTTCTCCACAAATATATTGTAAGAGCCTTGGTTAAATGCCTTCTCGAAATCCATTTACACTGTATCTACTGCAGTCTCTTGATCAAAAAAGGAAACATTTGTCCACCATGACTTGCTCTTATGAAATCAGTCACTTATACTGGGTCAGTGTGATTGTCTCTGCCCCCCCCCCCCCCCAGTGCTCTCACAAAAACATCAACTTAATAATTTGTTCTAGAATTTGAGCAGTTTCAAGACCTGCATTGACAGTTTTTAGAATCTAACTTCTGACTTAAAAAAAAAATTAGGCTACCTCCCCACTGTGTTCAGGCTTCCAAAGCCTCTTCTATTCCTCACAATTCCTCAAAGATTACTGAAAGTAGTTCAGTGAACACATCTGCAAGTTCTTTTAGCATCCTGGAGAGAATTTGGTTTAGGAGAGAAACTCATTTCAAGCACCATGAGACTATCTTCCAACTCCTTACCTAAATTAGGCATATATTTCTTCTTAACCATTTTTGTTTTGCCCTCTCTAGTATTAAGATGATTCTCCTTGGCAGAAAAAAAAACCCAAACAAAATTAAAGTGAAAGTTGAGTAGTTTCCTTTTCTGTCATTTATTACTGTCACTGGCCCTAAGCTATAGGTTCATTTCTTACTTCTTTCACCTATTCCAAAGAATTTAAAATTTTCTTATTATAAAATAAAATCATTAATAAACATGAATGTTACAAAGAAGGTCAGAAAAAAGAATTGTATAAAAACTATGAATGTATGGGATATTGTTAAAATACATATATAAATTTAACATATTGGTACCAACATTGGCTCATTTGTTGTATATTATATATATATTTTTAACGTTTCATTGATGCTTTAAAAATGTTTTACATTGTTGTTATTCCCACCAAACTCTCCTCTCACCCTCAAAGAAAAACTGTCTATTGTTAACTTTGACCTTTGAGGGAGACCAAGTCCCCTTTGGGTAGAAATAGAGACATCCAGGGCTTAAGTAGGAATTCTGGGAATTGTAAGTTTGGAGAGAGAGATTTCTTTTCTCCCCATTAAGAGTGAGACAAAGACAGAGACACACAGAGAAAAGAATTTAAAGAGTTCTGAGCTAGGCTTGGTGAGCTACTGTACTTTGATATTTTGAACTGAACAGAAGCAGAGAAGGGGGTTTTGCTTTAAGCTTTGAAGAAGTATAGAGAAGGGTAACTCTGGTAGAAGAGAGAAAGCATTGTGAATAGGGAGGAAGACAAAGGTGTTTCCTGCTGACAGGTATAGGTGAAGTTTTTCTCAAAGCAACTAAGAAAACCAGCGAAGTATTTTAATTCCTTTTCACCTCTGTCTTATAGTCATTTACCTCAAAGTCTCCCAATTCTTTCAGCCTGTTTCTGACTTGTGATTTAATTCATATCTCTAAAATCATCTTAACCTTGACGTAAAACTATGATCAATTATAGGTTTTGGTCAGGGCTCTTCTGTAACAACACCCACCCATGTATCTTCTTAGTCACAATGAATGAAATGGATTCCAGGAATGATCCAGGTTCAAGTCCCTGAGAAGTGCCCTCTGACCGTCTGGGACACTTCATTGCATGACTCCTATCCCACACATCCAATAAGAGAAATGGAGAGAAGTGACCAATGAATGTCCTATGCTCCACAGCCTTTGCCCTGAAAAATCACCCCTTGAGACAATGAACATTATGCTTTATCTATCATCACTACACCTATGTCTATCTGCCAACACTCGTTTCTCTGCCATATCACTCAATTTCTGACCACAGAAGAACAAGAACTCCACCTCCCACTCTTCCACCTGTCTTCTCCTCAACCCTCCCAACTCATGCCCCATCCCTTCCAAAGTCCCTTCTAGCAAACATAACTTCCCTTCATTCTGAACCCCTTTCTCTCACATTCCTTTCTTCTACTAGCTTTCCCTGGGACAAGGCTCTTTACTCACAATCCAACATTCCTGGTCATTCTCTCNGTTAAGTCAAATCCCTCTTCTATACTTTGGAAATTTTAAAATAGGAAAAACAAAATCAAAATTGTGACAAGATGCATTATAGCATTAAGTCTTTTCTTCTCCAGGCTAAGTGTCTGTCTGCCTGCCTGCCTGCCTGCCTATCTATCTATCTATCTATCTATCTATCTATCTATCTATCCATCCATCTATCCATCTATCTATCTTTCTGTCTATATCTATCTATCCACCTGTCTATCTATATATCTATCTGTCTGTCTGTCTGCCCATCCATCCATCCATCTACCAAACCAACCTACCTGTTTGTCTAAAAATACACATATATACTAAATGGAATATATATACATGTATGTGTAGACATGTGTAACGTTACATATGTAATATATATGTATATATCACACATCCATATCTATAAACATATATATCCTTCAGTTCTTTTACATATAACATGGATTTAAAGAACAAATGAGATAATATGTATAGGGTGCTTAGCACAGTGCCTGGCACAGAGTAGAAACTTAATAAATATTTGTTCCCTCCCCTTTCCCCCCATAAATATGTTCCAACTTGTCAATCTTAATCCGCAGTGTCCAGACCTGAACCCCAAATTCTAGATGTGGTCTGTCCAGGGCAGAAATCGTGAGGAAGATGATGAAAGTGATCATTCTCAAACAGTACCTTAAAGTCCACAAAGAACTTTCTAAATAGCAACCACATGAGATAAAGAGGACAAGTGTTACTATTCCCATTTTATAAAGAAATTGAGGCTTAGAACAGTTGAGTAACATGGTTCATATTATAGCAGGCTGTCTAACCATTTCTCTTCCATCTTGGATTTCTGTGTTTGACTTTTTTGACTTGTGAAGGGCTTTGCATATGTGTTTGTGTGTGTATGTATGTATGTATGCATGCATGTATGTGCATATACCCACACATATATCTCCATTAAATTTCTTCTTCTTAAACTTAGTCCATTCTCCCAATATATAAGGATCCTGAGTTTGTCCTTCAGAGTCATGTTAATTGCTTGAGTTTCTGTCACCTGAAAATTCAATGACTACAGTTTCTCTGTCTTAAGAAATCAATCTAACTGAAATATCCATTATTTATATCACACATCTCTATCTTCTCCACAAATATATTGTAAGAGCCTTGGTTAAATGCCTTCTCGAAATCCATTTACACTGTATCTACTGCAGTCTCTTGATCAAAAAAGGAAACATTTGTCCACCATGACTTGCTCTTATGAAATCAGTCACTTATACTGGGTCAGTGTGATTGTCTCTGCCCCCCCCCCGCCCCAGTGCTCTCACAAAAACATCAACTTAATAATTTGTTCTAGAATTTGAGCAGTTTCAAGACCTGCATTGACAGTTTTTAGAATCTAACTTCTGACTTAAAAAAAAAATTAGGCTACCTCCCCACTGTGTTCAGGCTTCCAAAGCCTCTTCTATTCCTCACAATTCCTCAAAGATTACTGAAAGTAGTTCAGTGAACACATCTGCAAGTTCTTTTAGCATCCTGGAGAGAATTTGGTTTAGGAGAGAAACTCATTTCAAGCACCATGAGACTATCTTCCAACTCCTTACCTAAATTAGGCATATATTTCTTCTTAACCATTTTTGTTTTGCCCTCTCTAGTATTAAGATGATTCTCCTTGGCAGAAAAAAAAACCCAAACAAAATTAAAGTGAAAGTTGAGTAGTTTCCTTTTCTGTCATTTATTACTGTCACTGGCCCTAAGCTATAGGTTCATTTCTTACTTCTTTCACCTATTCCAAAGAATTTAAAATTTTCTTATTATAAAATAAAATCATTAATAAACATGAATGTTACAAAGAAGGTCAGAAAAAAGAATTGTATAAAAACTATGAATGTATGGGATATTGTTAAAATACATATATAAATTTAACATATTGGTACCAACATTGGCTCATTTGTTGTATATTATATATATATTTTTAACGTTTCACTGATGCTTTAAAAATGTTTTACATTGTTGTTATTCCCACCAAACTCTCCTCTCACCCTCAAAGAAAAACTGTCTATTGTTAACTTTGACCTTTGAGGGAGACCAAGTCCCCTTTGGGTAGAAATAGAGACATCCAGGGCTTAAGTAGGAATTCTGGGAATTGTAAGTTTGGAGAGAGAGATTTCTTTTCTCCCCATTAAGAGTGAGACAAAGACAGAGACACACAGAGAAAAGAATTTAAAGAGTTCTGAGCTAGGCTTGGTGAGCTACTGTACTTTGATATTTTGAACTGAACAGAAGCAGAGAAGGGGGTTTTGCTTTAAGCTTTGAAGAAGTATAGAGAAGGGTAACTCTGGTAGAAGAGAGAAAGCATTGTGAATAGGGAGGAAGACAAAGGTGTTTCCTGCTGACAGGTATAGGTGAAGTTTTTCTCAAAGCAACTAAGAAAACCAGCGAAGTATTTTAATTCCTTTTCACCTCTGTCTTATAGTCATTTACCTCAAAGTCTCCCAATTCTTTCAGCCTGTTTCTGACTTGTGATTTAATTCATATCTCTAAAATCATCTTAACCTTGACGTAAAACTATGATCAATTATAGGTTTTGGTCAGGGCTCTTCTGTAACAACACCCACCCATGTATCTTCTTAGTCACAATGAATGAAATGGATTCCAGGAATGATCCAGGTTCAAGTCCCTGAGAAGTGCCCTCTGACCGTCTGGGACACTTCATTGCATGACTCCTATCCCACACATCCAATAAGAGAAATGGAGAGAAGTGACCAATGAATGTCCTATGCTCCACAGCCTTTGCCCTGAAAAATCACCCCTTGAGACAATGAACATTATGCTTTATCTATCATCACTACACCTATGTCTATCTGCCAACACTCGTTTCTCTGCCATATCACTCAATTTCTGACCACAGAAGAACAAGAACTCCACCTCCCACTCTTCCACCTGTCTTCTCCTCAACCCTCCCAACTCATGCCCCATCCCTTCCAAAGTCCCTTCTAGCAAACATAACTTCCCTTCATTCTGAACCCCTTTCTCTCACATTCCTTTCTTCTACTAGCTTTCCCTGGGACAAGGCTCTTTACTCACAATCCAACATTCCTGGTCATTCTCTCTAGTCCTGGATAAATCACACCCCTTGAAAAACTGGTCCTGGAGAAAGAAGCATAATCTTCCTTTTGCCACCATCACTCAATAGCTATCTCTCCTTTGAAGCTCATTCAATAAAATTTTTTTATCCAATCCAAATAAGGGTGGCTTTTTAATACTGGCCCACAGATCATATAAACTATGAGTTCTTAAAACATAATTCCCAGGCTTTTAAAAAAATGGTCTTGGCAAATTAGACTTCCGGTTAAGATGGCGGCAGAGTAAGGAGCAGCTGCTCGATCTCTCCTGACCGAACCACACAGAACCCCTCAAGGGGAAATAAAAACGAGTCCAGACGAACGAAGGAACCCCACAACAGGGCGCAGCATTGAAGGTACGCAGAATCGGGGCATTTCCACACTTTAAAGGGGTGAAACAGTTCACACTAAAACACGAGAGGAAGAAGCCCCTCCCCCACCCCCCACACCGCACAAGCCGGTAAACAGGACTGGGGCAACCAGAAAATCACTGGCAGCCCCTGAGCCCGTACCAGTGCGCTGCAAGACGAGGGACCCCAGGTGGCTGGGACTCTCCCTGAGCGCCCACGTGGGTGAAGGCACCGCCTCCGGCTGGGACAAAGGCCCCTAAAACTCGGCCTTTCCCAAGCACTGAAGGCATTGCCTCAGGTGTGAATAAAGATCTCCAGCCCACAGACTTTCACTACCTTCTGCGGGGGTGAAAGCAGGGCCCTAAGAGCAGCAGCGCAGGCAAAGGCAGTGCCCTAGGCTTGGATAACGATCTCCAGCCCAGGCTTGGACCTCCAGTGAGGACCCCGTGCAGACCTGAGCGTGGCTGTGGAAGCAGCCCCAAAGACTGCTGAAGGAACCTCGGGCAGAGGGGCAGACCGGGAACTACCAGGAGGCCTGACCCCGAGGACAAGGAGACCGGAGGCCCCCCCCCCCCACCAAGCTTGCAAGGCCCAGGCAGACCCGGAGTGCAAAGACAAAGCGGAAAAGGGGCGGGGCTAACAATGGCCAGCAATAAGGAAATCCAGAAGAAAAAGACCATCAAGAGAAACTCTGGAACACTGGACAACTTCTACACAGAGAAAATCCAGACAACAGAGGAGGGAAAACAAAAATCCAAACCTCCCCAAAAAAATGAAAGCTGGTCACAAGTTATGGAAGAGTTTAAAAATGAAATGCTAAGGAAGATGGAAGAAATCTGGCAAGAAAATAACAGTTTAAAAGGCAGAATTTCGCAATTGGAAAGTGAGACAAGACAACTGAAGACGAAAAATGACCAGATTGAAAAGGAAAACCAAAACATTAGAGCCGAAAACCAATCCTTAAAGGCTAGAATCGAACATTTAGAAACCAATGATCTCTCAAGACAACAAGAACAAATAAAACAAAGTCAAAAGACTGATAAAATAGAAGGAAACATGAAATATCTCAAGGAGAGAGTGACAGACCAAGAAAACCGGTCTAGAAGGGATAACTTGAGAATCATTGGTATTCCAGAAAAGGCAGAAATTAATAAAAACATGGACTCCATACTCAAAGAAATTATTCAGCAAAATTGCCCTGAAGTTCTACAACAAGAGGGCAACATAGACATTGAAAGGATCCATAGAACACCCTCTAAACTGGACCCAGAAAAGTCAACACCCAGAAATATAATAGCGAAATTGAAGAGCTTTCAAGTCAAAGAAAAAATCTTACAAGAAGCCAGAAAGAGACAATTCAAATATCAAGGAGCACCAATAAGGATCACACAGGATCTGGCAGCCTCAACACTAAAAGAACGCAAGGCTTGGAATACAATATTCAGAAAGGCAAGAGAGCTGGGCCTGCAACCACGGATCAACTACCCAGCGAAACTAACCATATACTTTCAGGGGAAAGTATGGGCATTCAACAAAATTGAAGAATTCCAAGTTTTTGCACAAAAGAGACCGGGACTAATTGGAAAGTTTGACACTCAACCACAGATATCAAGAGAAAGATGATGAAAAGGTAAATAAGAAACAGAGGGAAAAGAAAGAAAACTCATAGTCTTTTAAGCTTGACTCTTTAAGGGCATAAATAAGATCTAAGTATCTGTATTACTAGGTGGAGAAATGCTATGTATAATTCTCTGTAGTGAACTCTATACACTATTATAATATTCACTATTATAGCAACCAGAAGAATAATTCATAGGGAGAGGACAGGATACTAAATGGTCTAAGATGACATGGGGGGTGGGAAAGAGGGGAGGAAGAGTAGGGGACACCAAGAAAAATCCGAGTAAATAAGAAAAATAAGATATTCTATTACACACAAAGAGGGCATGGGAAGGGGAGGGGATAAATACTACCATAAGAAGGAGAGGAAGAGAGCATTAAGAGGTAATAATCAAACCTTACTCTCAGTATAATCAACCCGGAGAAGGAAGAGTAGCTTTATTATCCATCTGGATAAAAAACTCCATCTAACCCTACTGAGAAAGTCAGAAGGGATAAACCAAAGGGAGCAGGGGAGTGGGGAGGCCAAAAAGGGAGGGAAGAAGAAGGGGGAGGGAATTCATTCGGTCTTTAAAAAAAACAAAAATAAGGGAACAACAAGGGAGGGGACAGAAAGGGAAGTCAATCAAGGGAGGGGATAAGGGATACTGGCTGAAAGCAAACCACTGGTGTAAAAGAA
>NC_058135.1:35892975-35957316 GCF_016433145.1 Gracilinanus agilis | reverse complement strand
TGTGAACTGATCCAGCCATTCTGGCTGGCAATTTGGAATCATGCTCAAAGGGCTATAAAAGAATGCCTGCCCTTTGACCCAGCCACACCATTGTTGGGTTTGTACCCCAAAGAGATCATAGATAAACAGACATGTACAAAAATATTTATAGCTGCGCTTTTTGTGGTGGCAAAAAACTGGAAAAGGAGGGTATGTCCTTCAATTGGGGAATGGCTGAACAAACTGTGGTATATGCGGGTGATGGAATACTATTGTGCTAAAAGGAATAATAAACTGGAGGAGTTCCAGGCGAACTGGAGAGACCTCCGGGATCTGATGCAGAGCGAAAGGAGCAGAGCCAAAAGAACATTGTACACAGAGACTGATATACTGTGGTAAAATTGAATGTAATGGACTTCTGTACCAGCAGCAATGCAATGACCCAGGACAATTCTGAGGGATTTATGGTAAAGAATGCTACCCACATTCAGAGGAAGGACTGCAGGAGAGGAAACATATAAGAAAAGCAACTGCTTGAACGCATGGGTCGGGGCGGACATGATTGAGGGTGTGGACTCGAAACTACCACACCAATGCAACCACCAACAATTGGGAAATTGGTCTTGATCAAGGACACATGACATAACCAGTGGAAAAGTGTGTCGGCCATGGGTGGGGGGAGTGCGGGGGGTGAAGGGGAAAATAGGAGCATGAAACATGTAATCATGTTAAAAATGATTAATAATAAATGCTAAAAAATAAATTAAAAAAAATGGTCTTCAAGGAATCCATTGAACTGTAAATGATCTCCTTGACCTCTGGTGAAGACAATGACTACCCAGCTATGTGTGACATGTCCATTATAACAATCATAGAGTTCCCAATAGAAACATATCTAGTATAGGGACAATAAGAATCCATAGCACTTACTAAACTGATAACATTAATGGCCATCAAGTATGCGTATTTTAAGAGTGTTTGTAGCCACTGGCACTGGTGTCCTTCCTCATGCTTCTTGGCAAGCTAGACCTTTGTCAGATCTTTCTAGATAACAACATGAGCCAGAATTTGCTCTTTAGTCAAAATGAAAAGGCATGATCTCACCTAGGGCCATTAACTGGTATACAAAAACTTAAACTTAGGCAAAAAAATAATTCTGTGGGGTAGTGATTGCAAAGGAACAACATTTACATGTTCACGTTCAGCACTGATGATGGTTACCTGTGAGGTAAATATTTAGGAGGTTTCCATCCCATACACTCCAGCCACTTCACGTAGTAGGAAACAGTTGTGTGTATCCTGGCATCCCAAAGGGCACCCAGTGTGAGGGCACCACTGAAGGCAAGCTGTTGGCCAATACAAGGACCTGGGGGGAAGGAGCTACAGTCCAGAAAAGCTGGCTTGAGAAGCTGAGGGATCTCTTTGGACCAGGCTCTTGAGATAACTTGCTCTTGGTTAGATAAGAGAGCAAGAAAAGAGAGGTTCTCTTTTCTCTCTTATCTCACCAGGCCATCTCTGACAAGCCTTGGCATCATCTGGCTGCAATGGAGGACTGGATTTTTACTTAAGTTAGAAAGACTGAAACCCTTTCTCCCTCTTTACTTTAGATAATATGAAGGGGAGTTAACACCCTGATGGTCCCATATTTTCCAGTCAATAGAATAATGTGGTATAATGGGAAAGAGCCTTATGTTTAAGGTCAAAAGAGCTAGATCTGAGTCCCAACTCTGCCATTAATCTCCTGATTTATGAAGCCCTTGTCAAAAATTCTTTTTCTCCCCCTTTGAGTCTTTGTTTGCAGTTGTTATAGAGTTAGATTTTGTAAAAGGGAATTCTTTGTTCTCTTTGTGTTTACACTTGTGAAAGGGAATCCTTTACTCCCTTTGTCTATTTTGAGTTAACACTTTGGTTAACAATAACTTAGTACCTACTTAGTACCCCTACTTAGTACCTCACTAGACTGAAAACAGGATTAACTCTCCTTTGTCTACTTTTAAATTGAATCAACAAAAGATTGAACACCAGATAGAACACCCTACTCAGTACTAGGTGAGATTTAGAAAATGCACACCCTTAGCTGTGAATCCTTTTGATGAGAATTTAACCTTCAGAAGGTGAGAAGTAGATACCACAGACACTGCCCCTTGGGTAGTGCTAGTCAATTTGGAAACTGTGATTGGCCCCTGTGAAAAAGAGAAGGGACAAGAAATCACCATAAAAGCAAGCCCTGAACTCCCTCAGAGGAGATTGTCTTTGAGAAGATAGTATGAAGAGATTGTCTTCTGGAGATGTCTTCTGATTGGGGAGAGTCTTCCAGGGAGCTTGCTAGAGACTGCAGTTTGGATCATGGGCTTGGACCTCGGCTTCAACTTAAGACTCTAACTCCTGGACTACTTCTTTGGGTTAGTGAAAGGCTGACTCTTTTCCTAGTTTCTGAAGAAACTAGCTTCCATCTTGGAGGAGGCTGCGTGGTTACTCACCACCAGCCTTCCTGGTTGAGAGCTAATTAATCTCTGCCTGGATTAAGCAGATCCAGAGTAAACCATTTAGGTTGACAGGATAGATAACCTCTCTAACACCCTCACATTTCTCTTCTTTATTGTTTCTTCTTTATTTGTAAATATTTGTAAATAAATTTCTGACTCAAGATATAATAAATACTGGCAACCACATAATTTCATATAATCATCGCCCAACCATTAATTTTAACCTTTACAATTTGTAATAATGATTGCCCAAAACCAAACATCCAAGTCACTTCCCAGTCACTAGGTCTAAACCCTGTTGTCATATATATTCCTTCCTAATTCCTTTTCATGTAACCTACTTTTCCAAAGCTTAAGGTTGCATATCTGATGAAAGTCAGTATTCTCTTCCTTCATTAAAATGACCTCTCAAGAATTTCCTGATCTCCCTTCACCAAGCAGGTTCCCTCCCTATTAAGCCAGAACAAGGTTTATTCATTCACCTTGTTGCCTTCTGAGAGGTAACCTTGGTTGCCAATGAAGATCTGATAGATCAAAGACTCCCCACTTGATAGCTTTCAATGGGCCAGTATAGCTAACACCTCACATGAAGAAGACCTATGAGGATATAGTTTCTCAAGGGGGCTTCCCCAAATAGATAAGCTATGGTGAGGATGTTGGCAGAAGATATTGAGTATATTGAGTCCAAATAAATGAACCTTCAAATCTTTGAAGACAGCTATTATGTCCTCTCTGAGTCTTCTTTTCCCTAGGCTAAATATTCCTAGTTCCTTCAACTAATCTTCATATCTTGCAAAGTTGGAAGGACACCTACTTGATGAAGGTAAATCAATCCCATCAACATAGCTATATACCTTTTCCCCCCTTCTTTCTTGTCTAAAGACTATTTTCCTCCTCTTTAATGCAAAAAAGAATGGATTATTTTACCATTCATCTTCATATAAAATATCAGAATGGATCATATTCACTGAACTGAAAGGATTTTGAAGGCTGTCAAATAATTGAAAATGAATGCATGTCCCCTGGGTGCCCACATACCCCTTTATGGCCTGTCCCTAACCATTGACAACAGTGTTACCTGCTGTCCATATTGTCCCACGTGGCAAAGAAGGTGTCTTTTTTCCTATGAAATTCCAATTCCATGCCCTGGAGGAAAAGCTACATACTTCTCATGCACTCTAGAGAATTCTTTACTTTCTGTGCCATATTCTTCTCACCAACTATTTGACCCTAATTTTGATTTTCCTCTATTTTCTCAAAGTTTTTCATTTCTTGGACTTATTCTTAGATTCTTTCTTCTATTTTGTCTGGTAGCACTTTATTTTCCTTAATAAATTAGGAGAGAGAGTTAATTCTTCAAATCCTTTTGTCTTCTCCTTAAATAGGGTGATGAAGATTCAAATTGTTCACCAGATGTTCATTTTCAGGAAGACATACATTTTTGATGAGTTGGATAGGCTTCACACCTGTCCACCCAGAAAGCACTCTTTGCACAGAAGAGTAGCTAGTAAAGAAATGAGAAACAAAGTGATTCAAAGTTGACATACATATGAAGGAAGGGCTTACCTGTCCATCCATATACTCCAGCCACTGCAAGCCCAAGTTGGTGACAATTCTTGGAGTCCCATCATCCACTGGAAGGATGTCCACTCTAAACCGCTGGGGCGCTGCTGTCACAATCTAAAGGAGGAAAACTATCATTCATAGGTACAAAAAACATCCTATATTCAGGATGTAAAAAAATTACTGGTGGCACTTGAGGAATGGAAAATAGTAACCCAAGCATCCAGCTTACATTCTGTATCAAGGACAATAACAAACTGGAGGCAAGCATTTGGGACAAAAGGAAACAAAAATACACATTTCTGGGGTTCCCAATTTCAGTGCAAATTTTTTTTAACCATTTGGATTGGGAGGGAGTTTTTTCAAATCATTCAGGAGTAGAACAAAAAAAAAATAAAGATTTTCCTTTGAATAAATCATATCATCCTTTCACGAGAAGCCAACCAGAACATGCCAACTGATATAAAAATATCACAATTTTATTTGGATATATAATTTTTTATTCTACTCTATGCAGAAAAAATAATGCAGTACACCAATTGTTCTTCAGTTCTTAAATTCTGGTCTTTTTAATGTTAAATTTCTTTGGGGGAAATCTTTCCTTTTTTTCCTGGAAGAGGTCTTATCTTTGAAAAAAAAAAAAAGATCTAATTGTAGAAGGAAAGGGGAAGAAGTAAAGAAGTACCGGGGGGAAGAATGAATATATTCAATTCATAATAAACTTTGAAATAAATATCTGTTCTATTTCAGTTTGTAGATGAGGCTTCTTTGTGGCATGGAGGTGAGCCCAGGCTCTCCAAGACTCTGCCAGTAGAGAACCAGCTCTGGAGGGCTGGGGTGGTTTTGAGTACAATAAAGGCAGAACTAGACTTGCTTTCCTTGGACTAGCCTACAGCTTCATTGAAAAGAGTACTGGTTATAGAGCAAAAGGATTTAAGGTTCAAATTATCCATGTGACTTCAGATAAGTCACTTAAGTTCCCCAGGCCTCAGTTTTCTATATGAAAAATAAGCAATTGAACTAGATTGCTTCTGAGATCCGTCCAATTCTAGATTTAAATATAGAAGGGGGACATCTAGGTGCCTCAGTCAATTGAGAGACAGGCCTGGAGACAGAAGGTCCTGGGTTCAAATTTCACCTCAGATACTTCTTAGCTATGTGATTCTGAGCAAGTCATTTAACTTCAATTGCCTAGACCTTACCACTCTAATACTTAGTATCAATTCTAAGAAATCAGGTAAGGGCTTAAAAAAAAAAAAAACCAACCCAGTATTGAAAAGCTTGTTCATCACTACTCTGAGATGTCTATGACAACTTAGGGGATAAAAAAAAATACAAAAAGGCTCTTGGTTTGGAACAATGAAAAGGTAGTGGAAAGGGGATATAGACTGCTAGGAACCTCATCGGTTTTCAACTTCCATTAGCATTAACTTGGTTATATAAACTCCAAATAGGTGATCCATGTCCATTGATTAGTGAGTAGAAACCTCCTACCGGGGTAACTGAATCACATCGATCTTGATATTCTCACTTTAAATGATGACTTTAATTGGAAACAGAAGACAAAATAAACTTGAAGCTAAATGGAAGGATGACTCAGGTCTATAGAAAGAAGTCAGTAAAAGTGATAGGATCATAGATTTGGAGACAGAAGGGACTTTAGAAACTCTCAGGGCTTTATCTCCTAATATTGTAGATGTGGAAACTGAGGTCAAAAGAAGGAAATTACTTGACCAGATAGTAAATGACAGAGCCAAGATTTGATCACAGATCCCTGCTTTTAAAGCCAGAAAATTTTTCACTGACTCAGGGACTTCCCATGTTGGTGGGCTTGGTTTTATCACATACCTAAAGGTTAAGAGAAACATCACTTAGTAGGACACTTGGTCATTTTGCCTTGCATTGCTAAAAATAATGATTGGCAAAGAGGTCATCATGAATATAACTTTTTTTTAAACCCTTGTACTTCGGTGTATTGTCTTATAGATGGAAGATTGGTAAGGGTGGGCAACGGGGGTCAAGTGACTTGCCCAGGGTCACACAGCTGGGAAGTGGCTGAGGCCGGGTTTGAACCTAGGACCTCCTGTCTCTAGGCCTGACTCTTACTCCACTGAGCTACCCAGCTGCCCCATGAATATAACTTTTTGTTCATGAACCAACTTGCATAGAAGAAGATAACTGGAGATAAAATTAAAAAAATAAAACTTGGATAACATCTCTAAATCACATCAATATATACTTTAATCCTTGGGGACTTCCATGCCAAAATAGTCACAGGGGAGGCTGGAAAAAACCTCCAGAACAGGGTGTAAGCATAAGAAATAGGAAAAAGCAAAAGCTTCTAAGATATACAAATGCTTTATTTCTATTTCATATTCTATTTTCTTTATGTAAGGGACTCATGATTAAAAAGGATATACACTGCCACAGGAGCATACAGAGACCAGAAGCAGATTGAAACATACCATTCTTTACTTTATTTCCTCTACAAATTTTTCTCTAGTGTAAGCAAAATATCTTGTTTGTCACAACATGATGAACAAGGAAATATGTATCATATGATAATATATGTACAACCTATATTATATTACCTGCCTTTTGGAAAAGAGTTAGGAAAGAGGGAGAGAATATGGATTGCAAAATGTCAGAAAATGTATATTAAATTTTTTGATGTAATTAACTGACATGTAATTTGGAAATGTTATTTTAAAAGTCTTAGAGGAAAAAAAAAGGTCAGGAGAAGGGCAGCTAAGTGGCTCAATGGATAGAGAGGAGATGGTTTAAATCTGACTTCAGCCACTTCCTAGCTGTGCGACTAGTCCTTACCACTCTTCTGTCTTGAAACTGATACTTAGTATTGATTCGAAGAGAGAAGGTAAGTTTTTTAAAAAGAATGGGTCAGGAGGCCCTTGCTGGACAGCGTGGATATAATTGATAATGCATAACACCATGAAAAATGAAAATTTTGTGACACACAGCAAATGATTCTGAGTGCCTACAAACAGATCACTGACTTGTCAAAATCAGGGAATGGAGAAAAAAGCAAGTAAGCATTTATATAATGGCTATAATCTGACAGGCTCTTTGCTTAGTATCTTGCAAATATTGTTTCATTTGATCTTCACAACAACCCTGGGAGGTAGCTACTTTGTTACCCCCATTTTACAGAGGAGGAAACTGAGGCAAATGGAGGTTAAGTGATTTGCCCAGTAAGTGTCTGAGATCAGTTTGAACTCAGGTCTTTCTGAATTCAGGTCTATAGCTCTATCTACTGTGCCACTATTGATCATTACCAAATTATAAGAAAGACTTAAAATTAGAAGTAATGATATGAAACAGAGGACATTCTAAGCCAACCTATTTAAAACTGATATTGATAGGGGCAGCTGGGTAGCTCAGTGGAGTGAGAGCCAGGCCTAGAGACGGGAGGTCCTAGGTTCAAACCCGGCCTCAGACACTTCCCAGCTGTGTGACCCTGGGCAAGTCACTTGACCCCCATTGCCCACCCTTACCAATCTTCCACCTATGAGACAATACACCGAAGTACAAGGGTTAAAAAAAAAACTGATATTGATGATAAAAATTGAGAAATGGATAGAAAGAAATGAAACGTATGAGCAACAATTTCCTGAATAACTTTAATGAATGTGAATCAATTGTGAAAATGAGGAGAAAGAATAAGGGAAAGACAAATTAACCAAAAGTTTGTTGAGCCCCAACTAGTCCAGATTATCCTGAGAGAATTTAAGGAGGACACTGAAAAATGGACAGCAAACAGATGGAAAATTGAAAAAAGATCTGCCAAGACTTCCATAACAAATTCTTTTCTCCATCAAGAACAGTTAAAGCTATGTAGAACTTTTCCCAGTGTGCTGTGTGAGGAAGCAAAAATGTACTCATGAAAATAAAAATGCAAAAAAGGCATACAAAACCAAATATATATAGAAATTGTCCACACTGGTTGCAACTCAATTTTGAGAGCACTCTGGAATTAATTTTCAAAATATTTTAAGGAGGGCTGAAAACTTGTTAAAATAAAAAGAGAGATTATTATTGACAAAAGGATCAAGAAAGTATCAGTAACTACTAAGCCATATGACTATTATCTTATATTTATGAAATTTTTATGAGCACAATCTAAATATTTTAGGGAGTTTTCTTCCTGAAGGTATGAGAAAGGAAGAGGAAGATTTTTGCAAGGTCATATCTTTGAAGTCACAAAACTGACCACAAGGCAGGATACAAGATCTCATGATGAAAACAAGTCTGATGTCAATGAAAAAGCATTTAATTCAGTAGAGCAAGATGATGTCTTAAAGGTTCTCCAATCATGTCTCTCAAAATCATACAAGATTCTTTGAACAATATAAAAATATACATAACTTTATTCAATCACCTTTTGATTAACATCAAGGAAACTAGAAAAGATAAAGATGTGTGATTGTCAGAGGTATTTTGCCAATGTCATGGAAAAGATCTGGGCCAGATACTTTTGATGATGGTGAAATGGGTTCAGGATGAACAGGAGAAGGAAGGTAGGCTAGACTGCATTTAGGAAATTGCACAGAGGGTTCAATAAATTCTACTATTTATCTAGTAATATTGTGTACCTGTGATACATAGTACACGACAGTGTGAAAAGCATTCAAAACACAAAGGGCAATATAGAAAAGTCTATGATGAGTGAAAACAGGCTACAGCATATTAACAAAGATTTGCATAGAAGAGATGACATAAAGGATATTAGTAGGGAGATGAAGGACAGAAAAGGAGATGGGCCAGATATATAGAAAGAATCTTTTATTTTATTTTATTTTTTGCCTTTAGTTATCCTCCCAGGGTTTAGCACAGTCCTGGAACATGGTAGGTGCAAAAGAAATACTTGTTGACTTGACTCAACAAGTCTTGATTGCTAACTTGGTTGCTATATAATTTGAAGAGAAAATCCCTGGCATGTTGGATGAACATAGACAAGAGTCACCCAAACAGGATAAGAAAATATGAATGGGTGGTGAGCTGTGTTCCTAGAGGAAACAACCAAATTGAGGAGATCACAGATGTATCCAAGTATCAAAGCATACCCAAGGTGATACAATTATAAGCTATGGAGAACAGCTTGTTTTCTGTCATGTGGAGCAGGCAGGATTTTAGTTTTTATCCTTCCTCATCTCTCAGAATTACCATGGAGACCCTGCTATATTCCCCTTTTTAACCAGAGGACAAACAGATTCCTTGCTACCACATTCTGAGTGATTCTGATATTTTGAAAAACAAACTAACTGCAGAAAAGCTGGAGACTAGGGGAGAGGGGAAAATGAAACCAATGATTGATCAGTAAGGACAATGCAGGTGTTCAAACAGCAGAGAGGATCCCAGGAGACTTGCCTAGAACACAACGTTATCTAGTGTATCTCATTCACAGGCTGATTGCTGGTATTCCTTCTCTAGTTATATTTTCTACTGAGGCAAATTCTGATAAATTCAGTGCACGTGCACACGCACACAAACAGAGCACCCATCAGTGCAAGGCACTATACTACCTGTTATGGATGCAAAGATGAGAAAAAATGGAGCCCTCCTTCAGAGTTTACATTCTCTTGTAGGATACAACAGCCTTTAGCATAGTACATGGGGCCTAGACAGTATAATAAATGCTTGTGGACTTTCCATGTAATTGGATAAGCAAATATAAGATGGTATGAGAAAAGAGACTAGGGGAATCAGAAAAGGATTCACAGAGCTGAGCTGAGCTTTAAAGAGAAGGTCTCAGAGACACAGATGAGAAGGGAGTTCAAAAGTACAGAAATAAGACATGGAACAGAGTTTGGAAATAGACCAATTCTGTTGGAATAGAGAAGGACGAATAAGTGTACTATGGTTTAGAAAATTGATTTTGATCTAATAAATCAGATGTCTTTCTTATAGTCAACAGGCAATAAATATGATGTGTCCTTAGCATCTTTCATCAACTGTATGATTGAAAAGAGGAACATTAGCTCCTTGAAGGCAAAAAGTTTTTATGCTTTGTCTCTTTATTTCTAGGCTAGGGCTTTGTAGCTGTGGGATAATAAAACCTTGTTGTTCTTGATTGGAAAAGGAGACCGAAGCCAGATTATGGAAGCCTTTAGATATCAAGCTAGATTTTATTTTATAGGCAACTAGGAGTTTCTTGAGAAGCAGAGTACACCTGTGCTTGATGGAAATATTTTGACAGACTTGTGGGAGATTGATGAGAAAGGAAGAGAGGAAAACAGAGAGACCAGTTAGGAAGCTATAATAATTTTAGTCTGAGACATTACCTGTGTAATGTGTAACAGTGTTGACTGTCTGAATAGAGAGAGGGATACAGCTGCTAGGTAATTTATGGAAGGAGAATCAACACAACTTGACAAATGATGAGAGGTGAAAGGTGAGGGAGGAGAGTCAGGATGAGCACAAGGGTTGCAAATCTGGGGAAGACTGGAAAGATTCTCAACAGAAAAAGGGAAGCTTGGAGAAGATAGAGGTTTTAATGAGGAAGATGACAATTGCCATTTTCAACAAGCAGAACTTGAGATGGCCTAAAGTAGAAATGCCCAATAAGTAGATGGTGATGTGAAATTACAATGTTGGAGAAGGTTATGGAAATCATGTGCATAGAGATAACTAAGCTCTTGATGGCTGCTGGATTTACGAAGAGAAAGATTATAGAAAGAAAAAAGGAGAAGGCCCAAGTCAGAGAATTAGAGGTAGGAGAAGGATGGTGATAAACCAAAGGAGATTGAGAGAGGATGAACAGATAGAAAGAATGAGAAACAGGAATGAATAACTTATGTATTACTAGCCAGGTAAGCTAGGAAGCACATATCCAGGGGAAAGGGGCTGTTGTCTATATAAAGTCACAGAGAGGATAAGAACTAAATACATTTGCCCTGGTCATACTGAAGAAGAATAGCCATAGAAATCATGCCATTTTCTAGGTGGCATGGTGGAAAATTATTCTGGGGATTATTAATACTGTTTTTCTCATGTCATATACAGAAATGCCAGGAGGGAGTCCCCTCTGAAGAAGGATGGTTGGGTTACAGGGCATTGTTGTTGAAAGAGGACCAATGGTATCACACGTGTCCATGAATTGGATTTAAGTGAAGCAAAGTTGCACAAAGTCATCAGCCTCACTCTCTTCTGGAGTCATCAAAGTCCAGTGATAGAACAAAAGTCAAGATGACTGGTGATGGCTGGGGATACAGAGGATGACATCTTCCATGTTTGACCAAGCTCTAAGTATGCCCCAACACTTGTTTCAGCAGCTTTCAAGGCCATTGGAACAAATTTTTCTCATATGGTCAGTCATTTGGGGAAGTCTTTATATGCTTGGGGTAGCCCTGCTAACTCACCAATGTGTTTGAGGCTTGTTGGTTACCCTCAATCTGTTTTAGCTTATCTGCTGAGATACTTTTTTGGTAGTAATGGGGAATGGAAGCTGCTGCACATGCTACAGCTTCTTGGAGCCACAGGTGAGAGTTGGGTGAAAGATGGATATCAAAGGTAGATGGCAAGCCCTCAATCCAGAAGTGTTAATCCTCCCTGAACACCCCACTTATCCTTACAGGGTACTAGTTAAAGACAGAATAAAGGCTTATGGGGCTTCCTATATTTCCTGCTGAAAAACTGGCCATTCAAACAAAAACAATCCCCTGAAGGAAGTTTACTACCTTCATGCTTATAGACAGTTGTTCTGCTAGTTTTAGGAGACATATTATAGCAAATGTTTAAGCAACTGAAGGAAAGAGAGGGCTATGGTCACGAGTGATGGCTGCATTGGGCACAAGGAAGGAAAAGGAGAGAAGAAACCTTTGGGTCAGTACATAGAATCCTTAGTTAGTCTTTCCCCTCTTACCTCTTTCCCTCCTTCCTCAACAATGAAGAAGGGGTTTGTCCCATCAGAAACAGTGAAGGTAAAACGGTCTTTGAGGGAGTTACTGCCATCATGGCTGTAGCTGACTTTGTTCTGGTAGATATCTTCCATGGTGAATGTGGAGGTCTGGCGATAGTGTTGCCCATTGCTGGTGCGCTCAATAGTGCCATGTCGTGGTGGCTGAACTATAGTAAATGTCACAGATTCTGCCTGTGGAGGGACAGAAAGGAGAGAGAAAGAAAAGTTGGTAGCAGATGCTAGGCACATTGAGTATATATTATTTCTTTTTTTCCTAAATTATCCAGAAAAAATAAAAAGGTTTCCTTTTAGGTATAAAGAAGAAAAACAAGAAATTGTACTATCTGCTCTCTCTTTGCCCAGGAAATTCATCATGAGTTTAAAATCTTTTAATCTGCATTTTTTCCCATTAGGCAACCATGCTCTGGGCACTTTGCAAAGATACTTTGAGAAGTAGAGGATATTCCGTACTCTCAAAGATCTCATAATTAACAACCCTTCAAATATTTAAAGGAAGCTATCCCAGGCCATAATCTTCTCTTCTCCAGTCTTGCATTACAGATCCTACAAATAAACTTTGCAGAAAATCATTTTGAAGCTCTCTACCATCTTGATTACTCTCTAGTTTATCATATCAATATCCTTCCTCAGATGTTTGTTGAATATATTTATTTTTCATGTTTTCTATGAGAATAAATCAGAATAAATAAATAAATAAATCAGAAACTATGAAGGAAATAGTTTTAGTCATATATTCCTAACTTCTTGACTGAAAATTATAATTCCATGATTTTTAACCTACAGTGTTTCTAACACCACCAACTTCCCCTCTTTTCCCCCATCTCTCCGTAAACACAGACACACACAAATACAACACCTCTCTTGGCATTACTAGACAATGTTAACAAAGTACAAAACTGGGCTTACCTCTGTGTCAGCATCAACAGCTTTAAGCTCAAACTCTGTGATTGTTTTCCTCACTCCTTCCTGTACTCGAATTCCTGTGTTTTGGACAATGGGTAATGAGTCATCCACAGGGTTGATAGTGATGTGAAAGGTTTGACTTACCTTTAAAAAAAAAAAAAAAAGAAGAAAAGTATAGGAATTGTTTTCCTTTTCTCAGTATTTATCTCCATCTCCCCCAAACTCAATATATGGATTCTAGAATGATCATTAGGACAAGGTATTTAGGGAAAAGGTACACATGGGACCTTACAATGTATGAACCCAAAAAGAAGTTTTAAAAGGAAGTAGCAGAGGTGACTGAGTCTGCCCATCCTCAGGGAGATATAGTGATGGTCCAAAAGAGGCTAAAGAAAGTGGCCCCCTCTTATTATCATGCCATCTTTCAGTAAAACCCTACTTTGATCCTTATCGTATATACTCATTGTGGTATGAAGATGATTCTGGATTCTTTTTGGGGGGAGACTGAGTCTCCCTATTTTGTCCAGACTGGAATAAAGAGGCTATTCATAAGCTCTACTTCACTACCAATTAGCAGAAGTTTGATTTCCTTCAGTTTTCCAATCTAGGCTGCTCTATCCTTCCTTAGACAACTTCTCAGGGGTCCACCATCTTGACCCAGATTTATGACATCACTCGATTGACTTTAGTCCACTTCAGCTCAGAACTCTTAAACTCAAGCAAACTGCCAATTTTAGCCATCTGGCAGCAGGTACTACAGATTATAATGATAACATTCATACCAACAATAATAGCTAACATTTGTTTAAAGCCTGCTATGTGCCAGGCACTATGCTAAATGCTTTACAAATATATCATTTGACCCTCACAATCCTGGGAGGTAAGTGCTATCATTATTCCCATTTTGCAGCTGAGGAAACTGAGGCAGATAGAAGTTAAGTGATTTGTCAAGGATCCCACAGCCAATAAATGTCTGAGGCTGGATCTGAACTCAGATCTGCCAGGTTCCAGGTTCAGTTCTCTACCCAAATGCACCACCTAGCTGCCTGAAGGAGTTTACCACCATGTCTGACAATCCTGGGTTCTTAAAGGCTATACCAGTAGAGTACAAGTTCTGTTTTATTAATCCTGAAAATCAGCAGTTTTAGTCATTGAAATGGAACTTGAAGCAAGCCTGAATCTTTTGGCCTTAGCTCCTTATGAAACTGTCCTCGGAAGGAATGCCCATCTGAATCCATTGAAATATTGAACAGAAAATGTTGCTAATTAGAAATCCCTTCTGCAAGGAGAAAGAACTGCAACACTTACGAGGTTGGTTCCATCAGAGATTGTGAAAGTAAAGGCATCACTGTGTTTTTCCACCTCACTTGTGTGGATGTACTGGACACTTTGAGCAGTAAGGTCAGCTTGAGTGAAGGAGCTAATCTGGATGCCTAGAAAAAGGGAGAAAGAGGAACACTAAATGAGGAAGGGTGAAGCAAAAGCAAGAGAAAGAAAAAGAATCGATCAGAGAAAGGGGGGTCTATGGGAATCAAAATAATAGAAAAGTGACTTATTTATGATTCATATCACGTGATGGCCTCCTATTTGGTCTGTAGCCATATGGAGGAGTTGAGACAGAATCTCAGAGTTGGGAAAGGTCTCAGAGTTTAAATCACATCTGAACAAGAAATAATTGTGGCAGTTAGAGAAAACATTGTGAGGCTTACCCTAAAGTTCTTTATACAGACTATCTCATTTGATTCTCACGACCACTCTGTGAGTTAAGTATTATTCTTATCATCCCCATTTTACAGATGAGGAAACAAGAAATTAAGTGACTTTAATTAATTACAAAATACAAAGTACAAAGAAATTAAGTGACTTGTATAGGGTCACAAATAGTGTCTGAGGCAGAATTAGAACTTAAGTCCCCCTGAATTGAAGTCACAGTGCTCTATGTTCCCAAAAAATAGTTGTTCAACCTTTCCTTGAAAGCCTCCAGTGAGCCACTCCACTTCAGGAGAGCTCAAATTGCAAGAGAGTCTTTTCTTACATTAGGTTCACATCTGCCCCTCTGGACCTTCTATCCATTGTTTCTAATTCTGTTCTAAATCGAAACCCATCTGATCTCTCTTTTAAGTGAGAGCTTTTCCAATACTTGAGCAGCCATCATATCCCCTTAGGACTCCTGTAGTTTAAACACCCTCACTTCTTTTTGATTACACTCATGTGAAGTGATCTCCTCTTTCCTCACCATCCTGGTTGCCCTCCACTGGAATACGCCAGCTTGTCAGTGACTTCTCTAATATGTGACACAAGACTCCAGATGTGATTTGACATGGGCAGATTACTGAGGGTCTTTATATTGGACACTTCATATTCGCAATGTAATCCAAGTTCATATCAGCATTTCTCTTTTTATTATGGTTGGCTGCTCTTGGGCTCCCAACAGAGGTGAGAGTTCACTCGGAGAATTCAGATGAATAATTCCAGGCGATATGTAAAGATGCATGTTCAAAAGAGAAATGTGCATTGGGCTAATGACAGGCCACTAGATGGGCAACGAAGAGGCATTTACTACTTGGCCATATTTGACTCTGGATAAGCCACTTTTCATCTCTGGGCTTCAGAATGATTTATAAAATGAGGAACCTCTCCTAGATGATTGCTGAGGTCCTTTCTAGCTGTAACATTTGAGGATTCTACAATATTTGAAATCTCAATGCAGTTACCCTGATGTTATTACATCTTCCAAGAGACATATCGCTTCGCCTTGCAGGGCTAGACAGAAATCTATAAGACAGACCACTTCAGTTCCAGCCTGTTAAGAGCTGATGCTGCAAACACAGAAAATATAAAATGCCTCATCAGGAAGCTAATGCCCCAGCAGAGCGAGGGGCTGCTCTATCTTTTTAAGAAATGGTAAATGACATGAAGAGATGTGAATATATTCCATGGAAGTTGGTAGGGTTTTTGTTTTTTTAAAATGATAAAAAGGAAGTTGTGGGTTGTTTTTTTTTAATGCTAAAAAGCAGTGCTGCTGATGTAAGAATCAAATGATAAAGATTCAAATCAAAGGGCTTCCTTTTGCTTTCCATGCAAGAGCTAAATTATTATTGTTGTTGTTGTCATTGTTTCTTTCTTTCTTTCTCTCTTTCTTTCTTTCTTTCTTTCTTTTTTTTTTTGATGATGCCAACAAGGGCAAATGATCCAATCCTAAGAAATGCCTTAGAAATACCAGAGCCAAGGGCAGCTAGGTAACTCTGTGGATTGAGAGCAGAGATGGGAGGTCCTAGATTCAAATTTGACCTCAGACACTTCCCAACTATGTGACACTGGGCAAGTCACTTGATCCCCATTGCCTAACCCTTACCACTCTTCTGCTTTAGAATTGGTTCTAAGACAGAAGGTAAGAGTTAAAAAAAATAAAGAAAGAAATACTAGAGTCCAAGTTTGGAGATGGATTTAATGGATTTAGGGTCCAATACCCACAGGCACAAATGGAAAATACATTTGTTCCATGAGGATTAAAAGAAGGCAATTTTGATTCAGTCTTGACTAACTCAGAAAAATGAGCACAAGATGAAAAAACTCACTGAAACTGAAAAGTGCAGGCAACTCCAAATGGTCTCCCTAATAATATGCATCCTGCAATGTCATTGCAACACATTTTATGCTCTCTGCCTGTAATGGAATTCCTGACTTGGGGATTACTTTTAATCATGTAAATGTTATGTACAAAAGAAGCTGCTTGAAGGTTCATTAACACCTTTTTCGTTAAATATTCAAAGAGAAGCTGATTTTCTTAGTGCAGAGATAGCTCCCTTTTCCGTATCTCCAGACCAGCTTCCGTCCCACATCACTGTATCCTCAACATTTAAAACTGAATAAACATCTAATATACATGTCCCAAATACAGCAAGTTATCTTTGTCCCCAGCTCTAGCCAGCTTTTTAAAATATCACCATACTTCCAGTCTCCCAAGTCTGTGAGCTCAGCGTTACCCTAGATTCTTCAGGCTCCCTCATCAATTCTAATCATTTGCCAGACCTTATTCTACCTCCACAGCATCTTAGTTCTGACCCTTCTCTCTACTCGTAAGGAAAGCATCCTAGTTCAGAGCCTCATCATTTCTTTCCTGAACTATTGCAGTAGCCTCATAACTCGTCTCCCTCCCTATCTCCAATCTGACCTTCATAAAGTTGCCAAGTGAGAAGCATTCAATACAGGCCTGGCAATGGCATTCCCCACTCAACCAAGTCCAAGGACTCCCCATTGCCTCAGGGACAAAATAGAAACTTCTCTGCCTGATATTTGGAAACCTTCATAGTCCAGATCCAACCTGCCTTTCCAAATATATATTACTTCCCTTCCCATAGTCTCTGATTCGGCCAAACTGACCTTCTTGCTATTCCTCTTGTATGATACTCTAATCCTTTGAAGGAATTGAAGATGAGAAGACTCGGGAGAAGAGACATTGGGAACTGTCTTGAAGTATTTGTGGGGGAAGGACTAGATTTGGGTTAGAATGGGATAGTTGAAGAGATGGCTTAGTGGATTAAGAGCTAAATGTAGAGATGGGAAATTCTGGGTTCAAATCTGGCCTTAGATACTTCCTAGCTGTGTGACCCTTGGGCAAGTGACTGAACTCCTATTGTCTGGCATTTTTGTACTGATTCTAAGGTTTAAAAATAAATAAATAAAAGAAATGGGATGATAGGTCTGGGGCTTTCTCCTCTTCCTTGGAAATCTTCACAAAGAGGCTAAACAATCCCTTGTTGCTTTTGGTGTAGTAGGGGATGGGACTAGAAGGCCCCACTGGTTCCTTCCAACTCTCAAATTCTACAATTCGGCGATCTCCCATCTTTGTGCCTTTGCATTGTCTGTCTTTCATGCCTATAATTCATCTCCTCATTTCCATTTCCTAGAATCCCTCACTTTAAAAAAAAAATCAATTTAAGCACTACTTTATCCTGAAACTTATTCTGGTGCCCAAAGTCCCTCCTTCCCCAAATTAACTTGTGCATATTTATTTATACATATTATTCCCTTCAACAGGATGAATGTAAGTTCCTAAAGGACTTGGGCTGTTTATTGTTTTTGCTTTCCCAGTCTCTAGCACTGTTCATGGTACAGAAGAAGTGCTTAATAAATTTAATTAACTAGAGGTCAGCTAAAATCCCACCTTTTTCTGTGAACTTTCCACCAGAGATGATCCTCCCCATCTCCACTAATTCTCTTTATATCTTTTTAACACAGTGATTTGGATATAGTCTTACCCCAATAGAAAGGGAGCTACTTGAGGACAGGGTTTGCCTTTTGCCTTTTGTTATGCCTCTAAGCATTTACTTAGCACTCTACCCAGCACATAGCAGATCTTTAATATATGCTAGCTGACAGTTAAACAAATGCCTGTTGAATGAATGGTTCTAGATTATTTTAAATTCAGACAGGATGATCCCACAAGACACATAGTCATGAACTATATCATTCACATGAGTGAATAACTATTTAGATAAACTGGTATCACAGAACTTAAGAGTAAGAAAGGGACTTTGAAGGTCTTAAATTCAGAGCCATTAACTGAAAAGCAGATGAAATCATGGAGGCCAGAGACCAATGAATGAGCTTGGGAACAAACTGGTGGTGGTGGAGCTCAAATACTTTGTCAGACTCTCATATGGTCTTGTGTCTCTATCTCTCCACTTTGTATTTTGGGTGAAACTCCTGAATTTTTTTTCATTTCTGATTTAATGCCAGTTCTAAAACATTTGATGGGAAAGTCATGCATGTGCTCCTTTGGCTCCTGGAGTCAACGATTCCCACAAGATGATATATTATTTTCTTAACCAAAAAGGGACCAAGTTGGCATGTGAGTGGAGAAACATTTGAAATAGGTACGCAGTTGAAGTGAAGCAATAATTTAAGGCTATAAACTCTGGAGATAGGGTGGCTCTCCCTGGGATACTGTTGGATTCTGGGGGTGCAGGCCAATAGAAGGGGAGATGACCTAGGCCAAACTGTTTATTGTACAGATGCGGACTCAATCAAGGCATTAATGACAGGGTTTTCCCTTCTATACTATCTCTAAGAGTAAAGCTCTTCAGGAACAACATCTATTCCTGTTCTCTCTGGGCCCTTCTCTGAGACCAGAGGAATAAACAAATAAACAAAACAAAAGGATTACAAAACTTCACCATTACAATACCACAACAGTTCAGAAAAAAAAATGATCCAATACAATTCTGTTAATTCCCCCCAATGCGTCACCCTCTTCTTCTGCATGATGTAAAAACTAAAGATATCAATAAAAAAATCTGTATAATAAATATATAAAATATAAAAAAGCATAATTAACTATAAAATTACATAATTATAATATATAAATATATAATATAAAGATAGAATTAAAGCTATAAATATATAAGATATCTATATACACAAAATATAAACATTACATATTTTGTAAAATAGTGTAAACAAAATATAAATTTTATGTTAAAATGTATTATATTTACATAGTTCATTTTTCCAATTAGATGTAAAAACAATTTTTAATTCTTTTGAGTTCCAAGTTCTCTTCCTTCCCTTCTCCCCTCCCCCCTCCCTGAGAAGGCAAGCAAAAAATGTATTTTAAAAAAAGAACCTGGTGATGCTGCATGTTCCAAGTATCCTAGCTGGGGCTGCTTCGTGATCCTGTAGGTTAAGTCCCCAGGCTCACTGTCCTGGTCAGTGGCTGACAGCTGCAGAGTTGTGATTTTCTTCACTGAGTTTTCATCCAAGATCAGTCCTTTGTTAACTATGATGGTGGGAGGGAATCTGTCTTCTGAAAACATCAGGAACAAAGTGACGAGAATCAAAAAGTCGTTTTGACCTTTTCTCCATTTTTGGCCCATGACATATATCAAAGACTTACGCCAGAGTGATTACTGTATATATTTTGTTAGCCAGGGATACAACACTCTACATGATAGGGCTTCCTTGAGAATTTTCTTTTTTTTTTTTTTTTTTGTCCTGGTTAGTGATTTCTGTGGGGAGAAAACTCCCTTTACTAAAGGAGATTGGCAACTTCTCTAAAATGTATATTCTCAAAAGGAATATACTGTAATAAAGGAAATAGAATATAATAATAAAATAACTCAGAAGGCAAGTGGCTTGCCCAAGGTGACATAGGCCAGGTCTTCTCTCTATCCAAGATGACACATTATCTTTCAGTCCTGATAATTATCATGCTAACAGCTTACGGTTTGCAAAATGCTTTAATCACAGTTCTGGAAGGTAGACAACCGGGGCAGCTATGGAGTTCAGAGAATTGAGCCCTGGATCTGCAGTCAAGAAGACCTGAGTTTGAATCTAGCCTCAGCTGTGTGACTTTTGTCTGCCTGACTTTCTTCATATGTAAAACGGGGCTAATAATAGCCTCCACCTCTCTAGCTCTCTGTGATAATAAACCTAAAACTTATAAAGTAGAATAAACTTAAAACTTATAAAGTACTTGTCAAACCTTAAAACTTTTAGATAGCTGCTATCATTAAGATAGGTCGCATGACTATCTTGGTCCCCATTTTACAAAAGGAATAGATTTTTCTAGGGTTACAGAACGAACTATGGTTCTGATCAGGAATAGGTGACAATCAATCTTGTTCCTTTTTTTTTGAGGTAGTGTGAGGGGAGATTGGGTCTTCTTGTCTTATACCCAGGTTCTAATTGTAGTGCCCACTCACAAGTCTGTTCTCACTACTGAAGGGCACGGAAGCTTGTCCTTCCTTAGGCAGCCTCCCACTCCTGGGGCTCACCCTAGTGCTATTGAACTTAGTGTGGACGCTGTTCAGCTTCAGCGCAACTAGCTCAGAATTCTCCAGCCCAAGAGCCCCACCAGCTTCTACGTCCCCAGAACACTCCAGAGACTACAAGCAGACCTCACCAATCCTAGCTACAATCAAATCTACTGAAGATCCGGGATGTGATTCCCTCAGAGGAAGAAAAACGATTCTGGTCTCAGAGTATACATTTCCCATCATAAATTAAGGGCTTTCAAAAGTCCCCAGTTAGTAAAACCTAGGCACCTTCATTAAATGACCTGCCTTTCAGAAGCCAATACTTTCTTCTTACCTAGGACACTGATGGAGAATGACTGGTCAGTCAGTTTGTTGCCTTCAGCATCGACCACGTCAAATTTAAAAGCAAAACTGCCACCAGATTCTCCCTTCTCATGTCTGTATTCGACCCATCCTGCAAAGAGGAAAAAAAGTCAGGAGAGTGAAGATTTGTTGGTAGCGTTTCCCTAATTTACAAAAATCTGACAAGAGAATAATAGTTTTGAATCTTTCTCCCCGATTTTAACAAGGATTTTCAACTGAGTGTGCCTCATTTCTGAGATGAAAAGCTTTTGAAGGAGAGGAATAAAATTCTTGATTCCTAAAATACCTTGATTCTTTTCTTTTTTCTCCCAAACTTTTTCTCCATATCAAGTTAGAAGAAAGAAGCCTGTAGTCAATGTCCCCAGAAGTCAAAGACCTTGAAACTAACCTGTAGTGTTATTTTCTCCAAAAGAATATGGGCTCGTTGAGGGCAAGGACTGATTTATTTTTTCTGTATAGACCCAGTGCTTAGCACATTCCCTGGAACTTAACAATTATGAACTGAATCACTGACAGGCTTGGCTTTTCAGCTCCATCTCACAAATTACTGGGTCATCTGCAAACAACATCTATTTTCAAAATTCAAAGTGGTTCTCCCACTTCCCTTTGTCCTGTTATGTTAATGCCAGTGTTCCTGGTCATAGCTATTCTAAACTCCAGAGGAAAAAAACTGCTTTCAGCAGCCAGGTGCTCAGAATTCCTTTGTCACTGCTATCAGAAGACATAGATTCCCATGTATGGAGAACAGATGGGGTAAGCTGATTTAGGGGAAGTAGGGAATGAGAGGTCGGAAAAGAGAATCAGAATTTATTAGATTTAATTTCACCCCCTAAACCGCTTTTCTATTGCTTTGAAAATGTGTCAACTACTCTAGCTCCTCTGGCTTAATTAAGTTACTGAGAAAAAATAAAGATAAAGATCACAAATAAATAAAAATTAATAAAATAAATTAATATAAAAATAAATCTTAAAAAGAGCAAACAAATAAATAAATAATATTTAGAATTGCAGTGAGATTCTGCGAGGACTCATCTACTTACCTGCTGAATACATTTGCTTCTCTTAAATTGTTGGGTCTTCTTTTGATAAGAATAACTCTTAAAAAAACAAAAACCTACCTTCAGTCTTAGTATCAAATCTAAGACAGAAGGGTGCAAGGGTTAGGCAAGCAGGGTTAAGTGACTTGCCCAGTCACACAGCAGAAACTCCTTCTAACTCCAGGCCTGGCTTGCCATCCACTGTATTTACTACCTAGCTGCCTCTAAAACAAATCTGAAAAAACAAAACAAACCTTGCAGCCTTTTTTTTGGGGGGGGGTGTAGGGCTCTGTCCCTTAGAACACTTTAATCCTCTATGGTCAAATTTCTGTCAAAATGTGAACATCTTCAAACAAGCAATGGTCATCCCAAGACTTGCTTCTTTTCCACCTTTCTGACTCAGAGCTGAGTCCGATCCAGTTTTACCTATATGGATGAAGCCCTTCTTGTGTGCAGGGCCCTGGTGCAGAGTTCCATTGTACTGAGAATGCTCCCAGAAGAGCTCCTGCCCCACCCCCACCCAGGATGCAGCCACTTCTAAACCGAGCTGGCCATCAGCCAAAGTCTTGTTGTCCAAACCCCACCTTTTCCCCCCAACTCAACTTAAAAAAAAAATCTGGAAAGCACTGCTTAGTGACAGGGTAGCATTTAACATTTACACTTTCACATTGCATCAGCATTTCCTAACAGAAGGATGAACCAGGTAATTTCCCCTAGGCAGAGCTGATTTATGTCCTTCCATTTTGCTTAGTTCGTTAACTCATGCTCTTTGGGGAGCAGGAAAGATATAAATTGCTCACCTAAGGAAGACATCATTTTCACCTTAATCTATGCCCTCATCCCACTTACCTCTGTACATATGTCTCTCTGTCTCACTGTCTCTGTGTGTCTCTGTTTCTCTGCCTCTCCACCTCTGTCTGTCTGTCTGTCTCTCACATATAAAATCACACTTTTTAACCTCATTTCCCTCTACGATAAACCAGAATTCTATCAGGAATGTTGCAAAGCATCAGTAAATTTGAGATAGAAAGAAGTCAATTTTTAAAAAAAGAAAAGCAGTATAGAGATCCAGACTGGGTCCTGGGTTCAAATTTAACCTCAGACACATCCTAGCTATGTGATCCTAGATAGGTGCATCCTTTACCTTTATCTTCTGCCTTGAAACCAATACTTAGTATCAATTAAAAAAATTATTTAGAATATTTTTCCATGGTTACACGATTCATGATTTCCCCCCACTCCCTGAGCTGACAAGCAATTCCACTGGATTATATAAAAATTATTTAGAATATTTTTCCGTGGTTACACAATTCATGATTTTCCCCCACTCCCTGAGCTGACAAGCAATTCCACTGGATTATACTTGCATCATCAAAACTTATTTCCATATTATTTATATTTGTAATAGAGTGATCCTTTAATGCAGTGATTCCCAAAGTGGGTGCTACAGCGATCCAGGGGGGGAGCAGTGATGGCCACAGGTACATTTATCTTTCCTATTAATTGCTATTAAAATTTTTAAAAAATAATTTCCAGGGGGCTAAGTAATATTTTTTCTGGAAAGGGGGCGGTAGGCCTAAAAAGTTTGGGAACCACTGCTTTAATGCCAAAACCCCAATCATTTCCCTATTGAACCATGTGGTCAATCATGTCTTTCTTCTGCATTTCTACTCCCACAGTTCTTTCTCTGGATATGGACTTAATATTGATTCTAAGTTAAGGTTTAAAAAAAAAAGGAAAAGCAAACAAAATTAAGGTGAATTTTTCCATTTAAACAAAAAAGAAGAAAATGAAGATATACCCTAGGTCAGAAACAAAACAGAAGAGGTGACAACATGGCAGTACTGCTCATTACCACCATTTAAGCAGGACTCTCAGGTGCATGTAATTGTGAGTGAGCTACAAGGGAAATTAACATTCCTCGGAGAGTGGGCTCAGTGGGGCGGAGGTAGGGGATTGAGCCTACTTGGCTCACCTTGGCTGATGTCCTCTTGGGTGAAACTCTTGACAGGTCCCTTAACAGAGATTTGCTCCAGATTGTCACTCCTCGCCAATTGTAAGCGCCCCACACTGGGATCTTTCTTCATGACGTACATAACCTTTAGGTCATCCAGGTTGGTGCCTGTCACTTTTAAATGCTGGTCTGTGATCCGGGCTACAGAACCTGGAGAAGATGGAAACGTCTAAGATGCTTTCAATCATTTGGGTTTAGAGTTCGGATGATTTAATCAATTTTCCTCATTTTTTTTTTTTTAATGAGGAAACTGACTAGCCTAGGTCACGGTACTAACTAGTGACAGACTGAAGACAAGAATCCAAGAATCTTGGTCGCTAGTTCAGTCACCTACGCACTAGTTTGCTCTTCAAAACTAGTGGTCCATCATTCCATTTGCTTGTACAATTAATTCGGGGTACCAGGGAAGACTTTAGTACTTTAGTTCAGCTCATCAAACTGTATGTGCCAAGGAAGGTCACCGTTGATCGCGAGTGCCATAGGACTGAAATTTAATTTCTCTAGGCACTAAACAGGTCAATACCTTCCTAATTGGCTAATTATCCCCCCGGAAGATATTTCTTGTTCTGATTATAATAAAGATGTAGATGTTAATAATACTAGCTGACATTTAGATGGTGCTATCAGTCTTGCGACTTCCTTAAAACACATCACCTCTGTGGAGGCCATGATGTGGGAATAAAAATTAATATCCCCATTTTACGGTTGAGGAAGCTGGGGCTCAGAGGGGTTGACTTGCTCAGAGATAGTGTTTCATGAACAGAATTCTTTCAAACCCCAGAATTCACAAATTTTAAATACTTTGTCTTATATATCCACTGGTATCTCCTCTACCACTCACACCCAAGTGAGGAAGAAATAAGGAATTAAGGTCACATCTACCATAACTCTCCCTTAAAGCTGTCTGGCACTCCTTCCCCTCAATACCTGCTGACAGCTGCAGGCCTCGGTTCACAGCTAGTTGGGGAAGCTCACTCTTGGGGAGCTCCACGGACAGCTCTACCCTCCCTGTCTCAGTGTAGAGACCATCTGTGAGGGAAAAACGGAACTCATCTACAGTCACACCAGGACCACCGGGGGTGTATACAATCAAGCCATCCAAGATATCCTGGTAAGTGAAGGAGGAGCCCTGGAACAAGATCCGGCCATTCTGCAGAGGCTCTGAAGAAAGCTGTCTTCTATGGAGATAACCTGAGGAAGAGAAAAAAAAAATTAAAGCAGCCATTGGAGGCAGGGGGCAACTGGGTTTTGCAGTGGATAGAGTGCTGAGCTTAGAGTCAGCCTCAGGCATTAGCTATGTCACTTAACTCCAATTGCCTAGCCCTTACTGCTCTTCTTCCTGGGAATCAATACTTGGTATTGACTCTAAGTCAGAAGGGAAGGTGTTTTGTTTTGTTTTGTTTAAAGGATGGTTTTGTTATAATAAGGATATGGGATTTTTGTTGTTCTCACAAGTGTGAAGATGAGATTAACTCTACCCTGCCCATTTTTAGATTTAATCACCAGAAGTGTAAACACCCCACTTATCCCCAAGTGGGGGAGATCTGTAACTCAGGTGTGTGTGTGTGTGTGTGTGTGTGTGTGTGTGTGTGTGTGTGTGCGCGCGCGCGCGCACGCACCCGCGCATAAGTGGATGACAAATCAGAATCGATTGACTGCCCCTTGGGCAGTCCTAAGCAAAGCCTTAATTGTAATTGGTGCATGAAAATGGGAGGAAGGCACAGGAAGTGATGAAAGGGATGGTCTTTATCTGTAAGATCAAAAGCTTTCTGATTTTCTTATCATTATCCTGCTTTCTGAGATCAATAAATTAATCATTAATTTTCTTAAGCACCTGCGAGGGGCCGGGTACCATACTAGGCTCTGAGGATTCAAAGCCCCAAATGAGACAATCACAGCCTCAAGTTGCTTATATTCTTAGAGCAGATGTAGAGAAGGCAACATGTCCATGGATGAGAAAATCCAATACATACAGGATGTCCCAAGAGTCTCAGGGCAGCTTTAAGTGCTGAAATTCTTGGGTTATTTTTATATATTCAAAAGATACACAGTGATAGTGGAGATTGTAACAACTGAGATCAGAATAAGTGTGCTGAAGGAGGTGATACTTGAGTTGAGCCTTAGTGAGAGTGAGAGGTCCCAAGAGGTGAGGAGGGAGAGCCTTCCAGGGAGACAGGACCACCTATCCCAAGACATGGAGAGAAGAGGTAGGAAGTTCACCAAAAGAAACACTGAGAAAAATCAGGCTGTGAGGAGCAAATGTAGCATCAGAATCAAAAGGCAGTCTGCAGCCATCATAGGAAGGGCTTTGAATGTCAAAAGGAAAACTTTCAATTTAAACTAAATTTAAACAGAGGCTACTGTTTGAGCAAGGACTTGAGCTGGAGGAATACCAATTTAGCATCTGTGTGGAAGCTAGATTAGAGAGTGAAGAGGCTGGATATACTTAGAGAGACTAATGGCAATAAGGGATCACAAGGGCCTGGAGTCAGGAAGACCTGGATTCAAATCTGACCTTAGACACTTATTAGCTCTAGGACCCTGCACTTCACCTGTCTGCCTTAATTTCCTCATATGTAAACTGAGGGTTATTGTGAGTTGCAAATGAGGTAATAATACTCTTGGTCTAGTACCTGGCCCATTGTAAGTACTATGTAAGTAATAGCTGTTTATTATTATTATTATTATTATTAAAGATGCTATCACAATCCCTCAAATATGAAGAGCATTAATAGAAGTAAGAGAACAAATGAGATTCTCAGAAGATGGAACGGACAAGGCTTGGCAAATGAATGGATACATTCGAAGAGGGAGAGGGAAGAGTTGAGGATGGCTCCTAGGCTGGGAACCTGGGTGACTAGATAACATTGGAAATTACATCCATGCCAAGGTAGACTTTCTCTGTGCAAAAAGGATTAAAGTAATATTGGCCCACAGCACTGACTTAACTTTGTTCATTACAAAGAGTCTTGACACAACACTATTCTCTACACTATATCTCACATAACAGAAAACAATCTGAGTCGAGTCATCTAAATTTTGAGTAGAGGAAATAGTCTGAGAAGTATCTTGACTGTGGTCAGGCAGGGAAACAGGTATAAAAATGACATCTCACAGAGTTGTTTCAACTATCTCCCTTAATAAAATATCTTCTTTTGCCAGATTTGTGATTCTAAGAATATAAAGCACTCTTGATTTAAAAACTTCTTCTACCAATGCAGATTGGTACCTGCTCTGGAGCTTAATGTGAGAGAGTGGCCTGGAGGCATCTGAGACGGCACCCTCTGCCCAAAGTCACACACAGCCAGTGTGTGTCTCTCAGAAGCAGACCTTGGACCAAGATGTTGAAGGTAAGTCTCTATTCACTGGCTACTCAGCCTCTCATAAAATATTAGCTGCCTGTAAATTTGATTTCCTTGACATGAAATTCTTGTGCCTATTTGGAAAATGCAAAGCCAAATCTTTAGAATGAATATTAATGGCAAATTTTGTCGATCAGATATTTTAATTGTGTCTGTCTCTGCGGGCCCATTTTGGGGTTTTCTTGGCAAAAATACTGGAGTGGTTTGCCATTTTCTTCTCCAATTCATTTTATAGATGAGGAAACTGAAGCAAATACAGTTAATTGATTTGCCCAGTGTCACACAGCTAGTAAGTGTCTAAGACTAAATTTGAACTCATGAAGAGGAGTCTTCCTGATTCCAACCAAGGCCAGTGCTCTACCTATCGCACTACCTACTGCCCGATGGCAAATTAGGAACTTCCATTAAGAAGAAAATATACTAAAGGATATACATGTCTCACCATGGTCAGGCTTTTTCGTGAGTACAAAAACCAGTTCATTATCTGGAGTGTCCAGGTCCTGCAGACTCAAAGATGTATTTCTGATGACCACTCCTGTGCGCTCCTGCACCCTGATGGGCTGGATGTTCATCTTGGGAGACTCATCATTTCTCTTCTAATTAAAGCAGAGAACAACATGCCGTATACATATAAATGCAAAACTAGAGGGAAAACACAGTGCTCAAAGTATCTTCTAAGCCATTTGTAGCAGTGAAATTTTTTTAACCTAATTATGATGTTCAAACCAAAAAGAGAGAGCTAACATACACAGTTATGACAGATACTTAAGATCAAAAGACTGAGAGTTGAAAGGAACTTTAGATGTCACTTAGTTCAAAAGATTAAGTGGGCTGCCCAAGGCAGGTCACAAAGGGTTTAAGTAGATGGAAGTATTCAAACCCAGGTCCTTTGACTCTGAAGCCCTTTTAGTTGGATTATACTGACTAATGCTCTACCAAAGTTTGTCTTCAGATGTCTTCCATAAGAAACAGGTTTTATCTGTACAATTATATGCAAAAACTATTAAATGCTAACTGTTACGGATTTGTGTGTTGGAGGAGGTAGTTATTTTTTCCCCTTGTGTATAACAGGTCTACACCAAAAAGCAGAATGACGTAATTGGGAAAATACTAGCTTTGAGTCAAAGGACCTGGTTTTGAATCCTTTCTGTTATTTAAAAGATGATCAAAGTCTTGATCGATGACACGTGTTAAAACCAGTGGAAATGTGTGTCGGCTATGGGGGGGGGGTGAAGGGGAAAGTAAAAACATGAATCATGTAACCATGGAAAATGTATCTAAAAAATGAAATAACTGAAAAAAATAAAAGATGGTCAAACAAGAAAATATACCTCTTCCAATGACATCTTCTTTGACTTAATTACAAAAATACGTTAATTGAAGGAGCAGCAAGATGATTCATTGGGCTGAAAGCCAGGCTGAGAGGGGAGGTCCTAGTTTCAAATTTGGTTTCAGACTCTTTCTAGCTGTGTGATCATGGACAAATCACTTAACCTCCATTATCTAGCCCTTACTGTTCTTCTGCCTTGGAACCAACACACAATATTGAATCTAAGATGGAAGGGAGGGTTTTTTAAAAAAATACATTAATTGATACTGCATGGCTTACTGGAGAGAACACTGGGCTTGGAGTCAGAAAGCTTTAAGCTCAAATCTATTCTCAGACCCTAGCTGTGTGACTTTGAGCAAGTCACTTAATAGCTGTTTGACTCAGTTTCTTCAACTGGAAACAGAAGATGATAATAGCAACTACCTCTCAGGATTGTGGGGAGGATCAAATAAGATAATATTTTAAAGCTTTAGCCCAGTGCTGGCATATAAGTAAACATTATATAATATCTATTTATTATGAGAATTTATTATTATTTATTAAACATTATGTAAATGTTTATTATGAGAATAAGGAAGGAGGAAGAGGTCTCTTTGACTTTAAAATAAATTTACAACACATTAAGAAAAGCTATTGACTTCAAGAATCACAGGAAATATCAGGGATAAAGGAGCAACCTATATTTTTAATGTAAACCGAGGCTCTGTATACTTTGGAACACACTAACCTAGTGACTGGGCTCTGAAAGTAGAATTATTGATTCCCAAACCTAACTTCCCCCAACATTGTCTTCTAACTCCCATGACAATTCCTAAGCTAGTGGTACCATTTAAATATTGGCCTTCAGAGCTGAGGGCCAAATCCAATCAACTCTACTGCAAAGTAGTCTTTCCAGTGTTATTTTAAGGGTTAGACCCCTGATGGGCAAAGGCTTGAGCTCTCAATGGCTTTACCTCAATGGTGACGTTGATGCTGTAAATCTCTGAACGACCAGATCCATCACTCACATAGAAACTGAAGACATCACTGGTTGGCTCAATGCTCTCATGAACACTCTGAAAATAGTAGATGTGGTTTTCTAGAATATCCTGAAAGGGGAAGGATGCCTCCAAGTCACTGCTGCCTCTGGGGCCAAAACGGCTACCTACCAAACAGGAGAGAGAGAGACAAACCCTAATTAGCAATTCCAATTTATTGATCTAAACTGGAAAGAAAACATAATGATCAGAAAGAGTTGAATAAGTATTTAAGAGAGATAGCAAAGGGGCAGCTAGGTTGCTCCATGGTTAGAGAGTCAGGCCTAGAGATGGGAGCCTCTGGGTTCAAATCTGAGCTAGACACTTCCTAGCTATGTGGCCTTACTTAAGTCCCCCTGGCTCCCTTACCTGGCCTTTACAGCTTCAGAACTAATACTTGGTATCAATTCTAAGATAGAAGGGGGGTAGGGGAGACAGACAGCACATCATAGTGGAAAGAGCTATGACCAGGCAGAGGGAATAAGCATTTCTTAAGTACCTACTGTGTTTTAGGCACTGTGCTACGTAGGGCTTTACAAATATTATTTCACAGGAGTGTAGAATCTGGAGTCAGGAAGACCTGTGTTCAAATATAACATACGGTGTGACTCTGAATAATACACTTAACCTCCATCTGCTTCAATGTCCTCATCTATAAAATGAGGGTAATAATAACATCTACCTCCCAAGGCTGTTCTGAGGATCAGACAAGATAATATTTATAAAGCACTCTGCAAACTTTAAGTTATTACATGAATGTTAGCATCATCATTATTACTAAAAGTCAGAATTTCTAGTCAGTTCTACTAACCTAACTCACCAAGAGACACAAAGCAAGTGATTTAATTTCTCTCATCCAATGTCCTAAATTGTAGACCGTGTGCCTTTGCAGGTACATGTATTCACATATACTGTCAAATAGGATAATATACGTATATAAAATCACTTTGAAAACCCATCAAGCCTTACATAGCTAAGAGATAACTGTTGTTGTATAATTGATGTGTACCAAAGGGGATCAAAGTAACTAGATGGAGTAAAAGGCTGGTGGTGGCTGGAGTCGGGAAGACCTCAGACAGCCTCAAATACTCACTAACTGTGGGACTCTGGGCAAGACATTTAATCACTGCCTGCCTTAGTTTCCTCAACTGTAAAATGGGGATTATTTTTTTAAACCCTTACCTTCCGTCTTGGAGTCAATACTATGTACTGGCTCCAAGGTAGAAGATTGGTAAGGGTGGGCAATGGGGGTTAAGTGACTTGCCTAGGGTCACACAGCTGGGAAGTGTCTGAGGCCAAATTTGAACCTAGGACCTCCCATCTCTAGGCCTGGCTCTCAATCCACTGAGCTACCCAGCTGCCCCCTCTAAAATGGGGATTATAATAGTACTCACCTCCCAAGATTGTTGTGAGAACGAAAGGAGAGATCATTTGTAAAAGACTCTGCAAGCCTTAAAGCTTTCCCTAAGTGACAGATAGTTTTTGGTACAATTTTTGCTTCCTTGATAATCAGGTTTTTCAGCTAACATGGATAACAGCAAATATGAAAGATGGCAGTGCTCTCTATGGGCCACGAAATGGCAAGAGTAAGCAGAGGGATGAATGAATAAAAATTATTAAATACTTAATACATGCAAAGCATTTTGCTAAGTGATGAAGATACAAATGGAAAAGCAAAATATTCTCTATTCTCTAGGAGTCCACGTTCTAATGGAAGAAAGAATTATATGCTGGCTCCATAAAATCCTCCTCTACTGGGCAGTTTCACCAAGAAGAACCCTGCCCCTCTCTCCCCCTCGAAATAATCACATCTTGCAGTCATGCATAAAAAAAAAACAAGGAGGCATTTCCTCAAGTCTCACAACCCTTTCTCCCTCATCCACCTTGAACCATCAATCGCTGGAGCATGGCCAGCACCTTCCCCAGAGGTACAGGGGGTAGGCACTGATGAGAGGGCTTGGCTGAGCTCCTGTTTCCAGCTGATGCAAGAATCAGCGCCTTCTGCACAAGGGGAGAGACAGATGTCAGAGAGAAGAGATACCTTTGTGTTTTCTTGTTGCCTCTGACTAAGTTCAAATTCAAATTTCCCAGCGGATTGATTTCCAATTGTCATCTACAATGTTAGCTACTGGGGGTGGGGGTGGGGGTAAGCAAAGGCATCCTCATTTAAATGACTGTAGGCTACCAATCCCAGGACAGCAGGCAGGAACTAGCTACAAATTCCACAGACTACTAATCATGGCAGTCTTTGATGGAGGCTGGACACAGAGACAAAGAGATGAGAAAATTTTTAAATCATACTTGTGTGAAATAAAGAAATACTTTTTCTTTCACTAATATATAGCCTTCCAGAAATTGTGTGCCGTTCCCCTCCCCTCCCCGATTCCCATTCCCAAGAGACTGAGCAGAAATTGGCTGCTGGGAACTCCATCTCTCTTCAGATTATGGAGACATAGCCAGAGGAGGGCTGGCAGAAAATAGCTGTTCAAGTCCTTATCTTGTCTCTTCCACCAGTTCTATAAAAGACAGAAAATTGTGCCTTCTTTCTAACAGCTTGATTATATTCAGGGAATGCAATACAGATTCAGGGGACCTGATATATAAGAAAATTAAATACTCTTTGCTTAGCATGGTAAATCAACAATTGACCAACATACATTACTATGTATTAGGTACTACACATATTCAGAGACACAGAGACAAAAATGAAGTAGATCCTGCCCTCGAGGAACTTACATTCTATTAGAAGGGTCAACATGAACATAAATGAGTATATATAAAAAGACATGCAAGAAAAATAGTTTTTAAGGTAATGAAAGTACTCCTAGAGGAATTAGAAAGGCTTCTTATAGAAGGTATTGTTTCAGTAGTGTTTTAAGAGGAATAAGGGAATCTAAGAGGGGGATGTAAGAATTCCCTGGTATATTATAGGATTACTCTCTTACAAAAATGAACAATATGAAAATGGTTTGCATAACAATACATGTATAACCCAGATCAAATTGTTTACCATTTCTGGGAAGGGAGAGGGATGGAAACATTTTAGATCATAAAAAAAAAATTCAGAAAATTATGTGGAAAATTGTTATTTATATGTAATTGATAAAATAGTTTTACAAAAAAAATTCCCTGGGATATCAAATTACAAGATGAAAACTACTTATTGCAAGAAAATAGAAGCTAGTGAGAGAAGATAGAAAAACTGTGAAAGTAGGTACGAGAAGAAAAAGTATATTCTGGGGCCATTTAACCTACGGACAAAGAAGACTATAATTTTTTTAGGAAGGTTTTCATCAAGTCAAAAGGTAAAATTCTGAAATTTAAAAAGTTTTGGTACTTGAAGGTATGAACTGGATAAGTGAACAATTCATTTCAATGAACTAGCTTTTCCCCAACGATAACCAATGAGACATTACGTCCCTGGTACCTAGCAGAACCGGCACAAAATAGGCACTTATTACCTGGGTATGTTTTTGCTTGCTTGAATATATATCCAGGCCTACACTGTCTCCTGAACTTCAGAGTCACATATCCAACTGCCTATTGGATATTTTGAACCTGAATTTCCCATATTCATCTCACGCTCAAGATATCCAAAACAGAACTCATTTTCTTCCTCATCCCAAACAACTCTTTTCCTCTCCCCACCCCCAAACTATCCCTATTAATAAAAGCAAACATTTATATAGCACTTTAAACTTTGCAAAGTGCTATACACATATTATCTCATTTGATCCTCATAACCCTGGGAAATAGATGCTATTACTATCTCCATTTTGCAGATAAAAAGACTGAGAAGTATTGAGGGCTATTTCCTACTGCACCTGATAAAGTCATTCTGCCAGTCATTTTTGTCTCTCTCCCAACGTATTCAATTTAGTTACCAAATCTTATCTTTTCTCCCTCTACAATTTCTTGAATCCATTCCTTTCTTTCTATACACTTGGCTACCACTCTAGCTCAAGCCTTCACCATATCTTGCCTGGACTATTGCAATAGGTTCTTTAACTGGTTTTCTTGCTTGAGTGCCTCCCCTCTCCAGGCCACCCTCCATCTACACAGCTTAGAGTAAACACATGACAGAAAGTTAAAGGACCTTCTTCTGTGAAAACAGAGACTACTTTCCAAGTGAGCTGAAGGTGATCAGACTTCCATGCCAGAGATCACACCATCCACCAACCATTCAAGAAACCGCCTCTTTGTGGGGGCTGCTAGTAAACCCTCCAATTTTTGCCAGCTCATTCCAATTATTGCCAAATTGAGATAAAATGGTCTGGTACACTCATCTTAGCCTATTGCTGTACATCATGAAACTATTGTCAGAAAGGCAATAAATACCTTCCTGCCTTTCAGTTCTTCTAATCTGTGCCTTCTTCTTAATGACAGCCACCTGGGACAGCAATGCCAGCAGAGACAAGGAATGCAAGAGGCAGGGATGGGAGAGGTGGGGAGGAGGGTCAGGGGATAGCCTCGCTAGATCAATACACCATTCTATTCAGGCCATACTCTCAGAATGGTCTGGGATATGCCCAGGCAATGGTTTTGAATAATTAGAGGAGTTTCCTGTTAACAGAAAAGGAGTCCTAATTTCACTGACACAGTTGGTTCAGAGATTTCACCAAGACAGCTTAACTCAGGCTCCAATTAGGTAAACACAATGCTTCCTCCCTTCTCACTATTGAATAATGAACCAATAAAGATCCATGAGTCAAAAGGCTCTCAGGTACCTGTCCTGGTATTCTCAATGAAGCCATATGTAGGCAAAGTGCTTATTTTTACTTCTGCATCTCTCTGGAGGTTTCCAGGATCCACAGCCAGGAAATGGTGAAATGTGAGCGGTGCTCTCCCTCCTTCATCAACCTACAGAAGAGAAAAAGGACACCTTGGATGGTCTTGTGTACTGGAGGAAATAAAAAATACTGTATTGAAAAGTGCTGTCTGGGGTGACCTTGCAGCAGAAATGGAATTAGACCCACTGCAGGCTAGAGGAGACACATCTGTGCTCCTGCAAATTGTGAATGCATCAGTTTTTTCAATGCTATGGTTTAAACAGATGACAGCGGCTCTCTTCAAACCCAGGCCACAGTACAAAATGAACTTAATTCTAAAGCCATCAGGGGCCCCTCCAGTTCTCATATCTACCTTTCTGCAATTGGTCTTCAGAAAAAATTGCTTCCCTTCAGTAAAGGGACTGTCTGGCCTTGCCTCCTTCAGACAAGGAGAAAAGGGCTTGTTCTCTTTCTTTATTGCAATTCTGTGCTTTTTAAAATGTCAGACTTAAAGGAAAGATTGACCATATCAGACATCAAGTCCAAGGAGGGAAGGGGAATAAACACAAGCTGCTCCTCAAATTAAGCTTTGTACCTCCAAGTTATATGAATTCAGCAAAGTACCTGGCACATAGTAGGTACTATGTAAATGCTGATTTTCTTCTTCTTTCCATAGTCAAAACCAGGTGTGTTTTTTTTTCATGTGTTATTAATCAATTTCTTCCTCGCCTACTTTGTGCTAAGTACTGGCAATACAAAAAAGAAGCAAAGTACAGACCTTGTCCTTAAGGAGCTTATAAGTTAAGGACTCCTGGTCTCCTGGCTGAATAGTTCGAACCCTTAGGGCACTTTCCAGTTTCTCTAGAAAGAAAGGAGGTCTAGGAGGTTTAGGAGAGAACTGGGAGCTTGCCGAACATTTTGAGTATAACTGGATATGCTTTCTGAGTTTTCAGATGACGGATGAGACATATGAATCGCTCTAGTTTCTTCCACCATAGTTCTTGAAGAAGGCAGTGTCCATCTTGTTTCAAAAGAGAGTAACAGATCGACCTCCCCTTCCTGACATAGATGTCTTACAGAAAACAGTCGTTTCTACTGCTAAAACAGTGCCCAAACCAGCTGTCATTGTGGGATTGCTCAGGGAAGCAGAGGGAACAGGGCTCATTCAGGCAGAAAATCATTCATTCACAGATTGTCTATTCTGAGGGCTACTGATAGCACTGTCCATTGTTCTGAAAATTACTTACCGTGATAAGGTCAGCAAAAGTGAAAACAGGAGGCAGATTCTGGACAGGTGTGATAATGATGGTAAATTTCTGATTGTTTAGTTTGTTGTTGTCAGCATCAGAGACAGAGAAATGGAAAATATCAGCAACTGGATGACTGTCGGTCTCAAATAAACTCGAGTACCTATGTAGGTCAAAATAAGAAGAAAATTAGTAAGTTACAAGTAAAGACAGGCAAAAGATTTACACTCAGTTAAAAAATGTCCTCAGTCACAGAGCATCCTTTGAAGGAGTAAGCAACCTGTTATTTAACTGTTGACATAGGGCAGGCCAGCCAACTTAGCCAATGGAGCAGGGCACCTTAAGGGAGAGACAGAAGGCAACATGTGCCAGGCAAATTAGAAGCCGAACACCTTGATTTCCCCTCAGACAGTGACAGGTTCAGCTCAGGACCCTGTAACTAAGAGCCTTGGAAGTAGCAATGTTTCCATTCCAGTGCCCTCAACATCCTCCTGGGAAGCAACCTCTATAGAGATGAAACCTTGTAACTGCTCCTTTCGGTGCCAAAGCCATTGCTAAAGACCTAGAAAGGAAAATCCCTGCCACTAAAATCCTTGGCACTATCAAAAAAAAAACAAAACTAAAAATGGCAGCAGTTAGGTTGCTTGGTGGATAGAGAGCTGGAGTTGGTAGGACCTAGGTTCAAATCTGGCCTTAGACATTTCCTAGCTAGGTGACCCTGTGCAAGTCATTCAACACCCTTATCTCTCTTTTGCTTTGGAACCAATAAACAGTATTGATTCTGAGGTAGAAGGTAAGGGTTTTAAAAACAACTCAACATCAGAAATTGATATCATGAACATCAATTGATGTCATCAGGAGGAAATGTATTAAAGAAGAAGCATTAACATCTGATGTCCTCTAGGACCATAGGACCTTTTCATTTGACTTACAACTGAAACCTTCCCTGCAGGTTGTCTGCCTCTTAGAGTATCAACTGCTTGACAGCAGAAACAGTCATGCTTTTTCTATTTGTATTTTCTATTTATATACCAGGAGGTATAGCAAGTGCTTAGTAAATGCTTTATATATTCATTGTTCTACATTTTGAATTTATGATCTTTTTACATCATTTTTTGAAGGACTGAACCTGTGACTCCATTGGGAAAGAATTTGCAAAAAGAAAACTCCCTCTGTTGTTGTAGATTGGCACCATCTCTGCAACTTGACGTCTTAGAGTTACTGGGGATACAGAAACTAAGTGATGTGCCCAGGGTATATGTCAATCAGGTCTTAATCCCGACTTTATGACTCAATTTTTTAGTCACCACATACACTATTTCATCTTCATTTTCATGTTGAACTCCCTATAAGGGGTACTAATTTTTCTGTATCCTGTATACCCTAGTAGCATGGAAATTAATTGGCTGATGAATTCATCCCTGAACTCATTGATGAATGAATATGTGACTGAGGGAGTGAATGAATGAATGAATGAATGAATGAATGAATGACAGCAGGAGAACTAGCTCTGGACTTCAGGGATCTGGATTAGAATTATAGTTTTATTACTTCATATTTGTGTGATCTTGAACCTTCACTTGCCCTCTCTGGCTTTCTGTTTCATCTGTAAAATAAAAGGGTTCAAACCAGATGACCTAAGTCAGATTTCTTCTTCCACTTCACTGAAACTATTCCCTAAAGGGTGATTGTGACCAAAGACACTCAAACTGAAGTAGGAATAACTGTATGAGACTTTTCACTTTCGGGGCAGCCTCAGTTTCTGAATATTTGTTACAGAATGTAGATGGAGGAAGAAGATAGCATCTTTAGGAGTCTTAGTGGTAGAGGGAAATTACCATTAGCAGCAAAAATATTAAAGTTCACAAAACTGGTTACCTGATTTTCTGGTTGTTGATGTCTTCCATTGTGAAGTTAGAAATCACTGAGAGCTCTTCTACCACTATCCCCGATGTTCTTGTGAGAGTCCCATACATGGGTAAAGAAAGTAAATGAATCCATATCTTGGAGTCAGGGGAAGAATTATCCTAATCAATTAGGGGGAAAAAGATTACAAGTGAATCCATAGTTCTTGAGCAATATCCCTCCTTTATTCCATGAAAGGTTATCCTTTGTTTTGGTACAAATTGAAATAATTGTCAGCTGTGTTATATATTCTGAAGTAATCCTTCCCAGAATGACTCACTGAAAATACTCTAAGAGCTCCATGCTCACTTGGCCAAAGTAACTGATGTGAGGTGGAATTTGGATAAGAGAGGTAAAGCAGAAGGTCCTGACATTTCCAAAGAACTCAAGTCTCCTCCTTCCATACTATCCATACTATGGCATCCTGAATCCCTGAGGTCAGGATGGTCTAATACTTTTGATTAATGGTCCTAAAGCTATTTGAATGGTAGAAAGTCCCCTGGTATTGTGGATTTTAAAATTAATATTCAATATCTCCAAAGTATAATTTTATAGAGATTTATTAATATTTAACTAGAGAGCTAGAGAACACAGAGAGTGTTCCCCACTCAATTCACGTGGAAGAGGGAGCTAGGCAGAGCAAACCCAAATTATATAGACTACATAAAGACGTACATATACAAAAGGCAAAAGGAATTGTGGGTAATACAGAAAGGAATCCTGGGCAATGCAGTTCCAGGGGTTCAAGATTTTCCAACTGTACAGAAGGCATTTAGGTCCTGGACAACAAGAGGTGGAATGTTAGGAGCAACAATGACTACTAATCTGGATCCACAGCAGTAAGAATGAAAGGTCTCTGTCGCAGGCAAATTTTTAATTAAAAAGCCATTGGCCATCAAGAGTAAATTGTCCCAAGGAACCAAAACTTTGATATAGCCTCCTAGAACCAAATGCCTTCTATCCGAAAATACTTGACACTCCTCATACTTGAGAAATATACCACTATCCTATGAGTTAAATACTGTTCTATCCAGGCATAGCACTCTGGCACATAAAGAGATGAAAGGAGCTGTGTCTGATTCAGGCAGTGCTGCATCTTTACTAAATATCCTTTTGATGCTGTCTTTTAGTAAACACTTTTTATTTCATGTTATGTACTCCTTTGCAGTGCTGAAGCATTTAGAATATTGCATATAATGCCAGATTCTTTTGTGTTGGTCAAATTTCTTGGGGTTTTTTTCCCCTATATTTTCAAATCTTTGTTATGTCTGGGAAAGACATAAAGGAAATTTAGGTATTGTAAAAAACAAAGATATCATTAAAACTCTATTATAAAAAAGATATATAGTCTAAGAATGTCTTATTTGTTCCAATCCCAAACCTGAATCATCAGACTCACGTATCAGGTCTTGTCAAGAATGCCACTATAGGGGCAGCTGGGTAGCTCAGTGGAGTGAGAGTCAGGCCTAGAGACAGGAGGTCCTAGGTTCAAACCCGGCCTCAGCCACTTCCCAGCTGTGTGACCCTGGGCAAGTCACTTGACCCCCATTGCCCACCCTTACCACTCTTCCACCTATGAGCCAGTGCACAGAAGTTAAGGGCTTAAATAAATAAATAAATAAATCCCAATTTAAAAAAAAAAAAAAAAGAATGCTACTATAATCTACCCATTCACTGGGTTCTTTTAAGCCCTTTGTTTTAGACCTGAGTCTTTCCTTAGGTAAATCCTTTGTATATTATTTTATTAATAAATGTTGTAGATTATTGTATGTAATAGATTATTTTGTTATTTTAATAATAAATATGAATTACTTATGTGTATGTTGTTTCCTTCAATAGATGTAAGTTTCTCGAGGTCAGATGCCATTCCATTTTTGTTCCCTTATTGTCAGTGCCTAACACAGAGTCCTGGAAAGGTTTTAAAAAAAAATTCTTACTTTCTGTCTTATAATCAATTCTATGTACTAGTTCCAAGGCATAAGAAGGTTAAGGACTAGGCAGTTGGGGTTAAGTGATCTACCCAAGGTCATATGACTAGAAAGGGTTTGAAGCCAGATTTGAACCCAGGACCTTTAGTCCTGGCTATCCCCGAGCCACCTCACTGCCTCTTAATATGCTTTAAAAAACAAACAATCCTTACTTCCATCTTAGAATTAATATTGAATATTAGTTCCAAGGCAGAAGAGTGGTAAGGGCTAAGTGACAGGGGGTAAGTGACTTACCCGGGTCAACCAGCTAGGAAGTGTCTGAGGCCATATTTGAACCCAGAACCTCCTGTCTCTAGGCCTAGCCATTAATACACTGAGCCATCTAGCTGCCCACCCTGCCCCACACCATAATAAGCATTAAATTTTTTTTATTTTAAAATTTTTATTTTAAACCCTTACCTTTCATAAGGTAATAAATACCATGTATTGGTTCCAAGGCAGAAGAAAAGTAAGAGTTAGGCAATGGGGGTTAAGTGACTTGGCCAAGGTCATGCATCTAGAAAATGTTTGAGGCCAGATTTGAACCCGGGACCTCCTGTCTCTAGGCCTGGCTCTCAATCTACTGAGCCACCCAGCTGTCCCCTATAAAAGGCTTTTAATGAGTGCCTGATGAGTCTTATTGAATCGAGCATCATAGCAAAGATTCATTTTTTGGGTAGGGACTAGACTATCCAATCTCAATTTACTTTATATTTGATAATATGTTGTAATATTTTGATTTATACCTGTAAGATCCTAAGGTTAAGGATTTAGAAATCTATTACTGAGATTTAATTTTTTTCCACATTCTTCTCATTAACTGTAAAACCTCTCATATTTAATAAAATGAGGAAGGGCAAAACTCAAACAAGCTTCAGGTTCATTCTAATTAGAAAGCCTCAGGAAAGCTGAAATCAAGTTGAAGGTGATAGCAATGAAATTCTCCATGCTCTCAAATAATTGATGTTTCCAGTTATGCCAATGAGTGTAAAATATACACATACAAAAGACTACTTGTTATGATATTTCTCAATTAGAGAATAAGAATGAGTAGTGAATGAAGAAGGAATAATTTCATGGAAAGTCATGGTGAAACCACAAAGCTTTTGGAACAGTCATGAAAAATTAGTTTTAGCAAATTATTTCCAATTCCAAATTTTGCTTTCCCAGTACATCTTTCTAATGCATCCTTCTGACCATGTTACTCTCCTAAAAAACCTTCAGTGATTCCCATTCCCCAAAGTCTGACGAATAAATTCATGATCGTGGCATTCAAGGCTCCACCACAATCAGGTTCTAACTTCTATTTCCAGACTTATATTATCCCTTGGTTCATGAAAACTTCATAGGGAAGCAGGTTAGGTGGATCAACAGATGGAGAGCCAGGCCTAGAGACAAGAGGTCCTGGACTCAAATCTGGACTCAGATACTTCCTAGCTGGATAACCCTGAGCAAGTCACCTAACTCCCACTGTCTAGTTCTTAACACTGTTCTGCCTTGGAACCAATACATAGTATTAGTTCTAAGATGGAAGATAAGAATTAAAAAAAAGAAAAAGAAAACCTTTATGGATCTCACTTCCTCTCTCCAGTTATTTTCCCTCTTGGATATTTCTTTTAATTGTACTTCACCTGAATCTCTCTTCTGCCCTTACTCACACCTTCCCTGCTTTCATGGTCCCTTGTGTCCAGATATTTTCCATTTTATTAGATTTCAAGCTCCTTGAGAACAATCTGTGGCAGATAGATTTCTGTATCCCAAACACAGCAGTTGTTAATTGTTCGTCAAACGTAACTGAACCAATGCCTTTCAGCCTTATACCATTATTCTCCACAAGAGCTGGGTTTTGGCCAAACTATACTCCTTAAGCCTGTTGGGCACTTCTCCATCCTCATAACTTTGCTCCTTTTCCCTGTGCCTACTGTCCCTACCAAGTGAATCTGATCCTTCAAGGTCCAGGTCAATCAGAGGCTACCTTCTTGTGGGCATCCTTTCTTGATTTTCTAGCCAGATCGTCCTTCACTGAGTCATGATGAGTGTTTAGTTTCTGTCTCTATCATATGATATCTTCGTATGTAAAAATATTTATATGTCCTTGCCTTAGGGTCTCAACATTCAGGCCCAGAAGTTGCATGTTTTAAGACATGCTGCCAGCCCAATGCAAAGCAGCTAGGTGGTGCAGTGGATAAGGTGCTGACTGATCTTCATGAGTTCAAATCTAGCCTTCAACACTTATGGTCTCGGTTTATGACCTTAAACTTGTCCAGATTTCCTAATCTGTAAAATGAATTAGAGTGGGAAATGGCAGACCTCCAATATGTGGATTTTAAAAGTAATATTCAATAACTAGATATTATATCTTTATAAATATTATACTTTGGAGATATTGAATATTAATTTTAAAATCCACAAGTATCTTTGTTCAGAAAATCCCAAATGGAGTTATGATGAGCCAGACACAACTGAACAACAAAAACAGTAACTAATGTCAAAGCCAAAGATGGAAGATCTTGAAGACCATGTAGCCCAAACCATTTATTTTAGAGATGAGGAAACTGAGGCTTAGAGAAATTATGTAAGTTGTTCAATATCAAATAGATAAGTGGCAGATTCAAATTCAGGTAGCACAATTCCAAATTAAGTGGGAAAGTACAATATTCTTTCTCCCGTTATTCTGCTATCTCCAAGGCTGGATCAGGTCTTTTCCACTACAGCTAAGCCCCTATACGTACCCCTAAACTCACTGAAGAAAGGGACCAATTCATCTCTAACTCCTCTTTAGGATATCCTCTGTATCTCTGTATCGGCACCTTTTAGGGACATGTTTGTGTTGAAATGAATTGAATCTCTTGCTGCCTTCTGTCTTCTTCCCTCCATGTCTCTAATATGCCTCCCAGTCTCTAATACCATACCAATATATTGTCAATTGTGCCCATTCCCAATATTCTCAGTTTCACTTAAGATCCTGGTTACAGAGTGGCTTTCCCTGTCTTGCTGGATACTCCATGCGGGCCCACCACCTTCTGGAAAGACAAGACTCCTGGGCAGCTGTCGAGTAAGTCATTATACAACTTTAAAGAAGTCTTTAACGTTCACGCTTTGCCTCAACCAGTCTGAAATACATCTTTTGAATTTTCTCTACTCTGCTGGGCAAATTGCCATTCAATCAATTTGTCAAATGTGGTGTTAAGTGGTCAATAGGCCTGCATTTTGATATGTAGGGTAGGATGGGCAATTAAGGGGCAGGAATTGCTCTTGGAAAGACGCTTGTGGACTGTCCAACAGTGATTTTTTGAGCCTTGATGGTCTATTGATTAAATTTGTATTCATATATCATTATGGATTCATGAGTTTCAGAAGATTCAATAGGCCAGAATTTATGGCCAAAATCATCTGTCAACTAGAAAAAAAAAGAAAAAAGAAAATGAAAGCTACTTTTGAGGTACTTTTGTGTGAGGCTCATGAATAGTGTCAGAGGGGAGTGATAAAAAGACAATTGAGAGATAAAATCTACACAGAAGAAATTGCTCCCAAACCAACCCTTTATTTCCCTTCTTTCTTTTCAGATCTAGATATTAGAGTGAAAGTATAAATGTTATTTAAAACATATGGAGGGGGCAGCTGGGTGGCTCCGTGGATTGAGAGCCAGGCCTAGAAATGGGAGGTCCTGGTTCAAATCTGGCCTCAGACACTTCCTAGCTGTGTGACCCTGGGCAAGTATAAATTAAGTTTTTGCAAGATTTGCAAGAAACTATGTGTGGGGGGCAGGACTGCCAGTTGGGAACTTGATCATTGAGGGAAACAGTAGAAATGATGTTACTGGCTCAGAGGAATGAAACAGAAAGCCCCAGATGTTAGAAGAGTTTTAAGGCTCTCCTTGGCATCACCAGGAAGTCTGTTGGTATAACCAGACTTCCTTTAGAATTCCCTCAACCAATCATAGTATGGTTCCTCAGGAAAACTAGTTTCCTGGTAATCAACCGCCGATCAACTGATGATAGATGAATCATTGTTATCAAATTATTGATGAAGATCAAAAACACATCTGACTGCGAATATTAAGAATGGTCATCAGTCACCGCTTCTGAGGAGGAAGCTGGACACCTCTCTGTCCCTTCTGGCTCCCCTGAAACTCTCTTGAGGCTGTCTTCTTTCATTATTGTTGTCAGGGCAACCAACAAAAGATCAGCAGATGGTTTAAGTTTTGTAACGAGGGTTTTACTTAAGTTACTTAAATAATCAGGGAAGCTGAGGGAAGGGAAGAGGGTTTTAGGAATCACTAAATAAAATCTAATCCTATCTCAAAGTTTTAAGTTCAACAGTTTCAGAATGTTGGGGCTGGGCTGAGCCAGGCCTCACTAGCCTGCTGTAAGGGACACTGCTTGCCTATAGATGGATTAGGTTGCAGCCTGATTGAAGAGAATTAGGTGGATAAATCTTCTGTATATAATTTACAGATAGTATAGTGAATGAATGGTGTCAAATGACCCTAAAACTAAACAGTAATCCTGTAATCTCAAGGTATGCTGGTTGATCCCTAAGATACTTAATAAATTGAAGAGAGAAAGAACTGGCCTAACCACCCAGAATCCTGGCTCCAGCCTGAGCCCCTGAGCTTGGTTTTTCTCTCTCTCTTACATAGGGCACAGCCCAACTGATGATAGGTCTTATGCCCTGGCATGGCGTCAGGAATCTCCTAAGATTCCAAGTTTCTAACTGGCAGCCCTGCCCCCTCCAGACATGGCTTCTTGCAAATCTTGCAAAAACTTAACTTACACAAGTCACTTGACCCCCATTGCCTAGCCCTTACTGCCTTTCTGCCGTCGAAGCAATACAGAGTATTGTAAAACATGTAAATATGGGAAAATATTCAAAATAAAAATAAAAAACAAAAAACAAAATAAATATTTTTAAAATGAAATAAAACATATGCATGATTTTTTAAATTGTCAGATCATTATCGATTGTGGTTTCAAATTTAGGAAGAACTCTATCTGTTCTCAAAGAGCTAATCACATTCAGGCAATCAATCATACATCATCACTTCCTTTAAGGTTAAAATAAATTAAAAGGTTAATAAATATACATACATACACATATAGATACATACATGCATGTTTATATATGTATTCACACATGTATACATACTCGTATATACTGATTATATATAGACGTTTCTATGCATACATATATATGTCTGTATAATAATTTATTATGTATCTATATATATGTGTGTGTATATATATATTTGTAAAAGCTACAAAATTAAAAAGATGGCTCTCCTTCCCTCACTATCATTAATCAATCACATCAGTGACAGAGGGAAAAATCAAATGTAGGAGTCTTGAACCAGGCTCAGTCCTCCAATCCATTTTGTTTCCCTTGTCAGAAAAAAATAATCTACTCTAGCCTTAGACACTCTAATATCATAGTGAGAGAGACAGATAGACAGACAAAGAGACAGAGACATAGAGAGATAGAGACAGAGAGACAAAGAGACAGATATGGACACAGAGACATAGAGAGAGAGTTGCGTGTTTGTGTGTAGGGGCAAGTAAAACATATTCTAGAAAGAATATAGTGATATTATATTATATTTTTATTATATTATTACATTATCAGTAATTTTGTTTCCTGGTTCTAGATGTGCAAAGAAAAGGGAAAACAAATCTAAAAAAAAAAATAAAGGTTTTCCTTTTTGTTCCTAATTGGTTGATGATGATAATTTGAGGAACATCTATACCCTAGACATGGCCATAACATTCCTATTTTTAAAAGCTAATTAGGCCAAAAGAGAAAGAATTCTTCCTTAGCATGTGGAGTTGGTTTCACTTGTGCAATGTCTCTTAATCTGAGGACTGGATAGACCTTGGGTAACTCCACCTATGGAAGCAACTGAGGGAAGTTCCTGAAGGGTAGCCTAATATTAATAATTCTGTTCTTGGTTCTGCTTTTACCACTCTCAAATTCCAGGGACTTTGGCTTCGATTTAAAACACACACACACACATACATACACACACACACACACACACACACACACACACACACACACACACACAAACAATATTTTATTTTCCCAATTACAGAAGTAGCAAGGGAAGTTACTTTAGATTGCCCACTATGCTAGAGACCCCCATTATTCCTCCCAAGACTGCAGTGTGTACGCCCTGACAAATAGATAGAAACAGGGCCAGAGTGAAGTTTTTGTCTATGGCCTGGTATTTGTGAGGCACTTCAATGTCCTGTCAGAGGCACAACAGTTTCTGCCCTTTTAAAAACAGGCAGTCTTCTGAGGCTAAAACTTTTTTTGGATAGAAAAGAACCTTAGAAAAAGCTAGAAAAGGACTCAGGACTAAGAAGGCCCTCATGACCTGCTCCCTTCCTATCTTTTCAGTATTCTTACTCTTCTCTCTCTTCCATGTACTCTACAATCCAGTGACCCTGGATTCCTTGTTGTTCCTCGATTAAGACTCCATCTCCTGACTTCATGACAATTCTCTGGCTGCCCCCAAGCCTGGTGTGCTCTCCATCCTTATTTCCACCTACCAGCTTCCCTGCCTTCCTTCATCTCAGTTCAAATCTCACTTTCTATAAGAAGACTCACCATTTTTAGTGCCTCCCTCTGAAATCACCTTCCACATATTTGGTATAATCTGGTAAGTAAATACTTGTTTGCCTGCCATGTCCCCCACAAGAATGTGAGCTCCTTGAAAGTAGGGGCTATTTTTTACCTTTTTACTGCATCCCTAGTATTTAGCTCAGTGCTTGGCATATGCTCACTGACTGACTGACTGAGGGAAATACTACAAAACGGAAAGTTCCTACCTACCAAAGGGGGATGAAGTGATGATACATATTCTGTTGGTTAAGGCCAGTCTGACAGATCAGTGATGAACAGTGTTACTGTAGGAACTTACCACATAAGCCAAGTGTGATCTGGTGAGAGTGATGGAACTTTTGCTGGGAAGAGTGGCAGTCAGCAAGGAACCCGAGGCCAGCCGGGGACCGCTGCGGTCAGCCCACGACACCTCCACATTCACCAGTGTGGTTGCTGTGGCAATGCCATCCGTGACAGAGATCTCCATGCTGTCTTCTGTGGCTGATGAGCCATCATGAACATACTTGAGTGCATTCTGGGTGATGTCTTTATAGGTGAAAGGGTCTCCTTTTGAGAAGAAGACAAATGATAATGGCCCATATGCTCCTCTTTTATACAGCTCACCTTTAGACCTAAGATTCCAAAGCATGAAACAAGTCTAGAACTGGCTCTCTCCTTTTTAAAAAGATGAGAGACACCATGATACTTGGAAGCAGCCATCTTTTAAGCAAAGAAGCCAATTTATTTAGGGGCCAAACGTATAAAAACAAAAGACCTAAAACTTGAGAAAAATGACAGGGCACCATCAAAGTCACTGCAAAGGGTCTTGGACCTCTTTCTGGGCAACCAGAATAGTGGAAGAAGGACTTTGGATTGCTCATTATGCTAGAGAACCAGGCTATAAGCACAATACATTCCTCTCTGGGAGCATGAATTTGAGTACTCATTTTCTATGCGATAGGGTGGGGAAAGCTCAGTATATAAAGATCTAGGTTCAAATCCTACCTGTGTGTGACTTTGGGCACATGACTTAAGTTCCATAGGCCTCATTTCCTCATTGATTACAAGAAAGAGGTAAGATTAAATGGCCAACAAGGTCCCTCCCAACTTCAGACCTTCCTATGCCAGCTATGATGTTGTAGGCTACAGGGAACTCATTTAGTTTTACCCCTGAGGATAGCTGTGGAGAGGAGGGTCAGAGTTCGAGTAGCCCCTTGGATTCTGTTCCACCTTCTGAGCACATAGTTCCAAGGGACTGAAATTCTCTCAGGTTCTCTAAAGTCTTCTGGGATCGGAGGCTCTCCACAGAAAACATTTTCTGCACAGTACAGGGACAGTCACAGGAAGATACTAGATGCTACCTCAGACTCATCATTCTATTTCTGTTTCTATTTCTTTTTTTTTAAGCTCATGTATTTAATTAATGAATTTAGAATTCTATTTCTAAAAAGAAGACAATTTCATATGAGTTGGGGAAATGTTTTAATAAGTTATTTTGTGGCTGAAGAGGAAAGTAACACAAATCCAGGCCACCTAACCGGGATGAGATTGATCTTCAAATAGCCCCTATTTTCCAAATACCTCCAAATAATTATAAGTCAAAATCTTATCATCAATTACTACTCCACGTCTGGAAAGTATACAAGACTGAATTTAAGTTTACCGTCAGTGTTCACCCAGCAAGCCAAGGGGAGAAGAAACCTCCCTCCTACCTGTATTCATGTGCCCTTGGAAGTCAGCTGTTTTCTTGACAAGTGCACCATGCAAGGGAGACTTCACTAGCTCAAAAGAAAGGTCTTCAGGAGCAGTGTTGGTGTCGCTCATTGCCAAATGAATCCCTGTAGAAGGTGAGATGATGACAACATGATGTTTCTACTGTCTTAACATGTAAAAGTGCCAGACAAAGAACCTAGAGCCAAAATTCCCATGTTAGACAGGAGATTGTGAATTATTGGAACTGTGTCAGATTAAATTCCTATGCCCCTCCACCAAAAAAAAAAGCATCACAAACTTGAAGTCTTGAAGACCTAGTCTCAAATTCTGTCTCAGATGCTCAGCAGTGGTGTGACCCCAGATAACCACAATAAAGTTTTTAATCTCTTTTGGCCTCAATTCTTCATCTGAAAAAAGGAAGGGGTAGGGTTGACTTGATGGTTTCTAGTCAATTTAGCCAAGAAGCAAAATTCTAAAAATTCAATTATAAGACAGTTATATGGAATTCAGAATAAATCTCCTATAGAAATAATGTGTATTGAATATGTTCCCAGGTTTGTCTTGAAAACCCATTGAGCCCACAATGTAACTGAACACTCAATTTGGGTGCAGGATCCTAGAAGCAGCAGAAATCACAAAATACAGAGGGGCAGAAGGAAGGAATGGACAATAAGAAGGAAGAAAAAGAGAGAAGGAGGCAAGAAGGAAGGGGAAACTCCTAGAGAGAAACAAGGGGATGAGGAAAGGGATGAGAAGAAGTTAGGGGAACTACTATAGGGAGGGGAGTTCTCTAAGACTCAAACCATGAAAAAACTAGTATCTATTAGCACTTTATGAATATTTGCCTATTTTATCCTCAGGACACCCCTGGATGTTACTATAAACTCCATTATATAGATGAGGAAGTAAAGGCAGATGGCGATGAAAGGACTGGTCCAAGTTCGCAAACCTAGCTGCCTAAACTTAGGTATACATTACATCAATCCAGCATTCCATGCTTCAAAATTACACCTCCATCTCAAAGGGCAATTAGGTAATCTACATCAATGAAAAAAAATCTTTTGGCATTAATTCATTAATTAGTCCTTTAGTGAAGTGCTATAAGTTAATCCCTTAGCTTTCAAGAGGTGGATCCATTTTTAAAAGATACATCTCATCCCAAATAAATCTCTAAGTTGCCTCCTCTATTTTTTATTCCTTCTCATTGTCTATCCCTCTGTATTTTGTGATTTCTGCTGCTTCTAGGACCCTGCACCCAAACTTATAGTGCTGCTATCATAGTTCAGCTACAGAAATTCATAGACTGTTAATAAAGTGAAATTTAAGAATTCTAAGTTCTGGGCAAAATGGGGGAAGATACTTTGAGGTGGGAAACCACCATGTAGGAATTGCATGGGATCTTCCTTCAGAATCATCTCCTCTTTGCATTTCACTTTATTCAGTTTTTCCTTCTTTATCTCTCGAGTCCATAGATTCTCTATTACCTTTACATTTTTCCCCCAACTTAATTTCCTCAGCAATGTGGCAAGGTCTCTGTGACTGGGCAGTGTGCTACTGGGACAGGCATGCTAGCAGATGATAATAGCCATAAGCTATTTAAAGTCAAGGGTTTATATATTGGGGGCTGCTGCTGCTGCTACATATTTCAAAAGAAGGCTGAGGAGACACGTTTCTCAAGTCATTATAAGCTCATTGCCTTATTACTAAAATGCATTCTCACAAAAGAAAATAAATTAATAAAGACAAGGCATAATCAAATATGAACAGAAGTAGAAATGATGATGGCTCTGGTCTCCTCGACACTCTGTTTCCTCTATTTATAATTTGCTTTTTGACTTTGCAAAAGAGAAAACAAGAATGTTTCATAGTGACACGTTCTCCTCTGCTCTCTATGACTTTAGAGATGGTAATAAATCAAATAACTAGAGACTTGGAAATACATTCTATGTTGCCTCGCATCAGTGAGAGCTACCCTGTGAAGGGTTTATTTCCCTCCCATTTATATGTATATGGGAAAGCGGAGGGTCAAAGGTGAGAATAAAGCAGTGCTGAGGTTTCCTGAAAGGAGAGTCCTCGCCTTTTGGTGCCAGTCAGGACGGGCTCAACATTTCCAGAGGTATTGGCATCTTAACACAGCTTCACTTCAACAACCCCTTCTCTCCACAACCCAGCTGATCTCTCTTACCAACATTAGCTTGGCCTCCTCGGCTGACCTCAAGAAATGGAACTGTGATCTGGAACTGGGGGGGTTGCTGATGAAGGGGAAGTAAGTGGATGGTAAACATCATTTCTTCTGTTGTGTGCTCTCCATCTGAAACTGGAAGGAAGGAAAAGGTGATGTAAATAAATAAATCAAGTGTGCTGTGATGGCACACAGGTTGTTTCTATACATAGGCAGCCCATATATTTTTAATATTGCTGCTGCACTTTGAAAAGATCCTAACAAATCAGGAAAGAAGGCAAGCAAATAATGCCAGACTCTGACTCAGACTAGCAACAGCTTTTGAAACTGTGTAAGAAAGGGCTGAAAAAAAAAATCACGTTGTCAGGATAAGACCATCCTGGTAGTTCTATCACAAAGTGGTTCTGATAAATATGTATGAAAAAAATATTAACATAAAGTATTCTCTCTCTGAGGAGGTGAGAAAAACCCACTATTTATTCATGGAATGCTTTTGATTTCGTTCATTCTTCTGGATCTCTAGAGATGAGTTTTCATTCAAGCCTTCTTTTTAAATGATGCAGATGCTTTCATAATGGAGGGAAGCTTTGTTCCAACCAAAAAAAGCCCTCTACATTTATAATGAAGGTGGGGTATGCATGCACAGGAATGATTATGAGGAGTTCATTTTGAAGACAAAAAGTGGGGATAAAGTGTTTTTCATTTATTTATCATGCTCTACCAACTATATAAAAAATGCATACTATCTAATCTCCCTGGGTTCCTTGAAAAGCATCTCCTGGAAGAAAAAAACGAATTATTGCTAGAATCTTTTTTTCTCCTCACTCTTCAAAAAGCATACTTTTCTTTAAGGAAGGAAGTGAACAAGCATTTATTAAGCACCTGCTACGTGTCAAGAACTACACTTTATAAATATTAGTTTTTATTGGATCCTCACAACAACCCTGAGACATAAATGCCATTATTACTCTCGTGTTATCGATGAGGAAACTGGAGCTGGCAGAGGTCATATGACTTATCCAGAGCCACAAAGCTACTAAGTGTTTGAGGCTGGATTTGAACTGTGGTCTTCCTGACTCTAGGCCCAACATTCTATCCATTGCACCAACTGGCTGTGCATTTTTCTACACAATAGAAAATTGTCCACAAAAATGAATACTTGCATATACAAAGAAGGCAAGAAAAAGAGGATTGCATATAAGCAGTATGTAACACATACAGCTTGGTCTAAATATAGTGTGTATATACATATATATATATATATATATATATGAAAATTCAACATAGTAGTGCCAAGTTGCCCTTCCCATATATCTTTCTGAGGTAGATTTTGTGCATCCTGAAGTAATTTACCTTTTGAGGAATATTTATAATTACTTATTGCAGAAGGCACATTTTCAATGATTCTAAGCTGCTCCCTGGGACAAAAATACTTTTTTTTTAAGACCATTATTCTCCTGGTAATTCTCTTTAGCTGAAAAGTATATGATAGAGCAATATCCAAAGAATCAAAATGTGGGATGTCTCAACAAATAACAGTGAGCCATACCTATATCAGTATCATTATATACCATTAGCACTATAATGGGGGTGAGATAAATACTGGTATCCAGTTATATCATGGGGGTAGGGCTGAGCAGAAAATCAGAAAGGGAGGCTGAAAGATCATTTAGTCAGTTAAGGGAGATAAAGGATGAATGGTCTAAGTTCTACAAAGGCACCCATATACTGGTAAAAGACCTTGAATAAGGACTCCAATACATTGGGCAAAACTCCTTTGGCAGATGTATGGAAGGACAGATACAAGCATAATACAAGGCCTAGAAGGGTTCCATTGTTATATTGAAATAGGACCATTAACTCTTTTATAACTGTCAAGAAAACTACAGTGAAGCATTCAAAATATTACATGCTTACATGGAAATATCTATTGCATGGAAACACTGGTATAACCTATATCAAACTATTTACTGTCTCCAGGTGGCAGGGATGTGGGGTGAGGAGAACATCTGAACCCTAAAATGTCAGGAAAGAATTGTTAAAAATTGTTCCTCCATGTAACTGAAAAAAGAAAGAAAGAAAATAAATGTCATATGCTTATAAATAAATATATTAGTCATGAGAAATATGTAAATGGATTTTTGTCCACAGAAAACTGCTTTTTTTCCTATGCAACACACTTAAATTGGTTTGATTTTAAATTAATACTATATTTCTGAGAGATGTAAGAGCTTAAACTCCTCTGTTTGGCATGTAAAGCCCTTCACAGCCTGACCCCAACCTCCTTTTATAGACTTCCCTTCCTGCACATTGCCCAATCAGATTCTTCTCTGCTCATACATGTGTAAGGATGGAGGGCTCCATAAATGTGGGAAGAGAGAATTACCACATAGACCCATCTCTCTTTCCCTCCAGATCCCACTCCATCTCAGCTACTAATACAACATGGCAACCCATCTTTCATTTCTGTGCCTTTCTATGTATTGGAATAAGGAATATCCTTCCTCACCTCAAAATCTTAAAATGCCTATTTCACTCTACGGTTCAACTCAAGTATCATTCTCGGTTGCTCGTGCCTCTAATGCCCTCTCTCTCCCATTATTTTACGTCTATTTCCTGTCTGTTTTTATACACATATGTCCGTTTTTGTCTCCCCAAACTAAATTATAATTTCAAGGGCAAGGATCCTTTGATTTCTTTACTTGTATCCTCAGTGTGTTGTGCAGTTTCTGGCGTCTAGTAGATCATTAATAAAGGCACAATAACTGTCTGAAATTATTTGGGAAGAGAGCAGGAAAAGTTACTTACTTCTGTACTAAATATGAGTCCGTATATTTGAGTGAAAAACCTTGTTGAGTGCTTTCTTTTTTTCTTTTGATAACTTATTGAGACATCAGAGAATAGCATGTTTCCCATTTGCTTAGAGAGGCAATGAAGAATAAAGGAATAACACCTTGGCTGGGAGTCACGGCACATTAGTACAGTTCTTCCCTTGGTCATATCACAGTCTTGGCTCCAGTTTTCTCATCAATAAATGACATTGATTCGATGATCTTTAAGACCCTTATCAGCTTAAAAAATTTTTTTTGATTCTATGAACTAGCTATGTAAGCTACATTACATCAATTAATGAGTTCATTTCCTGGATTTCTCTAGAGCTCTACTCAACATAAAATTATGGCTAGGTTTATACTACCAAGGATTCAAGAACACCAACATAGTAATGATGCAAGAAAACTATGGGCACTGACTCATATCAGAATATCATTAGATGTTACCCATATCCATTGAAGATAATACCATAATACATTCTCTCCAAAGAAAATGAATGGAAAGCTAACATAGGTATACTAAGGTCCCAGCACTGAGTGACCATCAGAAATGTAATATTATCAAGGCAGCTGATTTTTGCCCTGGCCCAGAATAATCATAGATCTCAGCAATAGTCCTGACTATGACTTCCTTTTCTTGCTAGTTTATGAACTTTGGGGCACTTAAATTCAGTTGCTAACACCTCCTAGGCCCAAGGTCCTTTCTAATCAAACAAGTCAATTCCGTAGCCTCACAGCTCGTCCCTCCCTCCCTCCCTGATAACACATGTAGCATATTTTATACCATATTTCTTTAGATGTTATAATAACTGTGGAGGTTTTGCTAGGCTGAGAGAAAGAAGGTGACAGAAGAGAAAAAAAGATTCATGAATCTGGAGGTCAGTTTCTCCTGTCTTAAAAAAAAAATCTTTTTTTCTTCATTTTTACCTTGTCTTAAGAAATTCTCCCTTTTTCGATAATTTATACAGTTCTGAATGAGAGTATTAGTTTGAGCTATTCCTAAATGAATATTAAGTAATACACCTCTAATTGGGAGAATGTAACATTTGTAACATTGTAAAAGGAATATATTGTAATATGAATGGTACCACCGATGCTGTAACACTTTAAAAAGGATTTTAAGCAATAGTATAGGAAACAAACAAACAAAAAGAACCAAAGACCTTTTACCTGTTAAAATCATTCCTAATTTTCTTCCTTTTTTAATATACATTTTCTTTTTTTTAACCCTTACTTTCTATATTAGTAACAACTCTAAGACAGAAGGGTAAGGGCTAGGCAAATAGGGTTAAGTGACTTACCCAGGGTCACATAGCTGGAAAGTATCTGAGTTCAATGACCATCTCTATGAAGATCATTCTCAAACTTATATATCCATCCCCAGTCTCTGTTTTAATCCCTAACCCTATAGTATCAACTGCTTCTTCAATACGTCAAACTGGATATTCCATAGGATTTCAAACTCAATGTGTCAAAAATGAACTCATTTTTTCTTCCAAACTCTTCCCCTTTTCCAACTTTCTTATTCATGTGGAAGACACCATTAAGCTTGCAGTTAAATAGGCTCATAACCAAGTGTTGTCCTTGATTTTTCACATCTCATCTCACATATCCAATCTGTTGCCAAATCTTACCATTTCTACTTTTCCAATATATGTGTCTGTCTCAATCTATCTATCTATCTATCTATCTATCTATCTATCTATCTATCTATCTATCTATCTATCTATCTATCTATAAATCGCCTTCACCACTCATAAAACCACAATAGCCCTTTATCATCTCTTGCCTGGACAAGGCAAAAGACTTCTTGACTTCCTGCCTCAAGTCTTTCCCCACTCCAATTTATCTTCCACTCAAGATGCCAAAGTAATTTTCCTAGAGTACAGGTCTGACAATGGCAATCTCTTCCACTTCCCCAAGTCATTTAGTTCCAATAGCTCCCAATTTTCTCCAGCATCAAATAGAAATCTTCTGTTTGGCATATTTGTTTCCATACCATTCCATTTGTTGATTCTGTGACTTTGCATTGCCGCTACCCCATACCTAAAGTATTTGTGTGCTTTGTCTCTGTCTCTTTTTCTCTCCTCTCCCCCTCACTTCTATCTTAGTTTCCTCAGCTTGTTCCAAATCTCAGCTCAAATCCAGCCATTTGTAGAAAGCCTTTCTGGATGGCACTTCCTGCTAGTGTCTTCCCGATGAGATTAGCTTCCATAGACTCTGCATATATCTTTTATGTTGTTATTGATATATTATCAGCCCCAGTAGAATGTGAGCTCCTTGAGGGTACTCTCCACCCCTCTTCTTTGTATCTCCAGAGCTTAGCATAATACCTGGCATACTGTAATTGTTTAAATAAATGCTTGTTGACTTGATAGTCAGGGTAAAACTGACTGATTTTACATAAATGATTCTGGCAATGCTGTTCTATATTTTGACTGTCTAACTTTACACTCTTTCATAAGGGAGGCAGTGTTCATGGTAGAAAAAAAGAACCAGCCCCAGAGTTATGTAGATCTGAGGTTAAGTCCCTTCTCTGACCCATTCTGGCCCTGAGACACTGGACGTTTAGGTCATGTAACCTCTCAGTGCCCCTGGCAGAAAGTGCTGATCTACATTGGTAGAGGGAATTTCTTTTTTGGCAGTTTCTTACAATAATGAAGTCATAGTTTTAGACTAGACACATGCACACACACGTAATTCACATGCACATTTCCAGGTATCAATAAAGCCCGCATATAGATCATTGGCAAACAAGTTATTTGTAATGCACTATGTTGCTATATCATAGTTTGCTTAAATATTCCCATGACTCCTTGTTGTAAGTTTACCAAATATATATTTCTGCGGCAAAGGAATGAATAATTTGGACAGTTTGTATCTCTGATATTCAGACTGTTGTCCAGAGACAGATCCAATTCTAATGGCACCATAATAAACTAGTCCATGTGTCTCCCCAAGGTATCACCAATATGTCTTTCAGTAGTTAGTTTGATACTATATAATGGTATCACGTGTTTTTGACTTGAATAAGCAACAGCTTACTCCGCTACAGAAATAGGTGTTATATATTAGGAGACCTGATAGAGCCATCAGGGTTGGACTAATCATCAGCCTAAATTAGGTTGGCTTTATTCTCCTTCTTTGTTTCATGATGAGAATCTATGTCTATGTGGGAATCAAGTTTGCTGCAGAAACATATTTCCCTTGCCTTTGCTCTAAGATATGGAGAAGTAGATTCAGGAGCACTTAGTCAGCATGAGGTGATCATAATAAAAAGGGCAGAGTTCAATGCAAAACCACTGGGCCAAAGAGAATTTTTGCATGCCTCATGAATTTTAAAGAATAAAACTACAAATTATTGGTTAGATGAAGCTGATTATGCAATTTTTTGTTGTTGAAAACCAGTAAATCTCGGTTATAAACAAAATAGACTCCTAAACCATCCGTTTTGGAACAGTTAGCTATCTATTTCAAAAGACCTAGTTCCTATTTTGCCTTTATGTAAGCCCTAGACAAATAGTTAAATGGAGACTGAGGAGAAAAAGAAGGAACAGGTTAGGAAAGGGCAAAAAACAAAACGGCAAAACATTGTCAAACAAAAACAAAAGTCGCTGTCATACCTGTGAAGCAGAAGTTCACGGATTCTGGAAGACCTGAAAGAATAAGGACATGGTTGTAAGGGTTGTCATTACTGCTGGCAAGGGAGAGATATGGATCAAGTTGAGGTTTGGGGATAGATCCTAAAATTATCCTGATTCTAAGTTGTTGAAGTCATGCTTGATTTTTTGTGACCCCTTTGGGGGTTTTCTTGGCAAAGATACTGGAGTGGTTTGCTGTTCCCTTATCCAGTTCATTTTACAGATGAGGAAACTGAGGCAAACAGAGTTAAGTGTTTTGTCCAGGGTCACATAGCTAGTATCTGAGGTCAGATTTGAACTCAAGAAGATGAGTCTTCCTAATTCCAAGCCCAATGCTCTATCCACTGTGCCACCTAGTTGTCCCTTGTCCGAGTCTAAGGAAAAGTCACAAGGTTCTTCAATATTATACTGAATTTAACTCTAACATTGTATTTTAAATAACACCAAAAATCCCATGCCAGGATAGAACATGGAAGTTGCAGTGATTTACAGCACATCCTTTCGGACTCCCATTTTTATCAGTACATAAAATCTCACAAACCAGTGAATAATGGGGATGGCACATATTAATGACAAGGCATTCTGATAGGCTGGTTTCACTGGGGAATTGAATGATGCCTGAGAATTTGATTTAAGCACTAAATTAGTAAGAGGAGATTTAGCACATGCCATCTATTCCTAAGGTAAACCAAGCTTCTTGTCTCTGAGATATTGCATGGAATAATAGGAAGAGTGATAGACTGAATTGGCAAGGCCTAGGTTCAAACCCTTAATAACTGTTTGATCAGGAGTATATGACTTGGCTTCCTTGAACCTCATGAGTTTCCTCAGTTGTAACTTATTTTTTTATTCAGTTGTTTTCTAGTCATGTCTGATTCTTCATGACCCTATTCAGGGTTTTCTTGCCAAAGATACTGGAATGATTTGCCATTTCTTTTTCCAGCTCCTTTTATGGATGACGAATCTAAGGCAAATGGGGTGAGTGACTTGCCCAGGGTCACACAACTGGCAAATGTCTGAGGTCAGATTTAAACTTAGGAAAATGCATCTTTCTGACTCCAGGCACAGCACTCTGTCCACTGTGCCATCTAGCATAGATGGAGAAGCTGAGTACTTGTACTCTTCCCTTTCCATCTGGGGTTCTACTTGGTTTGATCTCCATGGAATATCTAAGTTGACCCTGCATCTAGTATCCTCTCATTTTCCCCATCTTCTTTCCAGCTTCCTTTATATGTCTTCCTCCATTAGATTGAGAGTTCTTTGGAGGTGAAGACTGCCTTTTTTTGGTATTCCTAGTGCTTGGCACCTGGTAGATCCCTACTAAATGTTTACTAAATTGAACTGACTTCTTATGGTGACATATATTCAAAGTTTTATTCTTAAATTTTTATGGATCAATGATATTCCTGGATAATTATGGGCAATACACCTTTCTGTAATGATGTTCCATCCCAGTTTGATTTATTTGCTGCATTCTCAAGGATATTTGGGCATTTGTATTTGTAATACGCAGACATTTGGCATCTAAATTTATAAACTATAGAATTTTGTGGCATAATTCTCACTATCAAGTCATGGCTTGCTAAATATTTGATAGATATAAATTTTTGAAATCTTAAGGAATATTTCTCTTGGTTCCCACCACTTCTTTGAATTATCAGTATTGATATTTAATGCTAGTTATCTTTTGATCATTTCTGGTGACAGTGACCTGGTCCTGAATCATTATCATAAGCCTCTCCATTTCTAGAAATAAATCTGCAGAACTCCATTATCTGTCTGTTGTTTCTTTACAAACATACTGCTGATTTAGTTCATGAAGATGTCACCCATCCAAAACCTTTGGATTCTGCCCTGGGATCTTTGCCATTTCATAGACTCTATTTGGAGATAAACCACTTTTTAAAAGAGTCAACAAATCTAGTAGCATAGAGCTGTTGTTGAGCTTTACATCATTTGGGGAAATTCAATTTGTTTTATTATAAAAGTATTTATATAAACTTGAGTTTTACCTCGCTGAAGAATGTAAGGTATAGAATGAAACTCATTTCTTTTGGCCCTGGCCAACGTGGCAATTTGTTTTGTTTAACTATGCATATTTGTTACAAGGATTTGAGTTTTTTAACATTTAATTGAATTAAAAACAACATTGGAGGAGTTGGGCTGCTTTTCATTCTTTGTTTGGATGCCTTTTGCATCAGAAGTTGTACATATCATTGAGCCAAGAATATATGTTAAGACTGGTTTTATGTAGGTGTTAATTGCTCTAAATATGATCATTAGGCTTTGACTTTAGCATGCCAGTCAGTATATTAACAAACACGACAGCCCTGTATTCAGTGTGTCTTGCCTGAAGAAGACCATGGTATTTTTAAGTATCCCCTTCATTTACTAGTTCATATTTAAACTCAATTTCTAGTCTTCCTTGGGAATCATTAAAAACTGTATACTTATTGAGTCTAAATGATATTTTGAAAACATTAGAGAAAATTCCCCAAAAATGTAAGAAGTGTTTAATGTGCTTTTCAGCTGAATTATGATTCGATGTCATTCATGTATATGAAACGATTCATCTAATATTTTGGTAGGACTTCTTTTTTTGACTTGAAAGTCCTATTCAGTCCTTTTCATGAATGAAGTTAATCCATTAATTATTTAATGCCAAGCATCAGAACCACAGTGGGTTTAAACTGCCTCTCTGAAAGATGTCATGCTTTATAACAATTATTCTTGACATTAGTATGTTGGTAGCTTATTTTCAATAGAGAACAGTTTTCCAGATGGGCATCAAATACACTAAGTTTCCCGTTGTGTTCACTTCTATTTTATATGTTTGCGGGGCAGACTAAGCCATGAATATGGAAATGAATTAAGGGCTTTGTGAAACTCAATAAAGTCAGTATAAATGTCACTTAGTTTCTGGTAGCTCGTTCAATAATTATCCAATCAATAATGTGTTGCTCTTTACACACCCGGAACATTTTGGTATCTCTTTTTTGTTTCTCAAACAATTTACTGTTTTCTTATGTCTAGAGATCTGTTGAGTAATATAATCCTAGAACACTTGAAAGAAGGTATGAAAGCATGCAGCTGGCTTACATTCAGAGGGGGTCACTGATGCTTTCACCTTTTTAAAATAAATAAGTGATATTTTTTGTTAAAAAAATGGAATCAGGCTTGCAACAGAGAGGAAACTGGTAATTCGTGTGCAGCTATGCAGTATTTGAGCCAATGATTATTGATCTTATCTGGAGAAGCTAGTAGAGTCATCTCCCTGGATATAACAACTGCATTGTTCATTATATTAACTGTACATAAGTCTCCTGTGTCTCTTTTCAACCAATTTGTGCTTTTATTACGTTGGACTTCTTTCAAGCTCATAAGCAACCCCAGATTTTCCACAAGGTTCTTTGGGGCTTCTCCCCAAATAGAGGAGAACTCTATTGCTTTTATTTCTAAAACATATATAGTATACTTTTGACTGATGTTGAATTATGTTCCTGTGCCACTTTGACTTCTTACATGCTGTCATCTTTTAGCTACCACTTTTAATTGTATCAAAAATTGTTTGTTTTCGAGATCCCATTCTGTGCATTTCCCTTCTGCTGCCTTTAATCAGACAATATGGTGTTCAAGCATTCTTCTGTGTGTAGCAGCTAGATACTATATGAGAAATTTTCCAATTTCTTTCTACAAGTCTTCAATAGTTTTCTCAAAGAGATTTTTCTATGGTGGTATTTGATGTTTGCCCTTGGGAAATGTCCGCAATAGCTCTTTTTATCCTTTGTTCCTTACCATGGCAATAGGAACAGCATGCCCTGCTATGTGCAAATCCTGAAATGTTTGTAAAATACTATGTCAAATGTGAAAGGATGTGTTTATTCACTATCATTTCAGTAGGGAAATAATCTGCTTTTGATGAGTCAGATTCATACGGTCGAACTTGGAAAAGGCTTTTCAAAACTTAATTCTAAGAAGGCTCATCTCCTTTTCAAAAGTATTCAAGTCACAGGTATCATGTTTTTTCCATCCATTCCATTACTAGGTAGACCTTCTAAAATTTGCACTAAAAACAGATTTTTTAGTCACTTCAGGGTCTTCTTGTTTTCCCTCTTGAAATCTGTGACATCTCAATTTCTGCCTTCTTTTTTCTAATCTGGGTTTAAGAATGAATTACTAATGGTGATTATGATAATCATGATGGCTATACCTATGATTTCACTATGTAAGAAAATTATTGGTTGGACAATAATTTTATGAAATTATGTGGCCACCAATATTTATTATATCTCAAGTCAGAAATTTATTTACAAAATAGAGAGAAAACAATTAAGTAGAGAAATGTGAAGGGGATAGGAAAGTTATCTATCCTATCTTAATTCGGGCAGAGATTAATTAGTTCTCATTTAGGAAGGCCAGTAATGAATAATCACACTGCCTCCTCCAAGATGGAAGCTAGTCTCTCCAGAAACTAGGAAAGGAGTCAGCCTTTCACTCACCCCACAAAGTAGTCCAGGAGTCAGAGTCCAAGTTGGAGTCAAGCTCCAAGCCCCCCATCCAAGCTGCAGTCTCCAGCTAAAATCCCTAGAAGACTCTCTCCAGTTAGGAGACTATCCCCATAAGACTGACTCAGCCAAAGGATTCATGGCTTTTATGGTGCTAGCACTGCCTATGGCAGTGTTTGTGGGAACCATTTCTCACCTTCTGGAGGGGTGAACTCTTATCAAAGACCTCTGAAGGTATCAACTCTAATCATAGGATTCAGGAGTTTTTGGAGTTGTCACTCATTATAGTAAGTGACTTTCAAACTCCTCCAAGCTTTTGTGGTTCAATCCAAAAACAAACAAAGGAGAGTTAATCCTGTCTTCAGTATTGTTAATCAAAATGTTAACTCAAAATAGACAAAGGAAGTAAAGGATTCCCTTTCACAAGTATGAACTCAGAGCAAAGAATTTCCTTTTACAACTATTATATGCAATGCCTTTTTTAAAAACTTTGCTTGTGTGTTTGTTTTGTTATATATAATTCTTGTTGAGTAAACTCACAAGTAACAATACACTTTGGTTCTTCCTATGAAATTTAGTTTTTGAGACTCAGTGTCTAGGGACAATAAATGATTTATTCAGGGTCACATAGACAGATAACCAGCTGTCCTAGTATGCTTATTACTTCTCTACACATGTGGAAGAAAGTCTTCATGTTTGTAAAGACTACAAAAAAAGAGGATTGGAAAGTTTGTTTTGCACCACATCACTGAATTCAACATAGGTAGGAACTCATAATTCCTACCTTTTGGTCAGCAGCTATACTGACCAGGGGGAGGAGAGAATGCTACCAAGAAATGTTATTGTTAGGTCAAAGTCCTCTGGATTCAAGTGGAGATGCATACACTGATTTTTATGGCAAACTCTACTCCAGAATAAGATATAAACAGGAGAAATGAATCAACTGAAAACTCTCTTTTCTTTGTTTTTTTATTTATTTCCTGTCCTCTCTCCATCAAAAAGAAATATCCTGAGGTTCCGGGTTAAGATGGCAGCAGAGTAAGAAGCAGCTCTTAACCTCTCCTGACCGAAACACACAAAACTCCTCAAGGGGACATAAAAACAAGTCCAGACGAACGGAGGAACCCCACAACAGGGCACAGCGTGGAAGGTACGTGGAATCGAGACATTTCCAGGCTATAAAGGGCTCTCACTCAATCGCGGGCTGAGCAACCGCCCCACCCCCATCCCCTCCACACTCACCTATAGCTCCGAACCCAGCTAAAAAGAAATAGAGCAAGTTTGGGGCACCCATCGAGTCATCGGCAGCTCCGGGACCTGTTCCTGAGAGCAGCAAGACTTAGGACCCCATTAAGTCAAAAACGCACGCGAAATCTGAGCGCGTGCGGGAGCAGGACGCTGGGCGCAGAGTGCCGGCTGAGCAGAGGCGTGGGTGGAGGCAGACACAGCCAGGAACTAAAGCCTAAGTGGGGAACCAGTGCAGACGGGTATACGACTGTGGAAGTAGCTCCCTGAGACTTGTAAAGGAACCTCCTGCAGAGGATCAAGCAAGGGAATCCACCAGGGGGCTTGACCTTGGGAAAAAACTAGAACTCAGACCTCAGGAGCCAATAGATCTCTGACAGACACTGAGCGCGAGGATAAACCTGAGAAGCTGCTGGGCTAATGATGGCTAATCAGTCACAGGAAGTTCAGAAGAGAAAGAATAATAACAAAAAAAAGAAGTCTTTAACACTCGACAGCTTTTACACAGAGAAAATCCAGACAACCGAGCAAACAGAGGAGGAGAACAAACAACCATCCAGACCCTCCCCAAATAAGGAAAACTCCTCACAAGTTATGGAAGAGTTCAAAACTGAGATTTTGAGGAAAATGGAAGAGATCTGGCAAGAAAATAACAGTTTAAAAGGTAGAATCTTGCAACTGGAAAGCGAGGCTCAGAAACCAAATGAACTGATAAGCAAACTGAACACAAGAAATGACCAGATTGAAAAGGAATACCAGAAGATTATGGCCGAAAACCAGAAGATTATGGCCGAAAACCAGAAGATTATGGCCGAAAACCGAAAGATTATAGCCGAAAATCAATCCCTAAAGGCTAGAATTGAGCAAGTAGAAACTAATGATCTCTCAAGACAACAAGAACAAATAAAACAAAGCCAAAAGACTGAAAAAATAGAAGGAAACATGAAATATCTCAATGAGAGAGTGACAGACCAAGAAAACCGGTCTAGAAGAGACAATTTGAGAATAATTGGTCTTCCAGAAAAACCAGAAATTAATAAAAACCAGGACTCTATACTAACAGAAATAATTCAGCAAAATTGCCCTGAAGTCCTACAACAAGAGGGCAATATAGACATTGAATCCTTTGATTCATAGAACACCTGCGGCATTCGATCAAGAAAGGAAAACACCAAGAAATATCATTGCAAAATTCAAGAGTTTCCAAGCAAAAGAAAAAATCTTACAAGAAGCCAGAAAGAAACAATTCAAATATCAAGGAGCAACAATCAGGATCACACAGGATCTGGCAGCCTCAACACTAAAAGACCGCAAGGCGTGGAATACAATATTCAGAAAGGCAAGAGAGCTGGGCCTGCAACCACGGATCAACTACCCATCAAAACTGACTATATATTTCCAGGGGAAAGTATGGGCATTCAACAAAATTGAAAAATTCCAGGTATTTGCACAGAAAAGACCGGGGCTAAATGGAAAGTTTGATATCCAACCACAAAAATCGAGAGAAACCTGAAAAGGTAAATAAGATACAGAGGGGAAAGAAAGAAAACTTATAACTTTTAAATTTGCCTTTTTAAGGGCCTCAGTGAGATCTAATTATCTGTATTCCTTTGTAGAGAAATGTTATGTTTAATTCTCTGTAGTGAACTCTATTCACTATTATAATATTCACTATTATAGTAACCAGAAGAATAATTAACAGGGTGAGGGTGGAACACTAAATAATCTAAGATGGCATGGGGGATGGGAAAGAGGGGGTGAATAGCAGGGGACACCAAGAGAAACTTGAGCGAATAAGAAAATAGAATATTCTATTACACACAAAGAGGGCATGGGAGAGAGAGGGGACAAATACTATTATAAGAAGGAGAGGAAGAGAGCATAAAGAGGTAATAATCAAACCTTACTCTCAGTGTAATCAACCCGGAGAGGGAAGAGTAGCTATACTATCCATTGGGAAATAAAACTCTTATCTTACCCTTCTGAG